>NW_024537422.1:0-424730 GCF_016647745.1 Suillus plorans
ACTAACCCTAACTAACCCTAACTAACCCTAACTAACCCTAACTAACCCTAACTAACCCTAACTAACCCTAACTAACCCTAACTAACCCTAACTAACCCTAACTAACCTAACTAACCTAACTAACCTAACTAATCTTACTCTCCAATTGATTCTCTGTTGCGTTACATCAGGAAAAGTGCAGAGCGACCTGTTTGACTTGATTTCAGAACATCCAGGTCAGCATCAGGTAAGCTATCTGGTGACCAGATTCAGATAGCGACCCAGACACAAGTTAAATAGAACAAAAAAATCGATGTTTTTAATGTGTCAATGACAGTGATAGAACTTGAGACTTAGCAAATCTCAGTAACAACTTCAACATAGATTTACCATTAAACCATACTGTCTTTAGTTTTTCTGGAATCAAACTTCATTTCAGCTTCAAAACTCATTCTGTTGGGTGTTAGATCTGTGGGAAAATTCGTGGTCTGCTGATTAGTACAGAAAATGTATGGTACACACGTGCCTGAGCTCGAGTGTGGGAAGAACCAGACATGGCACAACTTCAACTTTAGTCGGAAGGTAGTAATGTCGTCCTCTTTGCACACAGCATGGCTGTATTGGCCATCATGATCTCCTGGATTCGAATTCAGGTAAGACTTCTCAGGCTGTAATTCTGCACGCCTCACAGTAAGACAGATTCTTTATCGCAGGGAGTTGAATGCACGGAGGCGCACGAACTTCAAACCTTGCCCACGACTCAGAGAGTCGTGAGATGAACTCCCGTCTATCGATCACATCGTATCAGCGCTATACAGGTGGTCCCGCAAGAAACGTACGAGCCCTGCTGATGCTCAAATGTACACTATTTGTTGTGGGCATTGAATCAATTCTCTACTGGCATTTTCATGGTCGACTCCTTTGAATTGAATGCCCCCAGGCAGGCATATCGCAAGATGCTAATTGATCTCTACGATTCTTTGTCGGGAGAGGAACGCCTTGCGGTGATTGCAGACATTTACACCCGTGGGGGGTTAGGATGAAGAACCTCGGAAAGCTTTGAAGAACCTCCTTTGAAAACTCAAGGAGGAAGAGGACATCCATCTCCTCATTGATTGTGAGCATGGCATGACAGCAAAGCTGCCAATGGCTTCATGGCTGAGTTTCGCGACCCTGCTTATCGAGATCAGTGACAAGTGCTCTGTTGGGCGGAATGATTCTTAGAGAACCCAGCGCAAGTTATGGTCTTGATGGTTCTTATACTTGCATGATGTTGGTATTTGGTCCGTGTCAGGGCTTGCATCCACGACCGCACAAATACTTTCACTGTCTGCTAGAATTCGTAAGGTCCGTTTATCGTTTATGTATCAAAACCATGTAGCTTACCCGGTAATTTGGAGCACGGTCTCGAGAAGCCGAAGCTATTAATTACGGTGAGCGGTCTAATCTTTATAGTTGAGTCTAATCTTTATAGTTGATTTATACCTCATTACGTTGCAGGGCTCCAAGGCCATCTTTACTTCTCCCTCCTCTACAGATAAAGCCGATTGTGACGGTGATGGCATTGATATCATCGAACGCTCCCAGAGACAATTAGATCAACCGAAAGTGAAAATTTGTGTTACCCCTATGATGATTATATGAGGTAATCCTCGCGCGATAGCGTTCCCCTCATGTTCGAAGTTATGCAGATGGAAAATAGAGTGTTTCCCTTACGTGTTGCTGCCAAGATACAGGTGTGGTCTCCATCCATTTTTTTCGAGATCTGAATTTGTTTTAGGCTGTTTTTCGCATGTGCTGTCTGGGAGCAGATTATGACCGAGAGCACAGGATAGTCGGGACATCTCCGAAATCGACAGCTTCAATTGCAAGTGTTACGTTTTCGCCATGGACGAGCACGAGAACTTTAAGGGTATTGCCATTGTTTGCCACAGTTGAATGAAGTGACTGTGACAGTCATATATCACACAACATACTAGTTCACCGTCGCGCACTCAATCAAACAACGACGCACGATGGATGTCGAAATAGACTCAGAACATACCACTATGAACATTGATCAAGCCGGAGATGGTCATACAAGTCTAGTAAGTTCGCTTCTATCTTGCCGCGAGTCTAATTCGTTCTGATATTCATGACTGCAGGGAAATATACTTCAAAGTCGTGTACTTGAAGATATCCATCTGATGGATGACCTTTGTACAGCTATTCATTGGATTCAATGCTGCCTAATACTCCATAACATGATCATATGGTTAGAAAGAAGCTCAGGGATAGAATGAGGACAGTGGTGCAGTAGCATGGGCCCCTGATGGTAATCAGGTGGTTGGTGACAGATTGTATAATGGCACTCCAGGTCAGGCTTCCCGTGTGAGGTTGATGGACCTACTATTTGACAGCCCTGCATTGAGAGCACAGCGCCAAGAAGGATAGGAAATTCAAGGGGCAACATACTATGATGATAGGTAGAACAGTAGCTATAGGAATGTCAAACAACAGAGCTAGAAACACAAAGCACAACGTGACATACAAATACAACTAAAAATCAGAATGACAGTGCACAAACCTTCAAGACCCACAATTTTTGACAACTCATACATCTTAGCCTCTGCCTCATGGAGATGGATCTCAGTGTCCTTCGCCTCTTGCCAACATTAATGAATGGTGGCGGCATCCATGCACTTATCCTGGCGCTCAGCTTGGAAGAACTGATGTTCATTTTCCTTGAGATTAAGCTTGGCCATGTAACAATCATTCTTGAGTTCCTTGTGAGAGACTTTGTCTAGCTTCTCTGGACTGAATGCTCCCAATCTTGTTGGTGATTGCGCCAACTTGGCTCAATATATCTAAATGTGCCTTCTTCCCTCCTCATTCTTGTGATTGAGGGTGAGATGGAGTTGGTCTTGGCCAGGATGGGAAGTAGAGGGAGAGGAGCATGTATTTGATAGAGGGGTGGGTGCTGAAGATAGGTTGAGATGTTTATGGTAATGACCACCAAGATAAATTCTATGTTAGTTGGAACAAATACTAGGTATAATATTTCTGTCAACTTCTGCCAACCACCTTCAACCTACTGCCGATAATTACCACTGGCAGAATGTCCCAACAAACAACTAACCACAGATTGTCCTCACACAACTCACAACTTTCATTTCGACTTCCCCTTTATCAGAAATTTGTTCCCACACTTTCAGATAACTATATCATTTCCTTTATCCTTGACTGTCTTAACTTTTTGGCTCAAACCTGTCGAAGATTTTCACTTTTTTGGGCCATAACTCGCTCAGATAACATCATTGAGCTTTGCCATCACCACAGATGTGTACCTACAGACATTGCCCACAACTTTTTTTTTGGGGGTTCTGTTTTTAGAAATTTCTTCCCACACTTGTAAGGACTCCCAGACTTTAACTACAAGTGCACCACAAGAGGGCTGAGACTTGATTTTGAACATTTTTTTTTCGAGGGGTAATAAATGTCTGCAAACATTTTCCTTTGAAATTAAAATCAAAGTTTGTGGGGGACAAAGCATGGATGGGAACAGGTGTGTGGTAGTCAGGGATGATGTAATCTGAAACAAAGTTAATGGGACAATGTTCAAGAAATGAGATGTTAAAGAGCAAAGTCAAGAAATGAGAAACGAGAAAACATGACAAGGCCAAATGAGAGAAGCACGACGAGGATAAACATGAAATATATGCCAAAAAAAAAACCGTGGGAAAAAGGAGGAAGGGGCGCCCTCCCACAAGAATAATACCTTGGGCGCTTTCAGGGCGCTTTTATCTCAAAGCTCTGTGAAAGCACTCAGGGGGATCTAGGCCAGCACTGAAACAGTGCCTTCTAGGAGGGCACCAGTATTCCAAGCTCTTTCAGAGCGCTTTCAAGTGCTTTTGAGGCGCTTTCAGAGTGCTTTTGAGGCACTTTTGAGGCGCTTTCAGGACACTTTCAGGATGCTTTCAGGGCGAGCAAATGCTTCCATGGACGGTCCCGCATCGCTCAAAATGGCAGGAGGTGGCTTTCCTCCCGCATTTTTTGGCAGGAGCTTTCTGCCTGGCAGTTTGGAAGGCGGGTTTAAGAATATTAGGGACCTGCATATAATTATGGAGCACTTGGTCAACAGATATCCGGTAGAGAAGTGCGAGCCGGTAGGCCGTGAGGACGAGGACGAAGGGAAAATGATAGGGGGGCCCCGCGACCGATGTTACTTGTAACATGGTCCAGAACCCGTGTAGGCGAGAGATTATAGTTGATTATTGTGAGGGGATGTGTACAATTATTTGAGGAGTCTTAGTTTAATTAGTAGGGTCGATTCTGTAACAGTGATTCAGTCTTTGTGTTTGCATTAGTTGCATTGGTTGAGTCAGGTTGAAGTTGCTTTGAAAAGGTTGGTGAGGTTGCATGAATTGAGTTGCACTGATTGCATGATTGAGTTGCAGGTTGCTATGGTGGTGAAGGTCGCATGAATTGAGTAGCATTAGTTGCATGGTTGAGTTGCTCTGAAGAGCGTAGTGAAGTCGCATTGAGTCGCACAGGTTGCATGGTTGAGTTGCATTAGCAAGTCGCATTGAGTCGCACAGGTTGCATGGTTGAGTTGCATTAGTTGCATGAGTCGCAGGGGTGCATGATTGTAGATCCTGAGGGAGAGTTGCAGGTCGCTCTGATTGTGCAGATGTTTTTTCGCATATTTTTGATATATCTCGGTGAGATGGGATGAAGAAGATGCACCGAGACGATGGATGGGAAAGGGAGGAGGTGTTCTATGATTTGAAAGCGAGTCCATTTTTGGGAGATTCTTCCCATGGTTTCTCTTCCAGAATTGGATAGATGGTCCTTTTGAACTCGGGTCCCTCGCGATATCAATGGGGCTGGTATGATTTGTGTCGAAGGACATGAGCCCAGCTTTGTTCGCATTGAGCCTATACAGAGTTATGATATCAACGCCTTAATACAAGGATTTCTTGAATGAATTTCTCAAGACAAAGATTTAGCCTCAAAGAGGGAGACCTTTGGGATTGCGTGAGATTCATTTGTTGTTGTTCATCGGAAAGTGAATTGAGTCGGGCTGGTTGCATGGGTTGAGTTGCTAGGGTGGTGAAGTTGCAGTCGCATGAATTTGAGGTTGCATGGTTGAGTTGCTCTGAAGAGCATGGTGAAGTCACATGAATTGAGTTGCTCAAACTGAGTTGAGTTGCTTGGTTGCTGGTTGCTGGTTTGGATTTTGGTTGGTTGCATTTTATGATTGAGTTGCAGTGTATGGTTGCCTCAAGAGAGGTCGACTGAGTTGTGGCTGCATGAGTTGCACCAAGTTTGGTTGCCTCAAGAAGAGGTCGACTGAGTTGTGGCTGCATGAGTTGCACCAAGTTGCATGGTTGCATGGTTGAGTTGCTCTGAAGAGTGTGGTGTGAAGTTGCATTAGTCGCATGAGGTCGCAGGGGTGGTTGCTCTAGAGGTTGTTTTGGTGAGAGATGCATTGTAGCGAGAGCTGATTGCGCCGATGTTTTTCGCATATTTTTGATATATCTCGATGAGATGGGATGAAGAAGATGCGCCGAGACGATGGACGGGGAAGGGAGGAGGTGTTCTATGATTTGAAAGCGAGTCCATTTTCGGGAGATTCTTCCCACGGGATGGACTACACAACCACAATTGCTGGTTGGTGTTGCAGAACCGAGTCGACAAAACCCGCCGATGTTTTTCGCTTATTTTGCAAATATCTCTGCGAGAATTGATGGAGAAGATGCGATGAGACCACGGAATGGCTCGGAGCAAAGCGGTGTATGAGAATATTTTTGGATCATTTTTTCCCCACGCCAAGTGCCTGAGGTGCAACAAAAAGAAAAAAAAATTAAAAGCTGACAAAGACAAAGACACAAAAGAAACGAACGAGAGAGTGCCCCCCGCCCCTCCCTGCCCGAACCAGTAAGCTTAGGCGTGAAACAGCGGGAGGGAAGAGCATGACTGACTGGCATCTATGCCACTCGGGGTACCAACGCCCGTGGACGGCGGCCTTGGGGTGTCACCCGACCGCCGAACAAGTTCGGGAGGAGGGGACGTGCCCATGCCTGTGTTCGGCGGGGAATACGTCGATGACCCTGCATAGGTTGGGCTATTGCTTGCAACGGACGCAGAGTTCGGTACAGTCTGAGTGACGAAGTTTGGAGGAGCGTATGTCGCGCTTGGAGCGAGAGTAGGAACGGAGTTCGTCCTTGGATTTGAGTTGCCTCCACCAGGACGGGGAGGAGATTGCCACCCGCTTCCACGAATCCCGCTTTCGCCCGGTGTATTGGGGTCATAGTAGGATTCCTGGTGCTGCGTGGGTTGTACACCACCCCATGAGGGTTGAGATGTCTGACCCCACGTAGGTTGTGTATCTTGTCTGTAACGAAGACTCGTTAGATATTAAACAAAGAAGCGAATGTCAATGGAAGTGGCGTTATCATTTAATGAAACAACCTTTGGTGACAGACGTAAAGGGATGCGTACCTGGAGGCTCCCTGGCCCTGATCGTATTCCTGTATCTTCGCCTTGACTTTTGAAACAATTGAAGAGAATGTCTTCTTGCCAACTGGTGGTTTCCAAAGTCAGTTACTGACTATGGTACGAGAATTGAAATACGTACTTTCTGCTATCTTGTTGAAACCATCTTGAAATTCTGCCATAGTGTCCCGTTGCGGTGGAGCAACCGCCTGCGCCATACTGTCATACCTTCCGGTTTCATTTCCACCTCCCCGGTCGCGACTAGCAGACCACCTCGACTGATAGGATTGGGGCCCTTGTCCCTGCTGCGGAGGGCGCCACTGATTCTGTGCACCTTGCTCTTCCTCGAGTATAAGATGTCGAGTGAGTTGTTCGTCTAGATTAGTCTGAGTAGGTTTACGTTGTTCCGGTGGTGGTGTTGGTTGGGAGATATAATCAGGATCGCTCATCCCCAACAGTGTGTCAATTGCCATATCCTGGTCACCGTTGACACTTTGGAGTACAGATGATCTGCACATCATTCAGCACATTTGACTTGACAGAACACTGTCTACACACAGTAGAGAGTCGTCTAAATCTGGGAACATTGCGTGCAGGCTCGCGATGCGTGGATCCACGTCAGCATCAAGAGGATGCTGCAGAAGGCTCGGGGTGTCTTCGGCCTGAGTAATAGCAGGAGGGCTTTCATGGTTTCCTGAGGGGTGACTGAAGGGTCGAAGCGGTGTATCTGCAAGAGATCGATGTATGAGGTGTCGAGATGAGCGAGGGACGCGTTGACAGCATTGAAGATTGCAGCGCGAGACAGGCCAGATTGATTGACGTACTCGGGCAGGTTATTGAGAAGAACGACAGGATGGAAGGATCATTTGCGACAAGGCCATAGCATTTGGTGGCGATAATGATCTGGGAACGAGGGATGCTGTACTGGATATGTATGAATATCATCAGTACTGATTGTGCCACAATGCGGCTCAAGAAGCAACTCCCGAGATAGGCCGGGCACGGCATTGCATCAAAGATGAGCAAATGACTTCAATTTTGGATGAGATTTCACTGGTCGATGTCGATCGCGAGAAGTCACCTCGGTGTGTTTTGAGACTTGACAACGAGGACAGCAGCAGCCAGCGCAAGTTGACTTTGACCTTGTTAGACCTTACTTTGAAATATTGTCTCATGTTCTACTCGTCCCTTATTCTGCAATATATTTAGGCATAGAGTTGCGACAACCACTTACTTGGCTTCAGATCGGCGCGAGTGAGCGCGGAAATATCTACCATTGACAGTGTGGCCGTTTCCCCCTCTTAAGTATACGTATCGTGTTGAATTTCATGTGTAGGAAGGAGGACATATAAACAACTACATCTATGCAATCTTGACAGTCTGAATGATATTCGTAAGCATAGACCAGCGGCCAGGAACAATAAACAGACGTACTTTGGCATACAACGAGTCTACGACCTTGCTAACTTGTTCCAGGGTACCAATTGCTGCACCATACGTGTTCTGAAAAAGGATGAGCATGAATGAGAAGAGTGAGAAGAGAGGACACACGTCAGCTTCTAGCTCATCGAATACGATCAGGCATCCTCGTCCCTGATCCAGCACGCCGTGGAACACCTTGTCCAAGATCATCTGAGATAGCCTAAAACACGATATTAACTACTTTTCACAGAGACAATTCAATACGCACTTGGCCTCAACGTCCTGCCGTCCTTGCCCGACCTGTTTGGCAACGTAGTCAATCTCTACCACCGAGTATGGCTCAACGATACGCAGTAAATTCTGTTGGAGAAGGGTGTCGTAAAGCGCTGCAAGATGTGAGCGAATAGTAGGGTCGGACGAGAGTTCTGTGTAGCAATGACAAGTTAACAACAAGTTGTGTAAATGGAGTATAATATACCGTGTTTGTAATCCCGAAGGGCCTTCTCGAAATCTGACAAGTTTCGATTCTGATGCGCAAGCGCTATGGCACGCATGCTCTCGATCTCGCGGAGCTGAGCATATTTCACTGCGAGTTTGATCGAGAGAAGTGATGTTACATCTTCGGGCTGGAACACACATCAAATGACCGATCAGTGAAGATCAGTGATGACACACCATATTCAACATGACCTTGCACAAAAGCATGTACTTGAGTGCGTTCAGCGCTGCTGGGTCATCCTGCGACGACATGTTCTCGAAAGTCTCATAGAAATACGAATATGCAGTAGTGTAATCTTTGTCCTCGGCATGGAGAACACCAGATTGGAGGTCTAACGCTGCTTGAAGATGAGGAGGACAATATATTGAGTTTGCAGCAGTCCTGGCGGAAGTAAGGGCAGCCTTTGCATTTCACGGACGTAAGGGCACATAATGAGAATATCGGGATGGCACTCGAAGGACTGACCTTGGACTTCGACAGGTTTCCAATGCCACGGTAGACGCGACTCTCGAGCAGGTGTACTTCGGTAAGAATCATCTTGTCATCTAACCTTTTCAACTCTGTCAAGAGTGCGTCGATTCGCGTTAAGGCTAACTTGTACTGCAGTGCTTCAAGCTGCCTGTACCAATGATCAGCATTGTCGTAAGAAGTAGAAGTGTTTCTTACAAGGAAACGAGTCGAATTTCCAAGCTATGTTTGAGGAATATGCGCTTTTCGCGCTTTGACCACTCAATGTTGTCGGTTAGGACATCGATCTGAGTTTGCCGGCTGTTAGGAATAGAGTTAAAGTAATTAAGAAGCGTGCGGACTACAGGGAGACATTAACGAAGTATAGCAGGTCAAGAATAGAAGGCACTCACTCAGCTTAGCAGTCTTTGCCTTGGCAGTTGAAGACATAAATGATCTCGAGAGTGTGATGACTTGCGCTAAGCCACTGGCATCTCTGTCTGGAATGAGGCTTGCGTAAAACAACAGACTTTGCAAGACTCACTTTTGATCTCGATAGAGCTCTGCGAGTTTTATCAAGGCTAACTCTTGGTCACGCAAAGACTGTTCCTTGTCGGCATTGACTGCCGATCCCTTGGAGGTTGATGCTGAGAGCATGATTAGCACCAGTCAAGACATACACTGTTCAACACACCCGTAGAATTCAATATTTGTTTGTAAAGCTCCTCTGCACGCTTTGGGTTAGAGGACGAGAGATCTGCAGCTTGCTTGAGGAGGTCTTGAGTAGATGCCATGGTTCAGTGTTGGCTACGGCTATGGTACTCCGATGGTACTATAGTAGAAAGCGTTCATAGGTGTGACGCGTCTTCACACCGTGGGAATATGAACTTCTGAGACTGACGCGTCGAAGGTAAGCCAAGGAAAGCTCCCTAACACTGACAGCCATGGCAGAAGAAATCATTCCGATACCAAATCTCAGCCTCCCGCAGCACCTGTTCACTCTTATCTCACCAACGCTCGTGCAACTTCACGACAATGCAAGAAAACAATTGCTTGAAGGAATCAAGGCAGACAGTAAGTAATGAGGTCATCTTAATGTTATTGACTTGATCTGTGGTGCATGCAGAAATGTCGCCGTATTATAAGTTAGTAATATCTTCAGGTGCTCTAACGCCTGACTCTGCATTGCTCGAATCGATGGAGAAAGATAACGAGGAAGAGCTCAAGAAGCTAGACGAGAGACTGGCAGAGGCGGAGAAGCAAGAGGGAGAATCTGAGATATCAGACGCTTTGAAAGCCAGAGCCAATCATCTAACTCGAATTGGTGACAAGGTACGTCTTTCCTATGCCAAGTCATACAGGTACTGAATATTATCTATACATAAAGGAAGGCGCAGTCGCAGCGCAAAAGCTTGCCCTTGAGAAAACACCTGGCCTTGGCTCGAGGATAGATATTGTGCTCACTCTCATCCGACTGGGATTTTTCTTCGGTGATAATGGCCTTATCACTGAGAACCTCCCCAAAGCAGAAAGGTGCGCTATCGCAAAGCTTTACCTTTGCCGCGATATTGAATTGACATATCATCCAGATTCATCGAGGAGGGTGGTGACTGGGATAGGCGTAATCGTCTAAAGGTTTACCGCGGGCTCCACATGATATCCATCCGCCAGCTTAAGGCTGGTGGCGCACTTCTCCTCGATGCACTATCGACATTCACTGCCACTGAACTCACAACGTACAACGACTTCGTCGCTCTCACCATCATCATAAACGCTCTCACTCTCAAACGAGTAGATCTCAAGAAACGGGTATGCTTGTTCTCCTAATATTTCTCACTGCTGATCATATTTTCTGTAGCTCATCACCGCACCAGAGGTTATCTCCGTTTTGCCCGAAATTCCGATCCTTGGAGACCTCTTAAACAACCTTTACGACTGTCATTACGCAAAATTCTTCGTCGCACTCGGTACGTTTTTTTCATACTTACAACCCACTTCCGAGGCCCTTGTCTAGCCTCACATTATACTTGTCTGACGTCGACTGACATGCCGTGTCCATTCCCACAGCGACCCTTGAACAGACGTATCTCCTGCCCTCGCGACTCCTTTCGCCTCATACCCGCTACTATGTACGAGAGATGCGCATCTTGGCATACAGCCAACTTCTGGAGTCCTACCGCAGTCTTACTCTTGAAAGTCTTAGCGGTGCATTCGGCGTCAGCGTCGAATTTGTCGACAGGCATGTATTATCTGCACGTACATATCCCTTGTCTCTGAGCATCTCTTCTAGTGAGCTCTCACGGTTTATTGCTAACGGGCGTCTGCATTGCACCATCGACAAGGTGCACGGTATTGTGGAGACGACGCGGCCATCGCTCAAGAACGCACAATACGACAAAGTCATAAAGCAAGGCGATGTCTTGTTGAATTCAATACAAAGATTGAGCAAAGTGCTGTACTAGTACTTTTTGTCTCGTCTCAGTGTTTCGTGTACTTAGACAGTATTGTACTCATGATACATGAAGGGTGCACCGTGCACAGTTATGACTTGGGCACATTCAAGTCGTTCATGTCATTAACATGCACATCCTTCGGGACCATGAGTATCTTCGTAAGTAGGTCCATTAATATTAGTGCATTGACATCATGGTGTTTACGGTGCCAGAGTGAGGTCGAAGATTTGCTTCCGTGAGACGACGCCGTTCACATCGTGTGCCACGACCTCTCATGGCAAACTTGACAAACGTTGCCTCTAGCCGTCGAGCGCTGTTCACACTCATTCCCGTCTCATTGGCTGCAGGCTTGACATATTGGTTATCGTGGCGCACAACAGGCAACAAGGCAAGCTTATGCACGACCATGACCACCGAGCCACACAACGTCAGACAGCATCCTACATACTGGTTCAACGATGGCTCCATCGTCATTCGATCACGCAGCACGAGCAATAAGGAGGTTTGCTTCAAGTTGCATGGGAGTTTACTGCGTCGACAATCTCGCTTTGTTCAAAGGATGCTTGATAGCGAGATCAGCGCCGACTCTGAAGTATTGATTCCACCAGAACTCGGTGTTCAAGTCCAAGATTTGACAGCGCTGCTGGAGCATCTATACCATGATATGTGAGAGCATTCTGTCGTGGTGGAACTGATAGAAAACAATCTTGATGCTCCTGCAGCCCTCTTTCCGCTCAAGCACCCTTCTCGCATGTTGCGGCGATCCTGCGTGTCTCTTCCCCAGATCAGCTTGATTTGCCTGGTGTGCACATGTCAGCACGGGCTTACTTTGTGTCGATGTTTCCACAGGGGCCTCAGCCATTCGCACATCCTAGGAACCATCTAGAAGAGGCACTGGCACTTGCGCACTCGTATCAGATTTCCTCGGTGGGTTCATCTCCATTCTGTCGTTTTTGTGTTTTTTTGTTAGGTTCCTTCCTGTTGTAGTGACCAGTCAGATATTTGTGCATGCTCTTCGGTCCTTCGAGCATCTTGCGGTGCCCGACGCGTGGCGGGCAATTATGTAGTGTCCCAAGGGGGTTCCCTTACTGCATGGTAAATGCCTGATTTTTTTACATGCTGTGCTTCAGGCTGTGTGTACACCTCGCGTCTGGGAATGTTACTATCAATGCTTGGGTGGCTCGTTCCTATTGTTCATGAGCAATTTTATTGTTCCGGAGAATTTGTGTATGGGCCAGAGTCTAACTCCTGCGGTCCTTTTTTGGAGGGAGGCAACCGCTAGGTCTCGGTGATTATTCCGTTTTAATTATGATCGGAGGACAAAGCATTCACTGTCGTCGAATACCTTTCTTCGTTCGCTCGGCGTTTCCAAGGTTTTCGGCACAAATTATCGAGAAACTGATTCCACTATTCCAGATCAGAAAGGGCATATATTACAGCCTTGTCACGACTTCTGAATTCGAACCTGAGGATGATGACTTGGAAAATTCCATCAAATCAAATGGCTTGCCAGGGTCATCCTCAACGCCACACCTCGTTCTACCCCCTGCAGATGTTAAGCGGTGCAGAAGCCTGATGACCGGCATCGTGGAGCATTTCACCCCTGTTTTGTTCACACCAGTGCGTATTCCTGTTATCTGATTCCGAGGAAGTAGCCACCGCAGTAATATTTTGACTTGTGGGGAGTCATCGGGAAATGAGATCCTAATCAAACGATGACTCTGTTGACATGTTCCACTGGCTTCAGTTGTTATACACTTCATCAAATACTGAGTGCCAAACGTTGGAAGATTTACTTTATTTATGACTTGATCCGTTCTCGTGTGACCATAAGCCTGTGTGCTAATTCATTATTTATTTTAGCCTGCAACTCCTCATATGGCATGTACAGATGTATTTGCGGACAAATGGATGTTGCTTGTAATAACACCCGCAATATCTGACTCTGGCGTCTGCAAACCACTCGAAATGCTTGAGCAAATTAAGCAAATAGACTGGGCTGCCGAGGGCTTGTGCGCTGCGTGTGTCAGAGAAAAGACACAAGAGTGGACACAGGAGCAGGAAGATGTATGGGAGAAAATGAACTCGTGGTTGAATCCGGAGGGTACAAAGCAGTCCCTTGTTTGAAATACACAAAGGAAATATAGATCAGGTTTGTTGCGGTATTGCGGCCTATCTATAATTGTATGTAAATCGGGCAGGAAGAGCCTTCCCCTTGACAACGTCTGTTACAGTGAAGTTCCGCAGGGCCGCAACGTGGCCTTTTTTTTTCAAGCACACAACAAAAACTCGCTATACTATGAAACAACAAGTACTGCTACTTCTTAACAATTCAAATTTGGCGCGGAAGTAAATTTGGGTGTACAACAGCTTCCGATTCGAGAAACGCTAGTACGTAATATTATTTTAAGGGAGTCTCGACAATTTGCATTCTTCTTTGTTTTGTGCACCCAAGTGTGACCGGCGATTCAATCTCGACGGTGTGTCCTCGATGTACACGCTGGCCCAGGATGTCCGTAGTTTCCCATTATTAACACAATACTGATCACCAAAATTTTCACATGCCCGGGTCATCATGTTGCATTATTCATTAACTTGAAGGTCATGACATCAAGTTTTTGCCCGACCATCAGCTAGCTCAAACGACTTTATGAAGCTAGCGTCCATGTTTATTCTCAAGCCATATGTGGGAAGTGATTTGCTAGTTTCAGGTTTTTCGGCCCCGCTGCTGGATCATAGCGTTGTCCTAGCCGAAAACATCGTGACAAACGCAAGCTGCTTGTGGGCGCGATGATGGCATTCCAAGTTTCAACGACCGAAATGAACTGTTGTTGACAATTTCTCCACGAGTATTTTCACACTTGTTCGAACAGAGGTTCGTGGTCGTTTTCCTCCTCGGGCTGACTCGGATATGGCCATCGATGATCCTTTCTCGTGCAATGCGATTTGTACAAGACGCATATCACCTGCAAGAAGCTGCCTTTCTGGATATTACCAACTCACAAGAAATCAAGGAGCATCTATTATGATGGCCAAAACATTTTTTTATTGTGTGTACCCGCGCACACTGGCATGCGGCCATACTGGCCTAGTAGGACTTTGGAGAAGCACCAGTCACGGATACATTGTCCTATTGGTGTCGGACTTTTGTCTCCTGGGACACACAACACCCTCCTGAATCCTCACAGCCCTTCTCCTTATGGGATGTCTGGCATCTGGCATCCGTACTTGCGTCGCAACAGGTGGTGGATCTGTGGGCCCTTTCGTGGCACCACTCTGTCGATGTCAAATCGATCGCTTCCAGGAATCACAGATTCTCATTTATTGGCCACCTCATCCACGAAGCACAAGAGTAGCGGTGGCACGAGTTAAGAGGCGGTGTGTGTCCTTCAAAAGACACATAAATACTTCCCCAGCATACGTACCTTCGATCAAATAGTTTCCAGAGACCACCATTCTCGCGCGTGCACGATCATGACCGACGAGAAGAAACCGATGATTTCTTGTATTCTGGATGTAGTCCCTTCCCCTTACCCCCCACCACGAATCTTGAGTCACGGCATATATACCGTTGCCTACGAAAGCCCGTCACCTCTCAACTGGACATCGGACATTCGAGCTTGGATTGGACAGTATTTTGTCTCCTTCACCAACTTATCCTACGCTCGAAGGCTTCTCGGAGAAATATATTTTCTAGGTCCTGGGCTGTTGATCGGCCATATCTGCGTCACGCTGTGGCTTGGCATCTCCGATGCACTACTTCTTTTCTGTTTAAGTTCCATAATCAATTTTGTGAGTGATGAGCCCGAATCCGATGTCTGAAACTTATCCTATGCAGGTCGAGGGTCAGTCCTCGGGAAACGTGCCTCACGATTCACTTGATATTGTCATCTACGGAGGGTTCCTCTGCGCCATCGTTGAACCTGTTTGCAGTCGCTGCCTGTACGCTCATGTGATTTCTTTGTTCGAGTGGCTGGCTTATCATTACCTGTAGAGCATATGTGAACGATATCATCAATAGTCGCTTGAAAGCTCATTTCCTTCCCCAGCTCATTGAAGGTGATGCGATCCATCGAGAATTGTATCCATATTGAGACCGTAAACAATATTTTCAGCCAGTATGCGTGTGGATGTGTCTTCGATGCAAGGTATAGATCTTCGTTCACTTCTCAAAACCTTTTGTGATAAGATTTCCTAGATTGTTACACAATATTTCCCGTCAGGGGCCACTTTGCGTCGGATGTACCGGGCTCGTCATTTTTACAAGGTTTATTTCACATCACTCGCACCACCATTTCCCTATTGTCGCAAGTAGCTGTCTTGATAAATGCAGTACTGCACAAACCAAGTCCGGAGAGAGAGGTATTGTTTCTATTTTGCATTGCTCATCCGCTCGTCCGCTGGTTGGCACCATCGAATGTTACCGGTACTCAAGGTTTGTGGTCACTGAGGACTATTGCTATTTTCTGAAACAAACTCGTGGTAGGATACATCTTTTATACACTCAACGTGCCTTTCAAGCAAATGAAAGCTCTATACGACCTGGCATTTTCACCTCAATATCGAGAGGAACTGATACTCAACGGTGCCACCAACAGCTTCCACTCTGGTAAGACAACGTTCATTTAAGCGTGCCTATGCTAACGGGTTGTGCAGAATACCAGAAGTCAACTAAGCAGCTCGGTGATGAAATTGTGACTGAACCGTTTCCCTGGGCAGGTGGTTTGATCAGAAGGTGGTACTGGGACTTCCTAATCAATTTAACCCTCGACCTTCCACTCGTAAGTTATCGGATGTTACTCGTCGGATGTACTAACACACTTCAAGGCGGTCTATGCGCTGGTTTTGCCTCATCGACTTTCGCCTTCTTCTGTGATGGCAGTTGCTCTGCTGCAACAAACGACCAACAGGCTTTCTCTAAGCATCGGCGAATATGGAATGAATACATCGATAAAGAGCTTGTGCCTTCAGGCAAAGTGGCTCTACGACGCTATCGGTTACAAGAGCAAAATATCCAATGGACCGATGTCTTATCCAGATCCCTCACAATATTGTAGCTCGTCGGATGGGATGAAAATATCTTTTCGGTGAGCTTCATGCTACAAATGCGGTGACGTTGCTAACTTTGATGCATGTGATATAAATAGACAAGTATCCCTTCGTTACGAGAAATGCAGTCACAAAGCTCTTGACAATGTCACCCTGGAAATTGCTCCTGGTCAGCTTGTTCTTGTTGTCGGTGTCAATGGCAGCGGGAAATCTTCGTTATTGAAGCTCATTGCGCGTCTCTCCAATCCTACTGAAGGGGAAATTTTGATTGACGACAATTCATTGTCGACGTATGATTCCGATGATGTGCGCGCATCAATCGCATTCTTGCCCCAGCTTCCCCTGTTGTTTCCCATGTCTGTGAAGGAGAACATATGCCTTGGGTTGCCATCCTGTGTTCATGCGACCGATGAGCAAATTCAAGAAGCAGCCAAAATGGGTAGTTGCACGAACTGGGTTTCAAAATTGCAGAATGGCTCTGATACACAGGTGAAACCTACTCATGACATCGGGAACGCGTGGGCCGACGGAGCTTATGGCACTATCTCTGAGAGATTACGGGAAGAACTGGCGCGTCATAACCAGCAGACAGTCACAATCTCAGGTCTGTACTTGCGGTTTATGTACACGTTTTCACTGACTAACAAGTGGTGACAGGTGGTGAAAAACAACGACTTGCAGCGTACGTACTTTGCCGTTACTTCCGTGTCATAGCTACTCATTTTCATTGCCTCGTCATCAGGGCTAGAACTTTTATGAGGATTAATCACACAGACATCAGACTAGTCGTAGTCGATGAAGCCACGTCGTCTTTGGACCCTATCACGGAACGCGATATTCTTTCTCAATTTAACCATGTCCGCCAAGGAAAGACGATGATCCTTGTCACCCACCGCTTCCACCATCTTGTCAAGGAGGCTGATCAGATCATGTAAGTAAAAACACCATGCTAGCCACAGATGAAATTGATACCTCGTGGCAGATGTATGAAGGATGGATGCGTGGTCGAGCGAGGGACGCATCATCAACTGATCGAAGGCGATGGGGAGTATGCGAAGCTGTATAATGCCCAAATTCTCTCGGCATAATCCTGGATGCTTTTGCGTCGGTGATTTTGTGACTCTTCTTGTGCTGATGTTTCTCGTACGCTTCTTGTTTACGTTCCCCATATTATTTTTGTGCCCTTAATTGTGATATCTGTTGCTGTAACCTTTTCAATTCAAGTCTCGATGACTCAAGCTTATCTGAAAGGCCAAAAGGGTACACAAAACCTTCGCGCGCAAAAGTCCTATTATCATGATAAGTATCGATCTCAGATCTTGGAATCTCAAGCCAAGACCTGGCAGCTGAGCCACGTTTCTGCCTAACCAGAACCACGCATTGACACCTGCCTTATCCATACGTGTGGTGTAAACAAACTGACCTTCGAGTGCTCCCCGGACCAGTTCACCGATCAGATCTTCGATGAGGAATACTTGCCAGGAAGGAGCTTTATCGATTGAAAATATTGCTGACGGCATATATCGGAACTTACATTCACGCGGGCAAGAACCCACTATCCCAAAATGAGCTTAGTTTCACCAGGCAAGATGAAAAATCTAGGGTGTGTACGTGACTCAGGTAACTGCATCATGTTGTTTGGCCTTTTTGACAGGCTCGATAATTCCCGATGCGGCAGGGTAATGGCGGAGTGTTTGCGTTAATGCCATGGGGAAAGCATCCATGAACATACCATAAAATCTTAATACGAAGGGATATTCGATTGGTCTGGCTAGGAGACCACGACGTATTAACCCATCTGGAGACTCCACAAGCTAAATTCGTATATGATATGTCACAGCAACAGAGTACAGTGGTAATACAGAGAACAAAAAAAAAGAAGAGAAGAAAAACAATCTCGATACAAGGGCGAAATTGAAAACGAAAGCGTAGGATATGATATCATGAAGACGGGCATAAGCGCAAAGTAAAGCATGGTAACATGAGGTATGAAGATCATGACGTGACGAGAATACGTAAAGGAAAGTGAGAAGTACGAGTGGACAACGCGCCATACCCAAACGCTCGCAAAAGTAAGAGTCCATGGGATTGGCATCAAAGAAAAAGCGTCTCCGAAACTGGTATCCATTCTGATGAAACTTACTCAATGATCTCAAACCGTCCCCTTTTCCCCTCTCTCCCATCGCCCTCGTCATCCAATCCCCGCTTCTCCCCTCCCATCTCAGAACCTAAGGCACCTGCTAGACCGAACGAAAAGCCCTCGGGCACTCCCACGCCCGAAAAACTCTCCTGAGTAACGAGATCTCTGAGAATCGCTGCGTATCGCTCGTCAGATAGACCCATCCCAGCTAAGGGGTTAATCCGTCCATCATCGTCGTACCCCGACATTCCCATCGGATGCAGACTAGAAGAGGAGGATGAATTAGATGAGGAACTGGGATTGGACGCTGAAGTGTGTCGTTGTAATTGCGACGCCCCAACCGCGAGTGCTTCGCTAAAAGATGGGTCTGACAGAGGAGGGACGCCGAGCGAACGTGGTACTTTCGACATTTGTTGGATAACTTTAAGGTGCATAAGGTGCTTCTGTGCAGCCGTATCAATATATAGATCCCTAGCTCTTGGTACAAAGCACAAAAAACACACCTCTAACATATCCAACAACCCCTCCTTCGTAAACGGCTTGGGCAAAATATCATTCATCCCAGATGAATAATACGTCATAATCTCGCTCGGTTTTGAATTAGACGTCATACTGATGATGGGGGTCATGTGGTCGAATTGGCGAATGAGATTCGTAGCGCTAACTCCGTCCATTTTGGGCATCACAATGTCCTGTCGCGTTCCCAATTGAAAACATCAAATTAGTTCGTAACATACACAGAGAAAAAAAGGACTCGCCATTAACACCAAATCATATTTTTCAAGGTTCATCTTATTCACAGCTCCAACGCCATCCACAGCAACATCGATCATACATCCAAATACCTGCAGGAACTTGCTACTCAATCTCCTGCTCACCGCGTCGTCGTCCACAAGCAGCACCCTAGGAGGAACAGCCCATCCTGGCACGAACGTAGACCGTCGAACACGGATAGTCGTAGGCGTAGTCGAAGATTGAGATTGTCCATTAGACAACGTCGGACGTACGACTTCTTCAGAATATGGATCGGGTTCCGATGGTAGGTTGTCGTTGTCGGTGTCATTGTCGTTCCCTCCCTCGCCTTCACCTTCACCTTCTGCAGGCGGAGCCACAGCGCCCGTCGAAGAAGTAACATTGAACATCCAATTCCCATTCTGATCGTCCGCGCTACTCCGGGGCAACAGATGACCAACCGTAAAAACCTGCAGTCCCTCATGCATTGTCGTTGGCGCGTCCCAGTTCATATCAGGGGGAAGGATAAACGTAGCGTTGCCGTCTTGCGTTGACGCTTGTGATGGCGACTGCTGCTGCTGTTGCCCCCCTCGATGCGAATGCGAATGCGACCCACTCGTCCTCTGCATATGCATCTCCTCACCCGCAGACGACCCCGAAGCACCAGAACCCGACCTCGGCATCGAAGTCGGGGTCCTAAACTCCGCATCGCTCGCAGCCCGCCTCGACATTTCATTCATCTGCACCAGACTCAGCCGCGCGACCATATCTGGATCTTGAAGGCCGAGTTCTTGAGCTGGGACGAATTGATGGGGGTGGGGAGGGGGGAGAGAATATGGGTTGTGGAGGGAGGCCGATTGAGGCGGCTGGGACATTGACATGGATTTGCGTGCGTGTGAGGAAGGCATGGAGAATGAATTTGAGTTTGAAGGAGATGCAAGGAAGGGCGATGGTTGAGGTTGGCCCATGGACTGCTGTGAGTGGGATGCCAGGAGGGAAGGCGGCGGGTGTGTGCTGGGAGTCATGCTAGGTGCGATGGGTGTTATTGAGGTTTGAGATATGCTGCGGATGGGAGTTTGAGGTGGGGGTTGAGACACAGTAGACTGAGACACCGATGCTGGAGCGAGGGGTGCTGAAGCGGTGGTAGAAGACCCGGCGGCGGTTTGGGAGGTAGCGTCTGAGGGGTCTTTAGGTTTACCTAGGGGACAGCAATATGTATTAATGAGGGAAAACACAAGTACACGAAAAGAAGGACAGGCCCAGGCATAGAAAATCAGGCCCGTTACCAGCGCAAAGATGCACCCGCGTCCTTGGTGCCTAGTAGACCCATCAACTGAACATCATGGACCCATCAAACTGGGTATCGAGGCCTCATCATCAATGCCTAGATTATACAACCACGACTAGCGCATTGCAAACAAACGAATATTCATCTCCACCGGGGTAATCCCCCACGGGGGATCGCCATTTGAAAAGGTACAGGGGAAAATGGGAAAGCGGAGAGGGAAGGGACGGGACGGGACATAATAAAAAAATAAAGTAACAATCAAAGACACTCACCTCCCTCCCCTAAAAAATACTGTATCAATCCCTGCATCAAGCCATCCTGCTGCGCCATCCCCTTTTGAAAATTGACCATCTCAACAAGTACGTCCCCATACTGACGCTCCAACACCCTAATCCGCTCTTCAGCCCTCCCGATTTGATTCCTCAAACTCTCATTCGTAGCGAAAAGATTATCATTCTGAGCGCGTAAAGATGAATGGGAGGCAAGTAAAGAATCAGTCTGTCCTCGTAGAGTCTCGTGGGATGTCAAAAGTGTATCATGCGACGAAAAGAGAGATTGGTACGAGTTTTGCAGGACGCTGATGTGCGATTGCACAGATGCTATTTCGGCGTTAGTAGTTTCGCCTGGGACGGGGCTGCCGGAACTTGTTCCTCTGCCACCGCTGAGACCCCCGTTAGAGGCGGAAGGAATAGATTTACGTGCAGCAGGGACTTTGCGCTTTATGTTTTCGAGGGCGTCGCGTCTGTCGGCATGGAAATCAGGGTGTCGGAATGTCCAGCTGTGTTCGCCAAATTGGGCATCATCGGATGTTTTTACCTGATTTAGAAGGATTAGTATGGGAGAACAGAACGAGGTCAAGAGGAGGTAAGATAGGCAAGGAGGTGGAGTGGTGGATCGTGTAGCAAGTACTTCTTGTCACGGGCTGGAGGAATGTATGGCGTTTGGAGGCTGCCTTCACGGAGATGAAGAGGGAACCAACGTGATTGTGCCAAGTCACGCCAAGGACCCCTGTGGCAACGACCAATTACGAAAAGGGTGCCAATGCACGGAAAAACTGTCGGATGTCTTGAACAAGGTAGAGGCGGTAGTAGAAGCCTCGGATCGAACCGAAGATCGACGGATAAGGCCGAGTTGGAGATGGGGGATTCCTATGGTAGAATGGAATGCGGATCTCTGAGATAAAGGAGATTGTATTGCCTTTGATAGGCGATATGAGGGGGGATGCAAGAAGTCGCGTGATGGGAGGGGACGATGGAGAACTCGAGGTGTAGGGGTATAAAAATAGAAGGAACAGCGGAAGGGGGAAAGGATTGAAAGAAAGAAGTTCGAGATCCGAAGGCTCACTTTATGAAAATCATATTTGTTGAGTTGTCTGACGAAGGAGGCAAAATTTGAATGCTTGAACATGCGTGGGAGGATAGATTTTGTGAATTCGTTCATGTCCTGAGTGAACGAAGATTGATGGAAGTGATAGTAATTGGAAGAGAATACAGACCTTTACGACGAAGCAGTCACCTTGTGGTCCCCATGAGACGACATGGGAGAAGGTATGGTCTTCTAACATTCTGTAGGACAAAAATGAAAAGTCGTGACGGTAAAGAAAGAAGAGAAGAAGTACTTGTATAGCTTTTTAACGAAATCGCTTGTTGCTGGCATGGTATCTTCCTGTTCTTTGAGTGGGGGGACTGAGTGGATCTGGTGAGTGGGTTCTCTCTTCATCTGCCTCATCTCTCGTTGTGAATGAATTGATACATCCTCTCTTGAATTTGAAGTGCGATGGATTGATGACGATGATGGACCCCATGATACTGGAGAAGGGTGGCGATAGGGCGAAGAGTTCATTGCAGCCATGGGAGGGAGCGTTGTGGCTGATGCACGCTGAGGGAGGTTTATAGCAGGTAGCTGAACTTGTGGTGGTGGTAACTGATGTGAAGCAAATAAACGAACTGAAGAGTAAGGAGGACCTGTTGTACTAGCTGCAGAGGTGTGGTGGTGGTCCATGTGCATGGCTGTAGGTACCAATTGATTTATTCAAATCGCAAGGGTGTATCTTGTAAAGGTCAAAACCCAAACACAAGTAAACTCACGGTTTCTTCAAACCCACGCTCGCCGACGTCGATGGTAGTGGTGATCAAGTAAGTATCAATGGAAGAATTAGTCGGTAAAAGAGTCTAGAACTTTTCACTAAAGTACTGTTCAATAGGCGCCCTAAAGTTCTAGGCTAGGCTTAACTTCAAGCGGTCCCGAGTGTCCGACTACCGCACTCGACGGCGATACTACTGCTAGTACTTGCTCTAGACCAAATCCCTTCACCGGTCACTATCCAGCCAAGCTATCGATTCAGTAATTCTTTATGTAGTAGAACCTGGTCAAACCTTGCTGGCATTCCCATCATCATTCCTCCAATGCACTAATTCCTTTAAATTCCCCTTCTTTCAACTTCGGGCCTCGCCGAAGCAAATATCCGATCCTTACTCCATCATGTCGGTTTCGCTATTCTGATTTTCCATCTTATGCACCTACCTATCTCCCCCCGACATATACTTCATTCCTCCACCCCTATTACTCATTCACCCATCCTTGTTGGTTCTCACCCTCTCCGAGTCGGTATGCCCTGGGCGTTTCACTCACAAAGAAAGCAAGGTTGCGCTCTCCAAGGTCTTTATTCATTGACGTCTGACTTTATGAGTAGAAGGTCGGCCTGACACTAGCTTCGGACTACATGTCCGAGTCAACCTGCCGTTGTGATGTCCTTAACGAAAGACTGGTATACACAGCCCATCCACATATTCAAATAGGAAAGGCACGAGGTCTTATCTCCTTACAACTATTCCCTGACTGCTTATGCACAGCTTCGTACTACTATATCTTATGACCTAACGAACACGATGCCCCTCATGTCCCTAGTTTTCTTGCGCGACGTCCTAGTACTCGCTGCGCATACTACGTATCAAATTTTATGTACAGCCTCGGGCTGTGATTTCTTCTCAAGTCATGCCCTCATGCCAAGTCCGTAGTAAACGCGAGGTCCTTGACCGTCGCTTTATTTGCGATTTATACAAATTACTGCGCCTTTCAGCGTACATACCCCATTCATCAACAAATACAAACCTCGTGAGTCGCTTCGTTTGTCCCACCTGCCACTATATGATGTTCATGTGAAATAGGGTACCGCAACTACTACTGTCATACACGGAATGCATAACGTGCTGGTACGCCACATACCCTCGGAGATCTAATCACCCATCTACCATGTACCCGCCCGTGGATACCCCATCACATTAACCCCAATCATCACCAACTTTGTCTTGGCGGGTAGAACTCGCTCTGTCGAATCCCATACACACGCTTAAAAAAATTCATGACGAGTTTACTATGTCGCAAGAAGACGTACAGGCACCGATCCCCCTAGTAATCCGACCTCACTGAGATTTACAGTTCCGAAATTTGATATGAAAGCGCGTTATGAGTGGGCATACCGAGTTTTCGGGGAGCGAAGTAGCTCAGGTGATGTGGAAATACCCTTTAGGTGCGCTATCGGAGCCAGCATTAAGTGTCATATACCCTGTGTTAGAAATGCAGAAGCACATTAACCAGAATATTAATGGCGATACCGGCATCAAATTGGGGAATAATTCTTGCTGGGGCATCCCCGGGAAGTTCCATGGTTCGTATCACGAAATGTAATGTTGGATGAATTTATAGGATTGATATTTAGGAACCGGGATGTTAGGTTTGTCATAGGCGATAGCGGTCGCCGTGCAAGACACTGGAGGAAGACAAAGTACTCGTCTGTGTCAAAGGCCCCACCGAGACATAACATAGTTTTCAATGGTCGTTGCTGGTGCGTGGCGATTGATCACAGTTGCCTCATACATAAATTATATGCATGCAGCCTCCCGATTAGAAACAGAAGCAATCTCCCGTAGTCCCTTGAGTTTCTAGCTGCACGATAGTAAGTAGTCGGTCCATTCAATATTTGCCGTTGCAATCTGGATCAACCCGACACAGAACCACCATCGGATCATTTCACGTCGACCGATCAACGGTCAACTCCTGCACAATGTCGTATCTCCCCCCCTCTTGCGAAGAGTATCGGCAATATGATCTAATCACTCACCCCTATTACAACATGTTCCCTGTGTTCTAAAAATGTGAACGCAAACATGATGATTCGAATTCGCGAAAACGGCGGAACTTCCCAGCTGGTTCACTGGAGAATGATATAATTTCATGGAACAGCCCCTGCCTGCCATTTACGTTACGCCTCCCCCTCACCTATATTTATCTGAAACACTTCGCATTTAGTGAAGTCAGGATACGTCTACACCTTATTTTTCTGAGCAACTTGTGATCCACATAAAATATTTCGAAAGTCGTAGATTGTTGTTGGGGGGGCCGGGAAATGCCGTGGGCGTATTACATAGAACAACTAGTGACTTTCAAATTCTGCGACTTTTGGAATCGGATGCTAGCAGCGTTATCTCATATCAGACCTGCACCCTGCACATCGTTCTCATCACTCAAGCAAACAAGGGTTCTCATTCCGACGAACCTTATGGTTCAGACTAGAAGATCTACTGCCGTCGCTGCATCATTTCCTTTGACGTCACCCGACTCTCACCCGGAGTCCTCCAAACGTCGAAGAACAGCATTAGCAGGCGAGTCAGATAATGGTGCCTGTGAGACTGTGAACCGACTTCATCTCCTGGTTGGTGACTAAATATGAAACTTCTAGCCACGAAAGAACCCCCGCGCCGCAAGAAGCGGACAAAGACGGAGGATAAACCTTTGACGGAAGACTTTCCAGTACGTGTCTCCGGTTCGTGGAAAATCGGAGCGCATGTATCAGCTGCAGGAGGGGTTGAGAATGCTGTTCGAAATGCAGCGATAGTTGGGTGAGAGACGCGTTTCGTGCTAGTCTCTCTTTGTGGAAGTGCTGAACGTTGGACATTAACCCCGTACAGTGCTAACGCATTCGCTCTATTCGTCAAGTCTCAACGAAAATGGGATTCCGCACCACTTTCCGCTGAAAGCGTCGATGCGTTCAAGAGTCGAATGCAAGAGTTTAGGTATTCGCCAAAACACGTTCTTCCCCATGGTAGTTATTTAGTTAATCTGGGAAACCCGGACGAGTGAGTACGAGCTCTCCTCTTTGATTTGTGGGTTTATGATGATGATTGTCTGATTTTAGGGAGAAGAGGCAGAAATCGTTCAACTGTTTCCTTGACGATCTTCAGCGGTGCGAACAGCTTGGCCTTGAGCTGTATAATTTCCAGTGAGTTCATCATTCTAACCCTTTCCCGTCAACATCGAGCCCACATTACTGAAGTCCAGGCTCGACCGTTGGGCAGGCCACAAAAGAAGAGTCGATAGCTCTGATCGCTGAATGTATCAACAACGCTCACAAAATGACGAAATATATAACAACTGTCATCGAGAACATGGTGTGCATTTATACGGCTTGGAATATCGACTATCTTCACTTCATCGTTCAAAATAGGCAGGTTCAGGAAATGTCATAGGCTCTCAGTTTTCAGAGCTGAAGGAGATCATCGGCCACGTCGAGGACAAGACACGAGTAGGCGTTTGCCTTGATACCTGTTCGTCTCAGCCTTTTGTGCTTGTTCTTACTGACAAGTGACATTTAGGTCATGCGTTCGCTGCAGTAAGGGCTTCATTCTCTGTCTCGCAAACTTTTCACCGTGATTTCAGGGATACGACATCTCAACAAAAGTTGGATGGGAGTATGTCTGTCGACTATTTCGTTTCATACACCAGCTAATGTAACTTTCTAGTGCAACGCGTGAGTTCTACAGATACGAACTATGAAACACAAACGTGACCTGAATCACACAGTCTCCGCGTTCGACACCGAAGTTGGACTATCATATCTCAAGGGGTTGCATTTAAATGACTCCAAGGCCGCCCTCGGGTCAAAAAAAGATCGACATGAAAATATTGGACTGTGCGTGCCCCATCCTTACTTCTTTATAAAATGGGCGTTTTTACCGCCGTTATAGCGGTCATATTGGCATTTCTACGTTCAGGCACATTGTGTCCGACCCTCGGACGCAAGACATTCCTCTCATTCTCGAGACCCCAACTTTCGAAGCAACAGAAATATGGACCAAGGAGATATCGGCTCTCAATCGCCTTTCTTTGATCGACGATAGCGAAGTCCTCGAGGCGGAACTGTCGTTGGTGAATGAAATCACCTCATTAGTGCGAAGTCACGCAGCGAAAAAGACGGAAAAAGCGAGCAAGACGGAGAAAGCGAGCAAGACGGAAGGGCCGAGCAAGACCCGTACACGCAAACGGAATACGACAGAGGATCAAGATCATGACTCTGACTGTGCTTAGGAAGGTAAGTCGGTGCTTATTCGCCAACAGTTCCATTACGACCCTAAGGCATTTTCCGAGAAGTTCTGTTGGTTTGGTGTCCGATGTAAATTTATCTTGCTCCACAATTGATATTCTTATTATTACCTTCCCCCTGTTCTCGCTGACAATTGCGAGCATAGCGCTCATTTACGCTATGCCAACTCATCTTATTATTTTTGTCACCCCCCCTTCGAGGTTGCTTGGAGGAATGCATTGACAGCGCAATCAATATCGTCACATTTCCGAGAGCCGATCTTGATAGGAAGCAACTCCAGAATCAAATGTCTTTGGCACGAAAGGAGAGCATCCTATTATTCGAAGGCGTGATAAGCCTCGTCTACCGAAAATCACCATATCTCTTGCGCAGTTCCCGGGCATCGCGGATCTCCGTCGTCATGATTCGCACAAGGCACATTATAGGTGTTCTATCAGACACGGATAAGTCCCGGGCCGCGTACCTCGCCAGATTTGGGTAGTTGCGCCAACAAGTCTTCACCGGTGCACCTTCGTAGCAGATAATGTCGGCATTTTGTAAGCATAAAAAAGTTCTTCATCATTCACGCATATATCGACAGGATTTTTCCCGACGCCCAAGCCCCCAGGGGCCTGAACATTCTCGGCGAGGGGAATGAAGCCGTGTTCAACCAGGCCGGTTACAGGGTTTTCCGTGAGAAGGTTTCCAAGCATATTGAATTTAAGGTAACCATCATTCAATCTTTGTGCTGATACACCATATAGAAGACATAATCGCAAATTCTGGAGGAAAGGTATTCGTTCGTATAAGCTGTTTATTCAATTTACTGATCTGAACTCATCTTTGACCTACGTATAAGAATAGGCCAAATCCAAGTTTCAGCAGCCAGTGACGTGAGTCTTTTGCTTCTGTGATTTTGACACACCAACTTTCCCGCATCTCAGTTGTCGGCGCCTGCCTTTTCTGGGAATACCCTTTTACTGCTGAATATGACTTTGTCGGTGAAGGCAATCGGGGCCCATTCGTTCTCTGCGGAATTTCCGGTCTAATTGGTACGAAGAAGGCTGCTTGAGATTCGGAGGCGCGCTTTTGAATTTGTGCTAAGTAACATTGCGACCATCTTGGGAAACTTTTTACCTTGTTTTGTCCCACATCTGTGCAGGATTGCGGAAGTTAAGGCGGACCTTGTTGACCCACGGGGTGGCTATATTGTTCTTCTGCGAGTGACTTTGATATCTATTTGATGAGCGTGTTGGCTGACCCGCAATACAACTATTTCCTCGACATCCTCGTACTGGACACAGTACACGTAATACGAGGAATCGTGGACTGGGTCTGTAAGTCTATGCTTCTATGATGTCCGACGGTGCGAGTTCGAACTCAAGCGATAAGGTTGAAAGAAGTGTTTTCGAAGACACGCGGTTAAGAGTTTTAGAGACTGGAATCACAGATTAACATCTTCTCAAGACTTCGACCTCAGTGAGATTCCGGTGAATTGACTGGAAAATATATACATGCGTCATGACGCTTTAGATACGTAGAGTCTAGAGCCTTTACATAAAGCCTTTTGGTTGCATTCATATGAGTGGCAAGAAGGTACCAGTAGAATGGCGCTGAAACAACATGTAAATGCGGTGTACATGTGTATGGAATGAGGTGGGAGAAGATCAGTATGCAAGCAGCCATTATACTAGTCACATTATCGAGGAGAGAAGCTGTAATAATAAGGCTGAACAACATCGTACACCTGGACCAGAATAATTCAACGACCGTGCAGTACGTGTCCAACTATCTTTGCTCATTCGTCTTCTACATTTTCCTACATCTTCACTTTCTGTACGAGTGCTCTATTTGGAGAAAGGCCAAGTTGCAGTGCGTGCGAGTGCAATACCACAATAACCATGGCTGCCAACTTCGCAAAATGTCGTTGAATTGTTCGGAAGATAGGTCTCCCGACACCTGCGAAACTCATAGAAAAGCTTTGTGAGATCCGCCGGTCCAACAACCATACAGTCTCCCGTCGGAATCGTGGCATTTTTTCCACAGACAGGAAACATTGCATGAAGACTCGGAAGACGGATCCTCAGTATCAGTGCACATTCATCCTGAGGGTTAACGATCGTTGTGGAAGCCTCGTCAACAAGACTATCTAGCAGATCTAGGCGGACTAATGAGTTTTATTTACTCATCGCGTGCTGCTGAGACGGAATGTTCTGTTAGACACTTATATGGGGAAAACCAACGCTGTGGTACTTACAGTGTGTCGCAGTACTCAATTGCTTCGATGGCGGGAAGTCACAGAGCCTGCAGCTGGTCGATGAGATAGTCAGTGGATGATGTGTGGGTCCACCGTAATTGGGTCACATGTATAACATTCATAGGGGCATTCGCATATGCAGTACAAACGGCGGGCGTTTCACGTCGCGTGCCTCCGCCGACATGAAAACATACTTCCCAGCTACCTAAAGCTTAGCTTCGTGCGCTACTTATATGCATAAATCGACAAGAGAAAGGAGAGGTATACAACTGAGAACAAACACTACTATAACGAAAATAACTAAAAATCATACCATGTCAGCGATGTCTTAGTCCAGCTGATCGTCGATATGGACATTGTCCCATTAACTCGGGAAGAGAGGTGGTTCGGAGTATCATACCCGTGGCCTATAATAAAAGAAACTGTGGAGTAATATCAAGTCGATGTGAACTATCTTTAAAGAACTGCGTTGCGGAGAGCTCAACAACACAATACCAGAACCCCCCTGAAGAGAATCATTAGAGGTGGGAAAAGACAGCGTAACACAAAACTTACGAGCTCAAGATAAAACCTCCGTTTGATCAAGCGTATGATTGACGATTCTGTTGGTCGTGGAAGAACAGATGGGGTACAAGGTGTCCCCAATTGTGCTGCTCACAAGCTCCTGCGAGTTGATCACGTCTGATATCTGGCAACCCCAGTGTTGAGTCACAGTGGCTGGACATTCTCCGACTGAAAAGTGGGTAGGTGATGTGGGAACGTAAGAAATTAGATCTGGAATAATTTTGGCATGTCAATTTTGGAAGAATCATTTCTCAAGCTTGCGTTAAGAAAGTTATACTTGTCGAATCTTCGATCACTATAGAAACAGATACAGTCCATGACTATGAACATATTTCAAAACTTACAGAAGTTCGTATACGTTTGGTTGATAATCCTAGGTCCTAGGCATTCGACGGACGGAAGAAAGCCGCTTCCCGAGGCGCTCCTATTTCCGCTTCCATCATCCATGGCCGCATATTCTTGCACCACCAGCGTACCTAGGAGCTGACAGTCGAATTCAGATAAACACCCTCGACACAAACTTACTGATACCACAGTTGGCACTGATATTCCATAGGCGGAGGCAAGTAATGAGACCTTCCCCAAAGTAGCCGACGTGGCATGAGTAACGTTTGAATTACTTGTGTCCCAAACGTACTTGGGTTGATTCGAGTTGAGGAGTGAGTAGATGACATCGGTTGTCAACCCCCCCTGCTGCCGCACAGTGCGTACTGAAGTTTTGAGGGATTTAATGGCGGATACAATTTCCCTCTAGATAGAAAAAACGCATCATAGTAAAACAGCTTTGAGTGACCTGAGGGATGGGACCAGTGGATGTGTTGCACTTTGCTTCATCGCAATTGGCAGGAAGACTATGTAGTACCGTACACGGTCAGTCTCCGAAGTCCGTGCACATGGCGACCATGCCGTTTCCTCTGAAGATGAAGAACATTGGATGAAGAAGACATGCCCTCAGTATTAGTGGCAACTGCATTCTGGAGAATGATGATCGCGGAAGCCTTCTCAAATTTATGGTCTAGTGGTAGTACTAGTAGTAGGGGACAAGGCTGGGCCGGAGTACCACCGTAGCTTAGTCAGCCCCGGAGTGGGCCTTGTCGTAGAGCTCTCTTCATCGCTTGCCTTGTACACGACACGCAGGCACATAGTCGCGGATATACTGCTCCAATGAATTCCTCGCAGTTTAATAGGGAAGATGTGATGTCATTTTGTTCAAGTTTTGCGTACTGACACGAAAAAGCTGCTGACATATGAGGAAAACTTCAAGTTTCAACGAATCAACTAGTCAGCTAGTTACTCAGTTGGCGGGGGGTTATAAGGTTTGCAGTTGATGGATGCGATGTAGGCAGTAAATTTGATGTGAGCTCTGCATTGGTTGCCTATCACACCGCATTGACATTCCTATATCGGCATGTTACTCTTTTATCATCGTCTTGGCGCCATTTGATGCTGTCAGGAAGGCCATTTCTTGCGTTGCCACAGATTCCATTAATATTGCTCGTCATGATGCATTGACCACTGCTGTAGAGCTGATAGAGCAAAGCCGTGCGATATTCTGGACCCAGTTGGCATGTTCATGCGCGCTGCTCGATCGTTCGTCTCCATCAATTGACACTGGCGCAGCCTGTTCAAGCGGCTTAACGCTAATCATCGGTGATAGTCAGTATGGATTTAATGAGCCTCAGTGCCCGATCTCTCATCCACGTTCCATTCGATATCCCGCGGACCAAAGTCTCCGAGTTTCGGCGCCTCGTAGAGCGATTTGATCGTTAACGCAAGCTTGTTAGCATCTTCTGCATGTGATTACGCAACTTTCCTACGTGCAGCAGGAAGCTCCAATTCATGTCACCTTTACATGTCCCGACCTCGGCGGCACTCGCGAGATAGCGCATTTCTCAAGATGTACCCACACAATAATTTGTTGTAACTGGTCAAGCCGCTCAATGGAGCCCTGACAGAGGGAGGCTCCGAGATATGTCGCTCTTTAGTTAGCCGTCATAGCTCAGCGTCCTATACTCATCGTGTCATCCTTCACATCACTCCGGAACAACCTCGCGTTTGTGCTTTGCACTATAATTAGTTTGTAATCAATTGCTCTGTCTAGCCCGCCATGGGGTGCTAAATAGAACACCGGTCGAGTCTTCATCCGCAATGTGCGGCGGGCCGCCAATAAAGACCAAGGACATCATCCGATTAGCCTGGCCGAACTCGGAGTCCGCATTCTTATCAACTTGCCACATCACTGTAGGCGATGAGAGAAGTCTCAACTCACGTCGCTGCGGCTATGTAATTTATTTTTCCGGATTTCGCGGTGTTATTGATTCCACGCTGCGGTCTATGTTGCAGGCGAAATTGTTTCTGCATTCTATGACAACTGGCTTAATGATTCAGGCGCATCAGACTGCGCGCGGGCTATCGTAAAGTCGTTGCGCAAGAAGATTCCACTGGAACAGGTGATTGTATTTCACATAGGTGTCTAGAAATTTGAGATTGCATTCGTCATGTTATCGTATTTTCTGTGAGTTTGCTTACTTTCGTTCCCTCGCTGTCTCAGGTTTTTGCTTGGCCCTAGTTATTCACTGCGTACTCGTTTGGATGACTTGCAGTCACGTGCTGATGTTAAACACAGAACGGAAGCGGAGTTGGTTCCAGACCTTAATAATTAATCCGGATTACTTCCGCGGGGAACGTTTGGCTCCGTCCTTACAACAGGTAAAATAGACATTATGTTCTGGACCTCTGGTAGAATGGCAGAGGATTCATGAAAAGGCCATATGTACCTCTTAAGCAGGGGGCTCGCCGCTTAAAGTGATTTACAGAGCGGCCATAGTAGACGACAAAATATAGTTCCAGGCTGCAGCTGGCCTGCGGGTTTCCGGTACCACTAAGGTCAACTTCACGTTCAGGAGATCTGCAGGACAAAGGGCGACAATCACATGTAGCTCTCACTGACAGGTCGGAATCGCCTTCAACGGGACCTGGCTGGAGCTGCGTGTGTGTGTGCAAGAGTATCTTATCTGACCAAGGTCACTTTCCATCGATTCAAAATCCAATGATTAGGGTAAAAGAAACGCCTTAGGCTTCCGTTACAACCAACACTACTTCTCCCTCTGAACAAACCACGCATGTCATTTTTGCAACATCGGAGATAGTACAAGTGTGCCCGGTGATTCTCATCCTTGAACATGTTGAAAAGTCAAATTTTGATCACGAGCGATGACGGATTGACTTGACGTCGAGTCGATAGACAGGCATTCATCAGAACGTTACCTGGTTGATCCTCGGCGGATATCAGTGCAGTTGGCGTCTTGCATGGTTGCCATCGTGTGAATGGTTGGCTGAGTTACAGTACTACTAGGTGTCAAATGAGTTGACAATGGCTGCAGGCGACAGAGTGAGGTTAGTCAGGTCATGGTACCTTTATACGACTCTGGCTTGTGATAATAAGACATGACCGGTTTTCCGTGCTTCTGCGCCCGCGGCGGCCTCGTCGTCCTCGCGCTTTTGATGGATCTGCTCATGTCTATCAAACAAGGCAATACGGCGCCGTAGGACATCTCGGAAGCCTCGTTGCGCATCTTCTCATGTCTTCTTGAGTAATATGCGGGGCGCTGGTACTTAATTGTAAGAAAGTTGCACCAATGCTGTGGTGCATGAAAATAAGCACAATAAAAATACCGGAGAAAGTGGAGCCTGAGGGAGACGAAATATAGGTTTGACAGGGTGTGAGGGTACTTCCCAAGGGATTTGTGTTTGAGAGGGAGCAATGCTAGCTAACCCTGCCATGCCTCGGCAGTGCCTAAATGAGAACAAGACACAACTGCGATGCTATGATTAACGTCACCAGGTCAGTGTGTTTCGAAAACGTCGGAACTTCAACTTGACTTACTAAAATTATATCAGCGCGCCGCGCTGACTATCTCGATGAAACGACAACAGAGTCTACATACATGGCAAAGAAATATTAGAGACCGTGAGCAGTTGATAGTAATAATCGACCGAGGGAAGACAGCAGGAGTTGCAAGCCCTCGGTGGTGATAGCAACGCCGTTTGCGGTTAGCTAGAAGAGGATCCGAAGGCGCTGCAACGTCAAAATCCGCGATCAAAGGATGTAACTCAGTTCAGAACGCGGATTGAACGTAAGGGAGGGTATTAAAAATTGTAAAGAGTGCCCGGGGATCGGGTATTATGCTGCAGAGCCCAGTGCACTGCTGAGCGGCAAAGCCGACTGAATATCCAAAAGGGTCAATGAATAGGGAACGGATGCAAATAAGTACAAATCCATATAAATTAAAATAAGATTAAATAATCTTCGGCATCAAGCGTTGGTGACATCGGTTAGATAGGTATACGTGAGAGGGATTTGTGATTTCTGGGAAAATAATAAAATAATGCGGAGTTAGCCGATTGATATGAAAGCGTCGTCTTCGTCTTCCTAACTTTACAACCCCATCACTTGTCAGTCCTCCCTCTCTGCATGGTCCTTTGAGGTCTATAAACCCTTTTCTCCCTCATCCCCGATAAGCCTCGCCGCTAACAAGGATTCCGCTTGTAGTCAGTCTTTCTTGTTTTCACAGACTCGATATTTTAATGACCTGCTATAGATCTCGCGACCCTTGCCGGCTTCTCACAATCCGACCTTTAAACGACCCCCACATACCTCAAAGGACCAATCAGTAGTACGCTTGAGCTCGCTCGCGACTCTGATTTATAGCAGCTTGTCGACTATCCACCACTTTACTTGCATATAACCCGTTTCCTAGTGCACCCGCAAATCCCTACAGTCAAGGTCTCCGCTGAGGAAACTCGCGTACCCTACTGTTCTTATCACTGTTTCCTTGTAAAATCGATATCAATTGGTTAATCATCTTTTGTCACCGGAACCCACCTCTCTCTTCTGTTTTACTCGTGTTATCATCTCAATTATACTCTACCTTTCTTTTGTAGAACTCCTGTTTGTCGATCATGGCTCTAACACTTCCAATCGCTTCCTCTTCGTCTCCATCTGCTAGCAATTCTCCTGCTTCAGTAGAGGGTTCTGTTCCCCCACAAACTCCGATTACTCCTGCCGCCGGCCAAACTCTCTCACTTCCGTTGGCATGCTCCACAGAGCAAAACAATAACGTCCAATCACAAAGCTCCAGCACAGCCTCAGCCAATGGCGCTGTTACGCAGGTCAAACGAAAGCCCAGCCGCCGGGCCAATACCGCGGAAAGGCGTGCTACTCACAACGCAGTCGAGAGACAGCGCAGAGAGACTCTCAATGGCAGATTCTTGGCAAGCCTCATTTTCTTGATCAAAAGAACCGCTGATCCGAACGCTATCTTTTTAGGACCTCGCTGCGCTGCTTCCTAATCTTTCGCAGATCCGCAGACCTTCCAAGTCTGCGATCGTTAACTCTTCGATCGCTCACGTTCACGCGTCAAGGCGTCACCGCTTCCTAGCTTCGCGGGAGTTGCGGGCTCTGAAGCAAGAATCTGATGCCCTTCGCCGGGAACTCAACGAATGGCGTGATCGTGCTGGTCTTCCCTATGTGGAAGAGCCTGTTCGTGGAGAAGGCTTTTCCATGGTCCTCAACGGCGAAGTCGAAATTATTGCAACTGTCATGGAAGAAGATGAAGAAGGTCAGGCGTATGACGGATATGATGAGGGTGACGATGAATTCGCTGGTTCGATGCCAAACAACATGGACGACACTGAGGATGTCATGCCCTCTGCGCCGATGGTCAAGAACGGCATGTATGCACATGGGAATATGCCTCCCACTGACGTGAACATCGCGCATTTGATGCCACGCGGCCCGCCCAACTCGCAGGGCGGTCCCATGATCGCTCAGATGCATTCTCCTGTTTCCTTCGAGAACCCGGAAATGCCTTCAATTTACGAACCTCGGGTGAATTTTGCCGCAGCCCCATACATTGAACAACACCATCCCGCTATGGATCAACATAACATGAAAGCGTGGTCGAACACGTACAACGCCTATCACCCTCAACATCCCCAACAATTCTCGGTGCAGCGTAACTTGATCACACCTCCCAATGGCTCGCACAGCATGGGATCGTCGGCAACGACCGGACATCACTTTGGGGACCAGGCGGCCCTTGTCAACCTTAAACGGCAGCAAATGCTAGCGCTCCAACAGCAGCACGGTGCCATGGGTTATGTCGCCGATGCTGACGACACATCATCCGTCGGATCTGGTCACAGCAGCCCTGGCTCTGGATACGGTTCACCATCCCATGGAGCTTCGTCTATGAGCTACGAGATTGCGAATGCCCTCCCCGATTATGGTCTACCCAAAAGGCTGGGCCTGGGAAACCTCCACATCAACACTGGTATCGCAGGGTCGTGGAGCGGCAGGGTCGAGGATGGCATGGGGTCCATGATGACGAAGCAAGGCTTGGGCGTCCCGATAAACGTTGGCAATGGCGGAGTATATGGCATGATGATATGAGGTCTATGAGCTTTTAAGGCGTTGCACACAATTCCCGTGCCGTGCACGGACGCCTTGGGACTTCAGGACGAAGTATCGCTTTTTCTTCTGCTTGCTATGCTCTGACCGCATCTTGTTGTCTACGTTTTCATAACCCACTCCTCTCATTTTGTCTCAGTGACCACTTGCTTGATCATTATAATTATGCGTAGCTTCATCGACTTGCACGCGTTCGCTTTCGTTGTATGTTTTGTCTTTTATCTATGTAACACTAACCACCGAGTAACGAAACCCTCCTTTTTGACCTCACCAAAACTTGCAGTATAAACGCTCTTTACCGTTACTCATTTGGTGTTTTGTATCATCTTTGTCGAATCAAAAGTGTACCACATACATACGCCCCGTTAACGTAAAAGGCGGGTGTCCTTCTAGGATCACAGGATATGGGCGCCGTGTTTGTTGTTTGGCTACCTTACTCGTTACTTATAATTCTAGATTTACATGTACCATGGACCTTGTCAGTGTGCTCGGCCATCTCAATACTGATTCTCATTCCCATCTTTGAGAACTTACCCAGCTAGTGCTCTTCTTGGAAACATTGTGCTTTTTCGCTTCAACATTTAAGCTCAAGCTGGTTTCTATCAGAAACAAGTTATTTTTGGGATCCGCAGGACTTTCATTTATGCTGAACTCCGCGACCACAAATCCTGAATATCTGCTAAGTCTAAATCAGGTACGCCACAATAGCGTAACATGGTACTTTGCAAACTTTATCACGACGTCGCGGATTAAGTGCTCACAAAGTACGCTATCCATATCATGGACTTTTGATAAGAGCTAATACTGTTTCAGCGACATGGAAGATCCAAACCCTGCAGCAACGTCGCCACGACGATTGGCTGTCCTCATCTCAGGAGCGGGTATGTATTGATCTCAATCGCAAGCGTACATCCTATGATATCAGATCGTGGCTACAGGAACTAACCTTCAAGCACTGATCGATGCACAGAACACATCGACCCTGCCTGATACCCGCATCGTCCTTGTTCTTTCCAATCGCAAAAACGCACGTGGTCTGATACGCGCTTCCACCGCCTTGCCTCCGATCCCTACCGCATACCTCGGTCTTCAACCGTTCATTAAATCAAACCCCGGAAAGACGCGCGAGGACTATGATGTCGAGGTCGCGCGTATTGTGTTGCGCGCAAAGCCAGATGCAGTCGTGTGTGCGGGATGGATGCACATCGTGAGCGAGGGGTTCTTGGATGTGTTTAAGGGGACGCGGGTATTGGAGGGCGAGGAGGTGCTTGCGAGGGAAGTACCTGTGATTAACATTCATCCGGCTTTGTTTGGGCAGTTTGATGGTGCGCATGCAGTTGAAAGAGGCTTTGAGGCGTTCCAGAAGGGGGAGGTGGATGAGCTGGGCGTGATGGTGCATCGTGTGGTCAAAGAAGTCGATCGTGGGGAGCCGTTGATTCAGAGAAGAGTGGAGGTAGTGAAGGGGGAGGCGATAGAGGCTTATGAGGAGAGGCTACATAAGGTAGAATGGGAGATTATTGTGGAGGCTACTCGAATAGTGTTGGATGAGGTGCAACCGCCCCTGTCAAGCGACGGTTCAAGTTAACATAATCAGGCCTGCGCGGTGGAAGGCCAACTTGCACAATTACATCTAGGAAGTAACAAAAGGGAAACCAAGATACAGTAAACATTAGAATACAAGAATACAGTATGCAAATTAGTCTACGGGCAGACAATAGGTCTGATTAACGGGAGGGTAAGATACCATTTATCTATATCACAAATTTATGCTCAGAAAGGGAACCGCATAGGGCCTGAGTCGTCCTGGTTTCTATAATGCGAAGGATAACTATCGCTGCAAGTACATCGTCAGCCTTCTCAGACTTCAAGAAGCCAAATCTGGACAACATACCTAGATAGTATGTGATCCTGATGCACGATGGCATTTGGAGCACGTCGGTGATAGGGAGGAGGTGACAACACATTCACGATCATCGGCGACGAAAGCCTGCCATTTCCAGATATTTTATCTTGATCATCCTGTTCAAGATCTTCTTCGGGCCAGAACCGATCAGTGATTTTTTGACCGAGTGGAGGCTGCGTCAAACGGTCAGAATCAATCAATCGAACTGAACGGAAACCAACTTACAGCAAATGTGAGCACCGAAGGGCAAATAGGACTCGCAGGTGTCACAATAATATCGAGGACGGTCGATTCGGCACTTGACTCAGAGCCCACAGGTTTCGGACTGAATTGCGTGTCCCGGGAAGACCAGGAAGATAAGGAGGACGAGGACAACTTCAGGGAGGGAAGTAAAGACCTGCGCTTTGTGGCCCTGGAAGTGAAGGACGATTTTTGCGTACGGGTGGACGAAAGAGAGCTCCTGCGCTTCAGGGTAAGATGATTCGGCAAGAAGAATTCGGAAACGGAGGGTGCGTGCATTCGAAGTTTAATGCTGCGTTGAAGACGTGTAAACACAGAAGGAATGGAGAGAAAGCTTGTAGAGACGGGTTCTGAAAAGGGCATATCACGAGGGATTTGTCGAGATCTAGATGACCGCGAATGACACTACACGGGGTCACTGGCAGGCAAGGAGAACGATGAGGAAGCTTTATAGTGCAGTGCCAACGTCGAGGTGTCCCATCGTCCACGTCCACATCCACATCCACGGATAAAGTGAGAGTGGGCTTTTGTACTGATGGTCATGGTGTGGCCAAAGCGGTGGCGCCCATGGTGTGGACCTGTGTGCTTGGCATTGACCTGCGTACGGAACGAATCGCGGATTGACATATCTATTATAAGCATGGGTGTCTGATGGCTGTGTATGCATACATATGAATGAATGAACACTTGCGTGCAGCTGCGGGCTAGCGAGCTTGCAGGCATAATTACCGAGTAACATCTTCGATCGAGATCCGCGGCCGGTGGCCCGGCGACAATGACGCCAGTGCAACCGGTAACTTGCGCCACAGCTAAGGTCTAGCTCTACGTCTAAGACTATGAGTCACCGACGCCAAATGTGGAATAGCCATAGTGATGCTGTCAAGCTGGGCATCTGCTCAACTAACTAACCGCCAACCCGGCTATCCGCTCGAACCACTGGGTCAGTGCAGCGACCTTCTTGACGGCGGCGTCGCTTTTCCCGAGCCGGAGGTCCGGCCGGAGACGATTATCCTCGCGTGTGTAAGGCATGGTGCGAAAGCAAATCTCCGCGGTGGGCTTGTTATATGGAGAAGCGGTAAGGGTGATCGAGCTGCCTGGCTCGCACGTTGGTGCGAGGTCTGTGATGTGAAGTAACGTGGGTCCATGCAATGCGATCCCAAGGATACGATACGCACTCTCTAGATAAATTATATCTCCACGCTTGACGCCCAGTGCACCCCAAGCCTCTGCAACATCACGCCATGCGGTGAGCTTGCATACTGATCCATCTTCGTCACCCAGAATCATTTTGAGAACAGAAACTTCTTTCCCTGCGTCCGGGCCTTTCTTCACACACACTGTATCAGGGCCTTCCACCTCTAGCGTGGCGAGTAATATATTCACTTTTCTCCCTCTGGCAATTTTTTGGTTGTAGAGGGATGCAAGAGACGAGACCTTATGAAGGCTAATCTGAAAATGCGGGAAGCGAGCTATAGACGACGCGTCGGAGTAAGACACAAAGGTGGTTTCCTGTGTTTGATCCATTGCAAGCTGAGACTGGGACTGGGACTGCGATACGCGCAGGAAGGAAGGTACATCAACGGTGTCTGCAATAGGGGTCGGAGGCCAGGTTATCACCGTCGTCTGCTCTATTTGCACGTATATGAAGTGGAACTCGCGATCGTGGAGCTATGCAATAAACATACCATTCATCAAAGGCTGGCTTCCCTCAGGCCATGCGCTCTTGTCCACACGCTCCTGATCAAGGGCTTCTTCATCACAGTCGTCGAATATAATGTTCTGGTAGAGCAGAGATATTCGTCTGCTTGCGGCCTCCGATGTTGCAGGAGGATATAGTAGTGCTTGGGAGGCCTCTGTTGAAGAATGCTCAATAGTCTTCCAGGTGTACGAACCAGCTGAATGTTTTTTGAGATCACTGACGGATGGGGCGCCGAGGAAGACTCTGAAATGTGTCATCTTAGGAAGGTCTCGGGAGAGAATTACAACTTGGTAGTACTATTTTTAGACTCCGTAATTGAAGTAAATCCAAGCTCAAACGTTAGTGAAGTTCCCTTTCAATTTCCAGTTTGTATTCACTACAACATATGTCTGGTATGTTCAAGTTCATGTGAATAATATGGGCTGTGTAACATACTGAGTGATCATTGCAAATTAACTCGCAAGGTTGAAGGAAGTGTGTTGTTCAAGATCGTTTTAGTAACTGTTCACGGTCATGATCATACCTTATTACTGCTTGGCTAGATTGACAGAGTCCCATTCCAGCTTAATAGAGCGTACGTGCGGGTACCCGAAATGATCCAAGTCAATCTTGGGAACGCCGAAGACGAAGCACTGATCGTAGCTAAGTTTGCTTGGGAACGACTGCGACTTTGATAGTAGAACATCTTCGCTTATTCTACGGTGATAACTCCTAGATCTCATCGTAGACGCTTCGAAGTGTATAGCGCCGTTTCTTGAAATGATTGGTCTGCGGCCGATGCACGCAGACCTCAGGTTGGTATATCTCAAATTCGTACTGCCTGTTCCCATCAGAATCGCTGATAGTAAAATGAAATGATTCCTCGCAGGCATATCAAAGAACATGGAACGTTACATTCTTTTCTTCTATCCACGCATTGGGCCCAGCCTGGCATAGATGCAACCAGCGTTAATTTTGAGCAGAAGGACGACAATCACGAGCTCTCACCCCAATAAGCGCCACATCCGTTACCCTGAGGAACGCACTGCCCATCAAATCAGAAGGAACTCAAACATCAAATTTCTAATATGGCTGAAAGCCACTTTGGTTCGAGTTACGCTCTTGTGGCTTGTAGGGCCCGTTGTAGATGATGTCACCGAGTGCCTCGCCTGGCCAGCGGCTTGGATGACATGATTGGATTGCAATTACGCCAACTACATCTTGCAACTAAGACTGGAAACCCAGTGGACTAATTCAATCGTCTGATCCCGATGGGACGAGAATATTGTGTCTGGTGGCTTACTGATCAAACAATGTCGACGTTAAGGTTCCTTCCAGCACCAACTGTAAACATTTTGTGCAAACGCAGCTACGGTGAAAGTGGAAGCGAGGAAGACACTTGAAGTCCTCATCACAGTTCCACGATATATTGGCAGGGAGACTGAAGTTGAAGATGCTTTCAGGGTACTGCCGACCTCCATGGTATGTATTCTTGATGGATATATAGCGCCGTTCAAAATTTCGGGTCAAGCATGAGGCTGTGGAGCTCGATGTATTAGTACTCGTAATTCTCATATCTAGATGAAATGTCCTCGTGCAGCTACAAACGTGTCCACATGGTGGGGCGGTCAGGGGTTTCCGGGGTGATCATCATCTGTGAATGGATCATGTTTCCATTACATCCATTTCTTCTTTCGAAGTCATTCGTCCTGGCAATTAAGAACGTGATGGAGCACCAAGCAGCATTCCAGTTGCCAAAGTGATACTGCAATACAATGAATCGTGCCATAGGCTGCGAAATAAGCTGGTTAACTAGTACCGATATATATTTTTATCTCCATCCAAGGCGGTCTAACCACACTCAGTATTGGCTCTACACCAGTCACAGAATGCAACACGTACCCCAATGAGGGAAAAATGAGTGACGGTGAAGAGGGCGCTACTATTACTTATAGATTGAGGGATCTTAATGTTGGAGTCTTCGCTCGGTTGCTTGAAGTTCATGCGGGGATTAAATGGATCACTAATAGAGAACTTCGCCTAGCGCTTCAGCCTGAGGGGCACAAAGATTCCATGTGCGTGAGCGGCTAGCAACGACGACTCGGAAGTAGACAATGAGTCCCTGTACAACGTAAAATCGAGATTGTACCTGGAGAGGACTCATTAACTTACTGGTTTCCCAATAGTGATCGTTATTTTTTTTCCTGGAGACAGTCGTGCCCGCCAATGATGACATTATAAAGACCTATTATGCAGAAGCAATGCTCAAAAAAGCAAGGCGACGATCGGTTTGACGACTCTCATTTTGAGAAGTGGATGTAGTGAGTCATCCTGGAATACTAGTAATACTCAGTTGCCGTGCGTCTTACTATATATCTGCGAAATTCATCATTCTGTATGTCAGCAGGTTCGAGAAAGGCCTCTACGAAAGTGACGTACAGCTTGAAAACCATGCCTACAAGGAGAGAAAGGCCATGGAAGGAGAACAGCATGCCAAAGGCTTAGGTTCAGCGTGACTGCGCAGTTCGGGTCTTGCGCCACTGGCAAGTCCGAAGAAGACGTCTGCAGCATGTACTAGTAGGTCCGGGCGAATCTGATGGTAGCCTGCGCAAGAGTCAATCGCGGTTATGTGAAAAGCTTATGTGGCTGTAAATGGGCCTTAGCATAAAAAATCGAGTTATTCACGGACTGCTTGTGGGTGGAGCGTTGGTATGCATTTACGTCGATTTCTAATCGTTTACGCAATTTGCTGATCTTAAACTTAGTTTCAACAGTCAACCAGCTGCACACCAGTCACCAGTCCTAATCAACTTTGAGTCCGCTGCGTTCAGCCAGCTCACTCATACACGCATTGATCATAGCCTTCAACATTTAACTTTGAATGAAAGCTATGCATGTTATGAGCATTTTCCGAATGTCGCCGGCTCCATTGACATGAGAAGTATTCCTGTGTTCACTAGGCTGGAATGGATTATTACCGATCAAGTCAGTGGTCAGCTCAAGCTGTCAACGGAACAATATTTTGATGGCACAGCGTCCTGGAATTTTCTGACACGTATGGTTTCAAAGTTGCGGCGAATGCTGCCCTCTCGCCCAAAGCCAAAAGCATGCTGCATATAAAAGGGTGAGCTTTCATCGTCCACCAATTCTACAGAATCATTCATCATGAAGTCAGTTCTCTCCCTCGCTCTTTTTGTAGCCTCTGCTTTCGCTCAGGGCGCTGTAATTGGATACCCTCCGCAAGGTCTTTCAGTCTCTCCTGGAAGCAATTTGATTGTTCAGGTAGAGAGACCTGTGAGTTTCTGACATGCAATCATGCCTGTTCCTCAATTAATGCTTGTTTTACAGGCTACATTGACGGGTTCTGTGGAAGTTGCTGTCGTCATTGGCATACAGTCATGCCCAGGAACGCCGTGCATTAACCCTGCTGATTACATGGGTCAAATTTTGTACAACGGTCCCTTCGACCCACAGGTTCATGGATTATATCTTCCCCCTTATGAAAACTTCACAGTTCAAATTCCGAGTAGCATTGCCAGCGGAACCGCTCTTCTTGAGGTTGTTCATGTCACTCTTGTGGGAGTGAGTGTCCTAAACATTATTCAAAAGTGCTCGCAACTAATGTTATGGTCTAGGCTTCGGCGGGCCCTTTCCTGGAGATTCTGAACCGCACTATTACAATTTCATGATCATGTTTCTCATTTCATCGTTATGGACCTTTTGGGACTATTTGGATATAGACGCTGTAGTGCAGTATCGCACGCATACATATAAATCGGTTGGTAGTACATGTTTCTGTAATTCCTATGATGTCCTACATCCTATTCAAGTGCTTACGAATTCTCGCGATTGTGCTGCATGTCATAATGTCACAGTACTGTATATATAGGAAGTACTGAGTACGAATCGTCGAACATACTCATGTGGCACTAGTAGTGATTACGAATTCCGAGGTGTTCCGGATACCCAAATCAGTTCATCGGGATTCGGGACGGACCGTGTTTACCTGTGACGCCCACGTAGCCTATTTTCGCATTCATCGTCACATAGGACGAAGAACTATCTTCCTTCTATTTGGTGACCGGTCTGGTTACAGGAGACTATTCAACACTATGGCAAAGCCAAGCTTAAACATTTTGCCTCAAAACTAAGCTAGTTTCACTGCGGCATTCCCTTGACATGCAGCTGTGGACAAGTCCGGACCGAAGTCACCGAGAGGCCCGAGACGCACCCTCAGCCTAGCGAGTTATGGATTCTTGTATGGCGGGCGGCGTTGATGCTCCGAGTAAAATGGTGTAGTACAAACCTTCTCGTTAGATCGATTGTCGTGCCTGATTTTATTGCATAGAGCTGTAACCCTACCATGGCAGACCATGGCTCGCATACCGGTAGAGCCTATCGCTCACTAGTAAGGCTAATTAGTGCTCGACTCATTCCCCGGAGAGAGCGCGTTATTGCTCACATCCGACTCATTCCAATGGTATCTGCCATTCCGAATGCGCACCCCTTACGCTAGTAACCATCATTGATAATAGCATCAGAAGTAATATTGTTTCATACTCAAACTTAATTCAAAACATGGAACGTTCCTCATCCACATCACATTTTTCAGGACACGGGCAAGAAGACCTTCGATGCATCAAAACAGCGAACGCATGCACAGTCATAATGCCTTTCGCGGCACCTGCACTGGCAGATAGTGTTACGGTTATTGTTCACCGAGACCGTTGCCTCATTCCGATTCCACCGGTCAACTGGATCGGTTGCTTTACCTGCCTGACAGTAACATGAATCATATGCTTTAAAATGATGATTATAGTCAATAATCGTAAGTAGTTTCATGTGAAACTATACTACGGAGTATGTTTAACTCTGATTAATCCTTGTAGAACTAAATGAGCACTTTACAGAAAATACATGAGCTTCATTTGCCCATTGGGCAGCACCTGCCGCTTTTTTGTCCACACACGTGCCATTTTCCAAGCTTAGCTCATGGCACAGACTGCGGATAGCTAACTCAACATCGCGGACACCGGAGTCGAGTAGGTAAGTAGCACGACATCAACCTTGCATCACTTGGATATTCACAATCCCCAGGTTAGTCAACGGTGTATCTTCATTATTGTGGCGTTTACATCTCCGTTATGGTGCTATGCATTTGCATGAGGTGCTGACATCCCTATAGATGCCCTGTATATGGTTTGGAGACTACCAAATGTAGCACCCGCTCAGCACATATAAACCTCGGCACTGCGACGCATTCACCATCTCTTTAGAATCTGCACGCTCACAGTTGCAATGTACTTCCTAATCAAAGCAATAGTTGTCACCGTTCTCATGGTAGTGTCTGTTTGCGCTCAGAACGCCTACATTAACCTGCCTGCGCCTGGCTCCGATATTACTGCAGGCACCAACTTTACTGTGCAAATAGGCCTCCCGGTGAGCTCTCAAACTCTCATTCTTTAGAGTGTGATGTTCAACCACTTGCATCATCAGAACAATCTCACTGGCGGTAAGGAGATAGCGATTGTGATTGCTATCCAGTCTTGCCCAACTGGGGACTGTCTGCCCATTAGTGAGGATATGGGTACTCTCTTGTACGAAGGCCCGTTCAATCCTCAGTATGGGCCGGGCGCGGAAGACCCATATGAAGACTTCTCTGTTCAAGTCCCCGCATCCTTCGCTACCGGGCAAGCACAGCTTGGACTTGCTCATTTTAACCTCGTTGGAGTACGTTATTCCCTGGCTATATTTGATGTACATATCTGACACGCGTTGCAGGAGCTTTTCTGGCCGTACTTACAACTCGTGAATGAGACTGTTTACGTTGTTTAGGTGGCCCTGCACCAAGGCTGTACAATATATATGATCTACGCAGTTGATGTAATACACGATGCCTGCCGCGTTGAAATAATCACATGTTTGTTCCAGAGCGCGGTCGCCCATCAAAATAATCACCATACCGACTGGTTCATGTAAGGCTACCTGTACGATCTGCAAGGGTTTTTCATATCGTTAAGCTGCATAGCTCGAGACCGGAATACTGGATCGATCTCTCTATGAAGTTCGCCGCACATCGTGGTAGGCATCTTCCTCCCTTTTAGGATATCTTCATTGTAGCCATCAGTTCGAGGTCCAGCGTTTGCTTCCATTGCCCCCGATCTTATTCGAAGATGGAAAGTCTTGGTCATCCCGAACAAAGCTCATATCACGTTTCCGACGACAGTCGGTGGCATCGGCGTACAAAGTGTGATATTAGCATCATGAGGCAGGCGACGATGTAAGTGTGTGTGGTACGCTCTAGAGCATTCTGAGACCGTCACCGACGACACAACCAACTTTGTACACAGTATCGTAGCTGCCTTTTGGGAAGGTGGACTGATTCGTAGATTGGTTTCGCTTTGCGCGCAGTCGACAAGCACATAAACTAACCCATTATTCTAGAAGACTGCATCTGATACCAACGACAGCCATCGACTCGGATGCAGATGCGGGCCCCTGACTGATTGGCGACTGATTTGTAATACGGATCTGATAGTGATCTCCAAGGATTTTAGATCATCAATCGAGTAGAAATTGAAGTTGTGAGATTTATACGTGCGCCACGAAGACAAACCCCAAGCCAGGTCCTCACGTTTAGATAAAGGTGCCGCCGATAAAAATACAGGATGTTGTCGTCTGGCAGTGAGAAGACCTCCGACCGCACGAGAGATCAAGTTAACTTTTAAAATAGAGCTTGTTGGCTATACCTTTGCAACAATATATATATGTGAACGTTGCATGCGCTATGCCCATGCGGCATCTCACCCCAACCTGAACTTGAGTTGGTGACGACAATTGGACACGGTGGCCTCTGGCTTGACGTTCTAATGTTAGATCCTGGAAGAACATGTAAACCGGTGAGGGAAAGCTGCGAAGAGAAAGTGAGTAACCGGGAGTGGGATGGAAAGGCCGGTGTGGAGTAAATCGTGGATGATATGATTTCCAAACACGTTATGGCAACGTGCTGCTAGGTAGCGATGAGGATACTTATAGAGGGAAAGCTGGGAAGATGCCAGAAATCGAAAGGGAGAGAGGGAGAATTCAGGAGCGCTGGCCCTCTAGAGGAGAATCGTACGTGAAAAAAATAAAATTACAAAACCATTATATTGTATACGTACATGGTACTGGCCGAGAAGCTGTGGAGAGAAGGGAAGTACAGAAAAGTACGGTGGAGAATCAATATGATTACACTAGCGAAGCTAACTAGTAGCTTCGAGGCACCGTGACAAGAAGCTGTATCAAAGCCAGGGATCAACATTAGGTAATATGCATTTAGCAGGGGAGTGCTAAAGATACACTGCAAAGGATCATGCAAGAACAACTGCACGGATGAGCGTCCGAATTATACAAAATGCGCGACGAGTACACGTGGACCATGAGAATAAAAGATGAAAGACAACAACACATGTGTGAGTAAAGGCAAAACATAACTAGCATGAGCTAGAGCGACTCGATAAACTTTGTGCCTCCCTCAAAAGTCCGCACTGATGTCGATGATTGTGTAGAGAAATGACGGTGGTCGGGCGGGTGCACCTCTTCGTCATCCACACTTGCGTCTCGATGCGATCCAGGGGACATAGGTGAGCTCGACAGTGAGAGCGGTGACTGCGACCGTGCAAAAGTCACCCGCTGTGGCGATGTTACATGCAATGGGCCCTTTGCGTACGAATCCCCGTAATGCATCGGTGTATACGACTCCGCATCTGACAGCGGCGAGTCAATTTCCGGGACCTGGGGGCTGTAAGGTCCCTCTTGAAAAGACCTGGAAAAGGGTTCCATGGGCTGCTGTGCCCTACGTTCTTCACCGTGATCTGAATTAATCTCCCATTCATCACCTGAGCCAGCTTGGATCCAGCCACGCCCACCTCGTCGTCCGCCGCTTCTGCTCCTACTACTCCATCTATCTGCCCATATCCCACGGAGCTTGTCCCCAAAGGAGCCGTGTTCTGCTGTTGAATCGTGTGCTTGGAGGTCGCGGTTACGGCGGTAGTGCTCACGGCGGGCATTGCGATCTTGTTCGGAGGGTTCATGATTGCGCAGGAGGAAGAAGACTGCAATACAGCAGATGATAATGAGCAAGCTCAAAGTGACGACGAGTCCGATGAAACCTGTTGGAGATTGATATTTGAGATATTACTCGTACAATTACATGTTGGAGCAGAGCAGGGGAAGCCACATACCGCCTTGTGAACCGCCAATTTCCGGGACCGCTCGTCTACTTAGCATGGCGGCATCGTGGGCTAGACTGTCTACAGATATAAAGAAGAAGCAGGTAACAAAGAGTGTAGCGTATGGTGAACCCCTCATGAACATGGTCATGATGGCGCGAACTGTTCACTCTGGAGGTGATGATGGAGCAGCTTCTCAAAACTGGGTGAGAGACTGGGTCACTAGGGTGAATAGCGCTGGGCAGTTTGACACGGCGATTTGAAAACCGTGTGTGAGGTGTAACTTGACGCTGGCATGCGCATTGCGCACGCCAGTGCCACGAATAAACTTTGACCAAGGTTCAGTCCGGTCGGCTTTCGGAGTATCGCCGAGCTTCGTTGCACTCGTCCAACAACTTGAGCGCTCAGTAGGTCTTTAATTAGCATTCATTTTGGTGGAAAGAAATCGAAGATAGATGTATCAGCGATATAATCATACTATAGGGAGTTTTGGCAGATAAACGAGGGGATATCAGAAATAATGCTATGTCAATGACAACATATCCGAGTCATCAACCATTTGTTATCGTACGAGGTACAGGTAGGAGAAAATTGTTCATGGCCGTTTAAATTCTGAGTGACGAATTACGAGAAATAAACAGTTTTGTGAGTTGGAGTCGAGGAAGATAGACGAAGTGATCCCTTGATTTTGAAACGATGACTGGACGCTCGATGTCGTGAGGCTGTACCATTTTGGGCGAGCACTAGTGGAAGACATGTTCTTCTTCGAGTTGGAAGAGTCCTAACCTGGAACAGAATTGATGAGATATATTTGTACGTGACGAGTTCGAATACAGGGCAGGGTTTGTAGTGATCTTCTGCGACTAGCCACTCGGAAATTACTTGCATTCTGATCCGAAACTTTGGTCGTGTCGGTATCAGTGATAGTCAGAACTGCATGAAATGGAGAACGTTAACCTTCGAGTTGTGTTATGTGCCAGCTTCTTGTGAGTAATGATTGTCGTAGCCTAGTAGTCGTTAATATCGCAGAACATAACCCGGAATCATTGCCAAACATGATCGAGCTGGAAGTGCGCATGAAGGTCATCATGATGGTCACGTTCAGTTGATTCAATATCGAAACAGATCTGGACATCGCGGGTCAGCTGAAACTGTGTCGCACGCCTGTTGTATGAACGCGAGTTGCGTTTTTCTTCTACAAAATTGAACCGCACCTATGATATCAATCTGGACCCACTGGCAGTTCTGCCATATGTTGATTCCCATTATGCAATGACGACATTAATTTTAACGACATTCCGCTACTATTCTGCGCTGTGATTATTGGTGGTCGTGTATGATAAATATGTAGTACTTACTAGTACTGACGCGGATTCTGCAGCTGCAGCTGCCAATTGTCCTTGACGCAAACCAACGCTTTCATCGTGAGGCATCCACACTGTTACATAGCGCACCACGGATTGCAACACTCACGAGGTGGATGGAAAGGTTAAGGGATCCCGGACTCCGACTCTATTCGGTTTGTATCATGTATATGCTACTTATTTTCTTACATAATCATACGTGTCATTATTTCAATCAACATTACAGTCGCCTTCGATTCGGAACGTGCAAAATTATTACGACGTCGGTTTACTTCAGTTTCACGAATTTCGTGATGAGATCATCAAGCTTTCAAGGTGTGAACCGCATCAGAACCTCAAATCTTTCAAATCGCGTTTTGGATTGGTGCAATCACAGAGACAGCAGCTGAAGCGCTTCGGATAACTGACTGGCAGCTTGACCAACATTGTATTACCCTTGCCGCTTGCGTCTTCTCAGTACTCCGGGATCAGGTCAACGGTTTTGGCATGATCAAGCTGTCAAAGAGCCGCGCTTACCAAAGACGTCTCGTCATCGAAGCCATTAGCCACGTCGCTCTCCTGTAACATCAGAACACTCGCGCTCCGCCTTCCAATTTCTGTGCCTTCGGCGCATCCGCGTTTGGTGTTGCATGTTCTAGCATTCTAGAATTGTAACGGGTACTTTCGCATCGTATGAAACGCAGTACGGTGCCCTTGCAAGAGTCTTAATTCAACTTGAAGCGCTGTTATTGACTATGCTCACAAGTGGCGGCCAAAATAACGGAAATAGGTCAGCACAAACTTTGGTGTTATTATGTGAACTCAATTCCTTACATCTTCAGCTACATAAACGAAGTCGGTACTCACCTTCGAGTTCGAACATAACGAGAGTACTTCGCGAATCCGATTTTTTTCAACATCTTCACCCAACCATGTTTTTGTCACCTCCGGTGACAGGGTATGCCGAGGCGAACATGACGAGACCATGATGCGATACCATGCTCCGTATGTCGGCTGCATTATGTATGCGACACGAAGTTTATGCTCATACGAACATTATCCTAGGTTGCTCGAGCTCAGTCATCGATTTTTCCATCAATCATTTACCACCCGTTTATGGGCACGTTACTTACCTTAGTTCTAGCCGAATTCTTTGCATCAGATGTGCTCTGACGAGATATAATTCGGCTTGAATTAACCCATAGAAGCAGAGTTGTTCAGTCAGAGAGCCCGCTGCATGAAACTTGAAATTCATGTCATGCCGGCTACCCTTACAAATGGATTCCGATATGATTCTAGGAGCACTTTGCAAGCGAACCATAACATGCCTTCCTCGTAAGTACCAGACGCCCATTACAGTTTATTTGTTGATCCGCTTCTACGACATTTGATTAGGTTGAGTCATTTCACGAGGGCATAGAAAGAATTGTTACAGCAAGGGAAGCAACTTGAGGTTCGTACCAGCCAGACACGACACACGGACCCGAAATTATCCTGATATCTGTTCTTACGATGGTGACGTCCTTGTTTGTGGCAAGCAAATTGCATATTGTCTTCTTCTCAATTAAACTGTTTGGATCGAAGTACTGCTATTTTCGTCAGGTGGTTTGGAGGGGTATAAAAGTTCTTGCGACTCTGAATGGATCCGATATCGATACTGGTCACTCCTCCCGATCTCAATATGCAGCTCTCACATGCTTTCACGACACTCATGGCCTTCGTCGTTATTGCTGCGGCATATCCAACACCACATTTGTTGATGAGACGTGAGTTCATATGTCGCCCGACTTAGTCAGATCGATGCTGATATACTGCGTAGCGTTGGCTAGGCGCGATGTGCTTACCTCTAACTTCGATGGTTACAAAAACACTAGGGCTGTCGGCTCTCCCAGCCCAGTCACCCCACTCATCACGCCCAACCCTAACGTTGATTCGCCTCACGCGGACTCGCCTCATGGAGTTGAGAAGTACGGGGAACTTGACTCCAACTTTCCTATCAGTAGCAATGGGCCTGAATCTAGGGACCTCGGCGCTCCCGGCGCGCTCGACTCGCCTAACAAGCGTGCGGAGCTTGATAACACCACCTGTTCCGAACCTACTCTACCTACAGGGGGTGAGTCGTCTAGCAAGCGTGACAATACAACCACGTGTCCTCCCGCACCTACCGCACCTACCATGCCTACAGCGCCTGATTCGTCTAGCAAGCGCGAAGAGGTTGGCTCCACCACAACCACCTGTCCTACCGCACCTACAAGGGGTGACGAGTCTAGCAAGCGCCAGGAGCATGGTAACACAACCACCTGCACTCCTGCAACCACAGGGGGTGACGAGTCTAGCAAGCGTGAGGTTGGCTCCAACACAACCCCTTGTCCTACCGCACCTACAGGGGGTGACGAGTCTAGCAAGCGCCAGGAGCCTGGTAACACAACCACCTGCACTCCTGCAACCACAGGGGGTGACGAGTCTAGCAAGCGTGAGGTTGGCTCCAACACAACCCCTTGTCCTACCGCACCTACAGGGGGTGATGAGTCTAGCAAGCGTCAGGAGCCTGGTAACACAACCACCTGCACTCCTGCAACCACAGGAGGTGACGAGTCTAGCAAGCGCCAGGAGCTTGACTCCAACACAACCACGTGCCCTACTGCACCTACCCTACCTGCAGGGGGTACTGAGTCTAGCAAGCGTGGGGAGCTCGACTCCAACACGACCACCTGTCCTACCGCACCTACCCTACCTGCAGGGGGTACCGAGTCTAGCAAACGTGAGGAGCATCACTCCAACGTTCCTGGCACACCTAGTGCGCCTAACACTAGGGACGTCGGCCTGTTCGACGAGAGCTCTCCCAGCTCTCCCGGTTCCCCCAGCTCTCCCGGTTCCCCCAGCTCTCCCGGTTCTCCCGGTTCTCCTAGCACGCCCGACTCGCGCGACGTGCACTCACTTGACAAGCGCGTAGAGCTGGATTCCAACGGTCCTCCCACACCTGATGCGCCGTTCACTAGAGACAACAGCCACCTAAGCTCTCTCAGCTCTCCCGACTCTCTCAGGTCTTCCAACTCTCTTAGCTCTCCCAGCTCTCCCAGTTCTCCCAGCACTCCTGACGGGCCTGACAAGCGCGGAGAGCTTGACTCCAACGGTCCTAGCAAACCTGAGATGCCAAACAAGCGCACGGTGCTAGACTCTAACCGCCATAACAAACCTGAGTCGCCAAGGAAGCACGCAGCCTTCGACTCCAATGGTCCTAACAAACCTGAGTCCGACTCCAACGGTCCTAGCAAACCTGAGAGGCCAAACACGCGCACGGTGCTCGACTCCAACGGCCCTAGCAGACCTGAGATGCCAAACAGGCGCACGGTGCTCGACTCCAACGGCCCTAGCAGACCTGAGTCGCCAAGCAAGCGCGGGGAGATCGACTTCAACGGCCCTAACACACCTGAGTCGCCAAGCAAGCGCGCGGCATTCGACTCCAACGGCCCTAGCAGACCTGAGTCGCCAAGCAAGCGCGCGGAATTCGACTCCAACGGTCCCAGCAGACCTGAGATGCCAAACAGGCGCGCGGAATTCGATTCCAACGGTCCCAGCAGACCTGAGATGCCAAACAGGCGTACGGAGCTTGACTCCAACGGCCCTAGCAGACCTGAGATGCCAAACAAGCGCACGGAGCTTGACTCCAACGGTCCCAGCAGACCTGAGATGCCAAACAGGCGTACGGAGCTTGACTCCAACGGCCCTAGCACGCCCAACTTTCCAGGCAAACGCTTTGGGGGTCCTGATCACACGCGCCTTCACTCTGGCGATCCTGACAAGCCTGATGGTCCTGATGGTCTTAACGGGCTGTTTTAGGCTGATCAAGAAGCGATCTAACCATGTCATTTGTCCGATGGAGGTACGTTGTTCTCTTTCTGCGTTGTTATCCTGCATGACTCTGTACTTTTCAGGTTCAAAATAGAGGGTGTTATAGCGCCGTCGATCACTATGTACTTTGAACATTATTTTTGTTATATGCGTTTTATTGTTATATCTTTATGGAGGATACATACACGTTGGTATATGATTTTGTTGCATAATGCTTATCATTAGGAAATATACATTTTTATGGACTGAGGTCGACTCATCAAGAACCACGATCACGATTCAACGCGCCGCAGATCAATTTGATACTCATCCCCCGAAGATTATCCTATCTCACCAAGGCTCTTAATGATTGAGACTATAAAACAAAGGTAATGACAAGACAAATTTGCCTTCTTCTCACAATCAATATCTACGGCTCGAGAGTACTGTGTAATGACTGTCGAAAGCTCTGTCCATCGCGACGACCGTAGATGCGCTCAACCGTGTCAACACATGCTACATTCCAGACAGCGAAAACATTACTTATAAGAAACAGTTAGAACGACGGCATGTAAGATAGGAGTGCTTTGTACAGTCGGAGATCCGACACACTGATACAAATCATACGTGAATAGTAGAATGACCCACAAAAAACCGACAGCTACGAGATGAAAGTAATACACCAGAAGACGTTACAAGCCTTGCTGACGTGTTTGATCTTTTCGCTGCATTCACGAATGGACTCACTCAGGGAGTGGGTCCAAGCGCGATTGCAGCGCAAGCTGCCATACATGCCCCAAGGGCTGCATTGCAAGCTATAATGGCGGGAGGAGCCGCAGGCAGTGCGACGCCGAATGTAAAACCGGCTGCAGAGTAGCACGCAACAGCGATTCCGTTGCAGCCTGCTCAAAAAGTGGAGACAGCTGTACACGATGATCGTGCTCGTCGACCTTACCAGTTTGACAGATAGCATATGCGATTGGGCCTGCTACTGCGGGCCCAGCTGTCGCAGCGAGGAGAAGGATGGTACTCGGATTAAGCTTCATCTTGTGAATAGATATCAGTCAACGGCAGACTCTATTGAATGAGATGGTGAAGAAGAACCTGTAGCGGTGTAGCTCGATGCCACTAACGCAGAGTCGAATCGAAGATTTTCTTAGAGCGAGAAGTCAGGAGAGAGGAGTGCGAAGTGACTATATAGTACCCCTATGGAGGCCAATTTCAAAAGAGGCGACACCCCTGTCACGTCGCTGCGAAGCGGATTCCGATTATTATCTAGTAATAAGTTGGAACTGAACACTCACAGCGGCTGAACTTCTGTCATCGGAGAAATATTCTAACCAATGCTCTCGTATAGGTCGAAATACAGCACAGCGAGGGATCGCGTGCTTACAAGGCTTCAGTCGTTCGAACCACTGAGTCTGATAAGCTTCAGCTCGGAACATGTACAAATAAATAAAGGCGCGCCCAAGACTCGGACTCGATCATCTTGAATGGATTTGTCCTTGCAATAAGTATTGTCGTGACACCATTGCCCCGGTATTTGCACCTAAGCATCGATCGGTGAAGTTTCTTGATAGCCTTTTGCCTGATTAACCTGCTTCGGCCTTCGAGATGACATGTTATTAATAGTTCAGGCTAACGGGCGCTTCCAACCATATGATAGACGCCAGTCGATCCTATTCGCTACCCACTACGCCTCCTACTTCCATTCTACCAAACCACGCACATCCACCTATCTTTCCCACTTACTAGATGGATGAAAACAATCCTCCTCGCAAGAATCGCTGGAGGCAGCTGAAGCCAAGTCAATCAGACCCTCATTTGGTACAAGAGAGAGGCAGGACGACAGCCAGTCACGATGTATGAACTTTCATATTAGCATTCACATCATATCTAATCGTTACAGCCGTCCTCTCTCTCGCCTTCGAGGAATGGATCTCATGCACGACGCCCAGGCCCAGTTTGCAAGCTCTTTGGCAAGGTGACCAAGCGCTTCGCTCGAAGCGCTCGACAATTTCCAAACCCTGAACCTACGACTGCAAGTTCCAGCCTGCAGGACACCCAACCTGTTCAGTCAACTAAAGTAAGCGTAATCTAAACTCTGAATGTGCCCTGTGTGCTATGATTAGTACTAATCGCTTCTGCAGGATCTCACCCCTCCCACTCTCGAACCAGATTGCGAGCAGTCTTCCCATTCAGGGATCGTAGAAGGAAGTTCGACTAACGACGTTCGGAATATCTTCATTCGTCTCTTTCGACGATGTGCTGACGTCTATACTTAGGCCAAACATCTCGACCCGAAATTTGCGAACGAAAGAATCGCCAATGCTAACAAAGGTCTCGCAGGCACCAGCCGTGTCCCAACAATAGTCCAAGATGCTTCTTCTGCTACCAACAACCTACCATCTGTTTCTGATGCAATCAATACGTTCTCCGGGTTCCTTGAACCATTGAAGGCATTCAACTCCGTCGCCAACGCGATTGCAGATGTACAAACTATCTATTTCTCTTCTGTATGCGACTAACATTCGTGCGCAGGTCCATCCCTACGCGAAGGTGGCGCTGAGCATCTTCACTTGCGCATCCAAGGTAGGACTCTTACTCAATCATCGCCGTTGCAGGTTGACAAAGTCTCGGTAACAGATGATTCTCGATCAGGCAGACCGTGATGTCGCTGTCTCTCTTCTCCTCTCAAAGATATCTGAAGTCTATACTTTTATCACGGAGGAGGAGGAACTGGCTAAGATTAAGTCTATGCTAGCGATATATGGGAAGATAGCGCAGCAGACACTGGAGTGCGCTGATTTCATCAGCCATTACTCTGAGACGAAAAGCGCCTGTGAGTCGATCCCACCGTTTAGTCCCTCAAGGCTCAATTTACCTGTTTGTATAGGGATAAGACTTGGCAAGCACATTTTCGATGAAACGGATACCACCATCAAGAACTACAACGATGTCCTTGATAGTCTCATGCAGCAATTCCGAGACCGGGCGGCTCGTGATACCCTTGTGATCGTCCACCATATGGGTATGAGTCGGTTTTCAGGTCTCTGCGCCTCATCTGACGTACCACGATCCCTGGCATAGCTGAGAGTTTGGACCTCGCAGGCATGGAGTACGCAACGGGCGCAGGATTAAATACGTCTAAATGTTGTTTGCCAAATACTCGGCAAGACCTTCTGAAGGACATTCAGAACTGGATCAGCAGCACCGAGGAGGGCGCACCACGGATCTTGTGGTTGTCTGGCACAGCAGGCAAGGGTAAATCTGCTGTTGCCCATACAATAGCCAGGTGGTACATCGAACACGGTGGTCTCGGGTCATGCTTCTGCTTCGACCGTACTCGGCAAGCGGATCGCCGTCAAGACAAAATATTCACGACGATCGCAAGCGAATTGGCGGACTGCAACCCCATCGTGCGGCGAGCGTTGGCGCAGGCAGTTCGTGATCACAACGGACTCAAGCGGACTCCAGATATCGCAAAACAATGGCAGGAACTAATCATCGGTCCTACAAGCATAGCCTCAAAAGCGATCGCTGCACCCGTCCTGATTGTCATCGAGGCATTGGATGAGAGCGGTGAAGCTAATTCCCGGGAACAGATTCTTCGTCTACTCGCTGGCAAATTGAACACTTCCACTTCACAACTATCCGAACTCCAACCAACTTCCGCATCCTTCTCACTTCCCGTCCCCTCGAAGACATTCACAACACTCTGCACGCTGCGCCACATGTTCGCCATATCTCCCTGGATGACATCTCGTCTGAGTCCACAGAACGCGACATCGAACTTTATGTCTCCCACAGGCTAGAAGATTTGCATCACATTTTCAACGATGACCACTTCAAGGCGCTCGCTCTGAAATCTGATGGCCTGTTTGAATGGGCTCGTCTCGCCTCAGAATATATCAAGAGCACGAACATCGTGAGCCGAGGCCCGATGCGCCGTTTCCACGACATTTCTGAAACATCTGCCAAAGGCGTACATCTTCTGGACGAGATGTACCAACGCATCTTGGCAGAAATCATGCCGAAGCACATGCATGAGGAGGCGATTCCTATCTTTCGGTCCGTGATGGGTCAAATTCTTGCATCGTCGGAACCACTTCCCATCAATGTGTTGAACACGATGCGACGGTGTTTCCCATGCAATGATGACCGCTATGACGTAAAGTTGCTCATGGGGCATCTTGGCTCGCTTGTCTCCGGCACCTCAGATTCTGATATTCCCATACGTCCCCTTCACGCATCATTCTACGACTTCCTCACGGACGAATCACGGAGCCGTGACTTCTTTGTTGATGCATCAGCGGCGCATAGAGATCTTGCCTTCGCCTCGCTTCGGGTCATGGACTCGGAGCGCGGGCTTCGCTTCAACATCTGCTCGTTAGAGAATTCGTACTTGCCCAACTCTTCCGTCCCTGATTTGGAGAAACGAGTCAAAGAATCCATTCCAGCTGAGCTATCATACTCATGTCGGTTTTGGGGGACTCATGTTGGCTCTACGTCCTTCGAATCACCGCTCGTTCAGGAAGTCGAGGCCTTCTTCGATGGAGAGCGCCTTCTTTGGTGGTTGGAAGCACTGGCTCTGATGAGAAGCCTCGGTGGCTCGGCAGCGACCCTCTCATGTATTGCAGATTGGTTTTCGGTGCGTAGCTCGAACTCATTCTTTTCGCAACAACTTCTTACGAGTAGTGGGGTTGTCGTAGGGTCGTGCCGAGTTTACGCATGTTAGTGACGCTATCAGGGATACCCTGCATTTCGTCCGCACTTTTGCACCCACCATTATACGCAGCACTCCCCATTTATACCTGTCCGCTGTACCATTCGCTCCAATACAGTCGAGAATATTTCGCAAGTTCGCCGCAAAATTTCCTCACACCCCCCGCATTGTCGCTGGCCAAGTCGAAAATTGGCCTCCAATGGAAAAGATAATCCACGCGAATGACTATGTTTTCTCGGTTGCAATGTCACCAGACAGAAAACGCATTGCATGTGGTTTATACGATAACACGATCCAGGTGTGGGATACGGAAACTGGCGAGGCATTGTGTGCCCCTCTTCAAGGCCACACTAGCATTGTTGCGTCTGTCGCATTCTCACCGGATGGACGTCGCATCGTTTCAGGTTCATGGGACAAAACAATCCGGGTGTGGGATGTAGCAGCCGGCAAGGCATTGGTTACCCTCCAAGGGCACACTGACTCGGTTTTTTCCGTCGCAATCTCGCTGGATGGAGATCGCATAGTATCGGGCTCAGCTGACGAGACGATCAGAGTGTGGGATATGCAGACTAGCGAGGCAGTGGGCACCCCTCTCCAAGGGCATACCGGCTATGTTCACTCTGTCGCAATCTCGCGAAACGGGCACCATATTGTGTCTGGCTCGTATGACCAGACCGTCCGGGTGTGGGATATGGAGACTGGCCAGGGAGTGGGTACCCTTCTCCAAGGTCACACCGACTGTGTTTTGTGTGTTGCAATCTCACCAGATGGAAAATGCATTGCATCTGGTTCACAAGACGGCACGATTCGAGTGTGGGATATGGAGACTGGTGAGGCATTGGGTGCCCCTCTTCTAGGGCACACAGGCCCTGTTCAGTCCGTTGTATTCTCGCCAAATGAAAATTGCATCGTGTCTGGTTCAGATGACCAGACAATCCGAGTGTGGGATGCGAAGACTGGCGCGGCATTAGGATCCCCTCTTCAAGGCCACACTGCCTCGATTGAATCTATCACAGTCTCGTCGGATGGCAGTCGCATAGTCTCTGGTTCATTAGACAAGACCATTCGGGTGTGGGATGCCGACACTATTACGGGCAAGGCAGCAGACGCTACCTTTCAAAGCCACACTGGCTCCATTAACTCCGTTGCAATCTCCCCAGATGGACATCGCATCGTGTCCGGTTCAGATGACAAGACAGTTGGAGTGTGGGATATAGAGACCGGCGAGGCATTAATTGCCCCTCTCCAAGGGCACACTGGATCTGTTGAGTCAGTTGCAATCTCGTCGGACGGGAAGTGCATTGTGTCCGGTTCAGCTGATAAGAGCATTCGTGTGTGGGATACTGGGACTGGCGAGGTTTTGGGTGCGCCTCTCGAAGGCCATACTGATTGGGTCTACTCTACTGCAATCTCGCCGGATGGACATCGCATTGTTTCAGGTTCACGGGACGAAACAGTCTGGGTGTGGGATGTAGCAACCGGCAAGGCATTTGGCACTCCTCTCAAAGGTCACACCAACTGGGTTCGGTCCGTCGCAATCTCGCTGGATGGAAAACGCATAGTATCTGGTTCATATGACAGGACAATCAAGGTGTGGGATATGGAGACTAGCGAGGCAGTGAGCGATCCTCTCAAAGGACATTTTGACTGGGTTCAGTCTGTCGCAGTGTCACCGGATGCAAAATATGTTGTGTCCGGTTCAGATGACAGAACTATCCGTGTGTGGGATATTGGGACTGGCAAGACATTGGGCACCCCTCTCAAAGGGCACACCGACTGGGTTCGCTCTGTCGCGATCTCACGAAATGGGCACCATATTGTGTCCGGTTCAAATGACAAGACGATCCGGGTGTGGGATATGAAGACTGGCCAGGGAGTGGGTCCCGCTTTCCAAGGGCACACCGGACGCGTTCTGTCTGTCGCAATCTCACCCGACGGCAAGCGCATTGTATCTGGTTCAGAAGACAAGACCATCTGTGTGTGGGATATAGAATTCCTTAACCAGCCCCACCTTTCCAAAGCGCCTGCGATATGCTTTTCACCTGACCTATCCTACGCTCTTCATTCCGCCTCCTCCTTTCTTCAGGATTCTTCAACCCCAGTCTCTGTTGCTGCGAACGAGGATGGATGGGTTGTAGGTCCTGATGGACGCCTTCTTCTCTGGATCCCACCCGTTTTTCACCCGGTGGTGTATGCCCCAGGCAACACGCTGGTGATACATGATAGTCCCTCACAAATCGACTTGAGTCGTCTCGCGCATGGTACGTCTTGGCACACGTGTCGGGAACAGCAGGCCACCTTGTCTTCGTTATGATACCCTTGTATGTCGTGTCACGCACTAGACATGATTCATACCATACGTGTTTGTAGTTCCCTTCGTCGCGTACAAGTCCACTTTCGCTAATACGCAATATGTTTTCCATGATACTCCGATTTGTACCAAAGCACAGCCGTACATTATGTTGTCTCCACTATCGATGTCAGCTTCTACATGCATCACAAATCACATCCCGTCTCACTGACTCTTCCTGTGATCGGGAACACAAACGATAGATTTTACTCCACATGTCCTTGTCCTGCTTCTCCCTGCCTAGCAGTCGAGTGAACATTGGATCGGGGGGAAGGATGACAGTATGATACCGTTCAGTGACCCGCATCTATTCAAAATCCTCATGCTTTCATAAAAACCTGTCAGTCAGTATTACCCTCACCCAGCGTATCAACATCCTACACCACAAGCACAAAGGTTAAAACCAGAAGTAGCGCAAAACAAGCACTTACATCGATAACTAGCGTCTCTGTCATCCCATCCAAAATCCTGACAGCATCTGGCATATTGAATTTCTTGAACTGCAACGGGAGACGCTGCATGAATCAATGTTATCAGATCTCGTTTCGACAAGCAAGAAAGCAGAACAGAACAAAAGAACAGGTGAAGGAAGAGAACGAAAAAATACTCACCCCCACTCAGTGATCCTCCTCCGAGTCCAACTAAGCTGAGATAGAACCTGTTATAGAGAGCGTGGTGAAACAAAGACGCTCATTATCGTGCATCAGGCGGGAATGATGGGTGACGCTAGGGGAAAGATTGCTGTGGTGGTCGGGAAGAGGTAACTGACGCAGTGAAATAAATGATCGCGGCCGATTGAAGGTTGAACTCTATGTGATTGGAGACTCGCGCTACACTTTGGTATCGTACCGTGTTTTCTCAATGCTATCACAGCGTGCGTGCTGTTAAGCCAGCTGAGGGTCGTGATACTTGAGCGAGGTGGAAGGAAGGAAGGAAAAGTGCAAGCATACGTTACTGGAGCTCCCATAATACTGTCCACGATATTAAAACCTGTCGTGTATACGCGACATGCACGAAGATTTGAGGATTCCCGCCACGGCAAATGCTACTAGTAGAAGCGGTACTATGTATCATTAATATTCCATGTAGTACTTGCAGGAAATGTTGAGTCGGGCGCTCAGCTTAAACATGCACAAATAAATAAAGGCAGGCCCATGACTCGGACTCGACTCGATCATCTTGAATGTCCTTCCAATAATTACTCTGTCACAATTGTTGAACGTTCGAACACCGCAAGTTGCCCCGGTATTTGCACCTAACCCATCAGTGAAATTCCTGATGCCGGCCTTTTGCCCGATTAACCTGCTTCACCCTTCGAGATAATATGCTATTAATAGTAGTTCAGGCTGCCAATCGACAACGGGCGCTTCCAACGTTAACGTTCTTAATTGATAATAACCCTCATTGCAAACATGTGGACGCCAGTTGATCCTATTTGCTACCACCACGCCTCCCACTTACATTGCACCAAAACACGCACATCCATCCACTTATCTTTCTCACTTGCTAGATGGATGAAAACAATCATAGGAAGAAACGCTGGGGGCGGCCGAAACCAAGCCACTCCGACCATCATTTGGTAGAGACGACAGCCAGTCCCGATGTATGAACTTTCATATTGGCATTTACATCATATCTAATTGTTACAGCCGTCCTCTCTCTCGCCTTCGAGGAATGGGTCTCATGAAAGACGTTCAGGGTCAGTTTTTAAGCTCTTTGGCAAGGTGGCCAAGCGCTTCGCTCGCAGCATTCGACAACCCCCAACCCCTGAACACACCGTTGCAAGTTCCAGCCTGCAGGACACCCAGCCTTCAACTAGGGTAAGCGTAATCTCAATTCTGGATGTGTCCTGTATGCTATGATCAGTACTAATCGCTTCTGCAGGATCTCACCCCTCCCACTCTCGAACCAGATTGCGAGCAGTCTTCCCATTCAGGGATCGTAGAAGTAAGTTCGACTAACGAAGTTCGGAATAGTTTCATCCGTCTCTTTCGGCAATGTGCTGACGTCTATACTTAGGCCAAACATCTTGACCCGAAATGTGTGAACGAAAGAATCGCCAATGCTAACAAAGGTCTCGCAGGCGCCAGCCACGTCCCAACAATACTCCAAGATACTTCTTCCACGACTAACAACCTACCATCTGTTTCTGATGCAATCGATACGTTCTCCGTGTTGCTCAAACCCTTGAAGGCATTCAACTCCATCGCCAACGCGATTGCAGATGTACAAACTATCTATCTCTCCACTGTACGTGACTAACATCCGTGCGCAGGTCCATCCCTACGCGAAGGTGGCGCTGAGCATCTTCACTTGCGCATCCAAGGTAGGCCTCTTACTCTATCATCGCCATTACAGGTTGACAAAGTTTCGATGACAGATGATTCTCGATCAGGCAGGCCGCGATGTCGCTGTTTCTCTTCTGCTCTCAAAGATATCTGAAGTCTATACATTTATCATGGAGGAAGAGCAGTTGGCTAAGATTGAATCTATGCTAGCGATATATGTGAAGATAGCACAGCAGACGCTGGTGTGTGCTGATTTCATCAGCCATTACTCTGAGACGAAGAGTCCCTGTGAGTTAGTCCCACTGCTTCATCCACCAAACTCAATGTTACCTGTTCGTATAGGGATAAGACTTGGCACGCACGTTTTCGATGGAGCGGACACCACGATCCAGAGCTACAACAATGCCCTAGACGACCTCATGCAGCAATTCCGAAACCGGGCGGCTCATGATACCCTTGTGATCGTCCACCATATGGGTATGAGTCAGTTTTCAGGTGTCTTTGAGCCTCATCTGACATTCCACGATCCCTGGCATAGCTGAGAGTTTGGACCTCGCAGGCATGGAGTACGCAACGGGCGCAGGATTAAATGCGTCTAAATGTTGTTTGCCAAATACTCGGCAAGACCTTCTGGAGTATATTCAGAACTGGATCAGTAGCACCGAGGAGGGTGTTCCACGGATCTTGTGGTTGTCTGGCACAGCAGGCAAGGGTAAATCTGCTGTTGCCCATACAATAGCCAAATGGTACATCGAAGGCGGTGGTCTTGGCTCATGCTTCTGCTTCGATCGTACTCAGCAGGCGGATCGCCGTCAGGACAAAATATTCACAACGATCGCAAGTGAATTGGCGGGCCGCAACCCTATCGTGCGGCGAGCCCTGGCGCAGGCAGTTCGTGATGACGACGAACTCAAGCGGACTTCAGATATCACAAAACAATGGCAGGAACTCATCGTCAGACCGTCAAACATAGCGTCAAACGCCATCGCTGCACCCGTGCTGATAGTCATTGATGCGTTGGACGAGAGCGGCGAAGCTAATTCTCGGAAACAGATTCTTGATCTACTCGCTGGCAAATTGAACACTTCCGCCTCACAACTATTCGAACTCCCAGCCAACTTCCGGATTCTCCTCACTTCCCGTTCCCTCCAAGACATTCAGAACACTCTGCATGCTGTACCACATGTTCGCCATATTTCGCTGGATGACATCTCGTCTGCGTCCACAGCACTCGACATCGAACTTTATATCTCCCACAAGCTAGAAGATCTGCGTGACATTTTCAACGATGGCCACTTCAAGGCGCTGGCTCTGAAATCTGATGGCCTGTTTGAATGGGCTCGTCTCGCCTGTGAGTACATCAAGAGCACGAACATCGTGAGCCCAGGCCCGATGCACAATTTCAATGAAATTTCCGAAACATCTGCCACAGGCGTACATCTTCTGGATGAGATGTACCAACTGCTCTTGGCAGGGATCATGCCAAAGCACAGGCATAAGCAGGCGATTCCTATCTTTCGGTCTGTGATGGGTCAAATTCTTGCATCGTCGGAACCACTTCCCATCAATGCGTTGAACACGATGCGGCAGTGTTTTCCATGTGACCGCTACGATGTAAAGTTTGTCATGGCGCATCTTGGCTCGCTTGTCTCCGGCACCTCAGATTCTGATATTCCCATACGTCCCCTTCACGCATCATTCTACGACTTCCTCACGGACGAATCGCGGAGCCATGACTTCTTTGTTGATGCATCAGCTGCGCATAGAGATCTTGCCTTGGCCTCGCTTCGGGTCATGGACTCGGAGCGCGGGCTTCGGTTCAACATCTGCTCCTTAGAGAATTCATACTTGCCCAACTCTTCCGTCCCTGATTTGGAGGAACGAGTGAAAGAATCCATTCCGGCTGAGCTATCATACTCATGTCGGTTTTGGGGGACTCATGTCGGCTGTACGTCCTTCGAATCACTGCTCGCTAAGGAAGTCGAGGGTTTCTTCGATGGAGAGCGCCTTCTTTGGTGGCTGGAAGCACTGGCTCTGATGAGAAGCCTCGGTGGCTCGGCAGCGACCCTCTCATCTACTGCAGATTGGTTTTCGGTGCGTAACTCAAGGTCATTCTTTTCCCAACAAATTCTTACGAGTAGTGGGATGGTCGTAGGGTCATGCCGAGTTTACGCATGTCAGTGACGCTATCAAGGATACCCTGCGTTTCGTCCGCACTTTTGCACCCACCATTATTCACAGCACTCCCCATTTATACCTGTCCGCTGTACCATTCGCTCCAACGCAGTCGAGAATATTTCGCAAGTTCGCCGCAAAGTTTCCTCACACCCCCCGCATTGTCGCTGGTCATGTCGAAAATTGGCCTTCGATGGAAAAGATAATCTACACGAATGCCGGAGTTTCGTCGGTTGCGATGTCATCAGACAGAAAACGCATTGCATCTGGTTTATTCGATGGAACGATCCAGGTGTGGGATACGGAGACTGGCGAGGCATTGTGTGCCCCTCTTCAAGGCCACACTGACACTGTTGCATCTGTCACATTCTCATCGGATGGACATCTCATCGTTTCAGGTTCATGGGACAACACAGTCCGGGTGTGGGATGTAGCAACCGGCAAGGCATTGGGTACCCTCCAAGGGCACACCGACTCGGTTTTTTCCGTCGCAATCTTGCTGGATGGAGATCGCATAGTATCGGGCTCAGCTGACGAGACGATCAGAGTGTGGGATATGGAGACTAGCGAAGCAGTGGGCACCCCTCTCCAAGGACACACCGACTACGTTCGCTCTGTTGCGATCTCGGGAAATGGGCACCTTATCGTGTCTGGTTCAGATGACAAGACGATCCGGGTGTGGGATATGAAGACTGGCCAGGGAGTAGGTACTCCTCTCCAAGGTCACACCACCTGTGTTTTTTCAGTTGCAATCTCACCGGATGGGAAATGCATCGTGTCTGGTTCAGAAGACACCACGATTCGGGTGTGGGATATGGAGACTGGCAAGGCATTGGGTGCCCCTCTCCTAGGGCACACAGACCTTGTTTGGTCTGTTGTATTCTTGCCGAATGAAAATTGGATCGTGTCTGGTTCAGCCGACCAAACAATCCGAGTGTGGGATGCAAAGACTGGCGTAGCATTAGGATCCCCTCTTCAAGGCCACACCAGCTGGGTTCGATCTGTCACAGTCTCGTCGGATGGAAGTCGCATAGTCTCTGGTTCATACGACAAGACAATTCGGGTGTGGGATGCCGACACTACTACGGGTAGGCAATGTCATGGGTATCTAGCACCCACCGTGGGTTGTGGGTGTGGGTACCCAGGGGTATGGGTGGGGGTAGGCACTTAGGATACCCACACCCCTACCCACACCCACACGGTGGGTATGTATGTAAAAAACTTACTGATGTTGGGTTTTTATTTAGCTTATATCTCTCTCAAATGACTGCCAATTAACAAGGTGAGACTAGCAGTATATTTGTCTCCAGTACTACTACAACATTCATTAAGATATCTAAGTGTGTAGTACCAATCATTCATGTCATACCCATGGGTATACCCTCTATGGGTGTGGGTATGGGTAGCCATCCCTGGTACCCATGAATATACCCACACCCACCAGGTGGGTGTGGGTTTTTGGTGGGTGTGGGTGGGGGTATCACTGCAGATACCCATGGGTATACCCATGTCATTCCCTAACTACGGGCAAGGCAGCAGACGCTACCTTTCAAAGCCACACTGGCTCCATTAACTCCGTTGCAATCTCCCCAGATGGACATCGCATCGTGTCCGGTTCAGATGACAAGACAGTTGGAGTGTGGGATATAGAGACCGGCGAGGCATTAATTGCCCCTCTCCAAGGGCACACTGATTCTGTTGAGTCAGTTGCAATCTCGTCGGACGGGAAGTGCATTGTGTCTGGTTCAGCTGATAAGAGCATTCGGGTGTGGGATATTGGGACTGGCGAGGTTTTGGGTGCGCCTCTCGAAGGCCATACTGACACGGTCAACTCTACTGCAATCTCGCCGGATGGACATCGCATTGTGTCAGGTTTACGGGACGAAACAGTCTGGGTGTGGGATGTAGCAACCGGCAAGGCATTTGGTTCTCCTCTCAAAGGTCACACTCACCAGGTTCGGTCCGTCGCAATCTCGCTGGATGGAACTCGCATAGTATCTGGTTCAGCTGACAGGACAATCAGGGTGTGGGATATGGAGACTAGCGAGGCAGTGGGCGATTCTCTTAAAGGACATTCTGGCTGGGTTCGTTCTGTCGCAGTGTCACCGGATGCAAAATATGTTGTGTCCGGTTCAGATGATAGAACTATCCGTGTGTGGGATATTGGGACTGGCAAGACATTGGGTGCCCCTCTCAAAGGGCACACCGGCTATGTTTGCGCTGTCGCGATCTCACGAAATGGGCACCATATTGTGTCCGGTTCCTATGACAAGACACTCCGGGTATGGGACATGAAGACTGGCCAGGGAGTGGGTCCCGCTTTCCAAGGGCACACCGGACGCGTTCTGTCTGTCGCAATCTCACCCGACGGCAAGCGCATTGTATCTGGTTCAAAAGACAAGACCATCCGTGTGTGGGATGTAGAATTTCTCAACCAACCCCACCCTTCCAAAGCGCCTACGATATGCTTTTCACCTAACCCATCCTACGCTCTTCCGAGTCATTCCGCCTCCTCCTTTCTCCAGGATTCTTCAACCCCAGTCTCTGTTGTTGCGAACGAGGATGGATGGGTTGTAGGTTCTGATGGACGCCTCCTTCTCTGGATCTCACCCACTTTGCACCCGGCTGTGTATGCCCCAGGAAACACACTGGTTATACACGATCGTGCCTCGCAATTCGATTTGAGTTGTCTTGCGCATGGCACGTCTTGGCACACGTGTCGGGAACAGGAGGCTTCGCTATGATACCCTTGTATGTTGCGCACGCACTACATATCCATACGTGTCTTGACCAGGGCTTATTCAGTTCACTTCGTCGCGTACCAATCGAATTTCGCTAATACACAAGATACTCCCATTCGTAATAAAACACAGCCGTACATACGTTGTGTCTACTATCGTTGCCACTTACATGCATCACAAATCACATCCTATCTCTGGCTCTTCCTGTGATCGGGAAGACAAACGATAGATTGGCCTCCTTTTCCCTGCCTGGCAGTCGAGGGAACACTGCATCGAGGGGAAGGATGACAGTATGATACCGTTCAGTGACCCGCATCTATTTAAAATCCTGATGTTTTTATAAAAACCTGTCAGTATTACCCTTACCCAGCGTATCAACATCCTACACCACAAGCACAAAGGCCAAAATCAGAAGCAGCGCAAAACAGGCACTTACATCAATAACTAGCGTCCCTGTCATCCCATCCAAAATCCTAACAGCATCTGGCATATTGATTTTTTTTTGAACTGCAACGCGGGACGCTGCGTGATCAGATCTCGTTTCGACAAGTAAGAAAGCAGGACAGAACAAAAGAACAGGCGAAGGAAGAGAATGAAAAAATACTCACCCCCACTCAGTGATCCTCCTCCGAGCTCAACAAAGCCGAGATAGAACCTGTTATAAAGAGCGTGGGTAGAACCAAGACGCTCATAATCGTGCATCAGGCAGGAATGATGGGTGACACTAGGGGAGAGATTGCTGCGGTGGTTGGGAAGAGGTAGCTAACGCAGTGAAACGAATGATCGCGGCCAATCGAAAGTTGAACTCTATGTGATTGGAGACTCGCGCTACACTTTGGCATCGTACCATGTTTTCTCAATGCTACCACAGCGTGCGTGTTGTTAAGCCAGCTGAGAGTCGTGATACTTGAGCCAGGTGGAAGGAAGGAAAGGTGTAAGCACACTGGCTTACTAGAGCTCCCATAATGTGGCCACTGTCCGCGATATTAGTAAAACCACCATTTATGCGCGACATGCACGAACATTTAAGGATTCCCGCCGCGGAAAATGCTAGAAGTGGTAATTTGGCTGATTGGCACGGTACCAGGATGGAACTGAGCCTTTTCCCCGCAGGTACGTGTATGAAACATAGAGCCTTTTTGATTTGTCATAAAAAAATTGCGTAAGTTGCGTAAGTCACCCGAGTCTTCGCGAACTTCACTGGCAATTGAGTTGGATGATCAACTTGCGAGCCGGTCCTGTCAACCCTCTGCGACAGCCATCGCCGGCATACTTCCTGCAATCTCTTCAACCTATATAGCGGAACAAGCTGGATCTGATACTTGCGTTTCGGGCCAACATCTACCAACGCGTCATACACGCTCATTAATTTGAAGCCCTGTTACGATGGTTCTTCCCATGTGGAAGGGATAGTACGCCGTCAGCTGCCTTGTTAACCTAATCCTCCAAAGTCAGCTGAACTTCATTTTAGACATCTATCTCGTGGTCCAGGTCCATTTTCATACTCAGCAATAGGTGCAGTGCCTGTCGCGATTGATATCAATATCATTCCTCGACATCCACTCCTTCTCAACTCGACTTTATTGGCATACGCAGCCCTTAACCTTATGGTTCGAAAACTGACATTTGGGCGTGTCTTCTCGAGATCGAGGGACACCGACCGACCTCCAGCACCCCCTTATAATCCACCACCACTTTCCCCGATCAGCATCGATTTGCCTCTCTCCCAAGGCAGCAAGTTCAAGGAGGAAGCTGTTTCTGCCATTTTCACGGCTACTGCCCCTACAGAGAGTATTACAGGCTCACTCAGGCCGTATCCCGGTCCGAAGCTTCAGAAACGACCTCGCAGGGTCATCACGACTGCACCTCCTACACACCCCATGTTTTCACATAAATTCTCCCCGATATCTTCCATGGCTAGTTCAACGGCTTCATTTGAGGATTCGTCTCCACTCTCCACGGTATGTTCATGTCATTCCTAATGCTCGATTATGCCAAACGCCAGACCCCTCCTTAGACTCAACAACAACACATTCCTTCTGGCGTGACCTCATTCTGCCCAGCCACGCATCCTGCTGAGTCTTTCACAGAAGACTACCGTCTCCAGATCCCACTCCACCAAAACCCCTACCTCACCGTCCTCGAAAAGACATCTCCTGAACAATTCATGCGTTGTCTCCACCTCCTTCGAACGTCTCTCCCTACCAACCTCGATACGGTGCGTGACATCATGCCAAAGCCCAACGGATTCGTGCATACGGTGCTTGAGGCATACAATAACCATCGTGCGCTCATCCTCCGCCCGGACGACGTCTGGACCGCGATCCTCATACAGTTCAGCTTCTTCGTGAGCGCAAATGCCGAGCAACTCAGTGCGCACTTTGCGGCCCACGGTCGGGAGGAACTCATCATCATTAGCGATGGAAATCGTGACACGGCAGATTATGCACCCATGGCGCGCCAGATGTTGGGCCTTATGCACACACGTGTAGTGGATCCGATGCTGAGGGATTGGATCATGCCAGAATTTTCAACGACGACGGATGTAGACCGGACGGTGTACGCGATGTCCATGATGGCGACGATGAAAGAGTATTTTCGCTACAAGTTTGTACTACGTTGTGGGATACCGGTTGTGACCCTTCTGGGGGAGAGACATGACTGGGAAGCAATCCTTGAACGACTTGAACGACTAAAACTATACAGCATAGAAACAATAGCGTGGTATCACCTCCTGCACCCCATCATTTCTCGATTCGTAGCCGCCTTCGACGCACCATCCAGCCCCGAAAACCTCGATTTCTGGTCCAAAGTCGCGCACTACGAGGGAGGCGGGAGCGGGCCGACCTACCTCTCAGGCTGGATCACCGCATTTTGCGTATTCAATGAGCAAGGCATGTGGCAGGGTCCCCCGCTAAATGCCGAGCGCATGCGGGAAGACGCGCCAAAGAAACTCCTTCGTCCTGTAGATCCACGAGTGCTGAGTGCAGCCCAGTTTGCCTCGGTGTACACTTTCCGTGGAGCGTGGCGTCCTTTCCTGGTACTCGACGGGATGCCGTATCCAATCATCGACGATGAATGTGTGCCGTGCGGGTACGCTCATCTCGATGTGAAACTGGATGATCATGGACACTTGTTTGATACGGTGATTGTTGCTGGTGCAGTTGGCACACAGATCTGTTCGAATGATAAATCGGAGCTGTTTAAGAATGGGATGAGGGACAGTGTAAGGCCAGTGGTAGGGTATTGGTACTTTATCACCGGGGCAGGGTGATTATAGCGTGGGCTTCTGTGCTGCTCGTACTTGTTCTCTGGTTCTCAGAGCTTTCGTGATGTCTTGTTTTGGACAGTCCTGAAAACGCGCCCTCCTAGAGATGTATCTTATCTTATATGGATGTCGTTTATACTCACTTGTTACGATATAGGAGAGTGGATTACTACGCTATTCCAGGTGTTTCCCTCCCTGCGACGAGATCCCAAGTTTCTATGTACGCGCTCGACACCTGTGTGGGGAGACATTATATTAAGTGGATACTAATGCACAGATGGGCCTTGCATCTCTCGAATTCAAGTACACAGCCCGGCCCGTTTCTTTCGTTCTCATAAGACTCACTACACATTGAAGCAAGCCGGACTCAAATCAGGAAGTTCTATGTCCACGCAATCATCGACATCCCGGACCGCGAAAGGCCTCGTGTTTGATATCAAAAACGTTTTCAAGTTGCTAATCCCCATGTGGGTTCGCTCGTTGATGTAAACCAAGATCCGGGCAAGAGCCTCACATGTAAGTAAATGAAATTCGTGCTCTGCCTTTTGTACTAATCTCTGGGCCGGTATAGCAACGTGCGATCACGAGCGCTTGAAATCTACTGGTTCGTACCTTGAGCTTATCGACACCTGTCATACATGGCATAAATTGACCGGGTGGGCTATCAAGATATTCGTCACGTCGAGTATCCCATCTTTCTTACTGAAGACCTGTTCCTGGTTGAAAAGATGGTTCGGGAATCAACGAGTCCTCAAAGGATGCCCAGTTCCAGCGTGATTTTCCAGCTGAGGCTCGTTATTTTCAGTATTGCTCGCTGACGCGCCATCCTCCGGTTGAAGTGCCCCCCTATGCACTACCAGGCAAAGGGTGATAATGCAAATTTCTCCGTGACACTTTGTCATCGAATCAAGAGGGGATCCGATCCACTTTCCGCTTGACAAAGTAATAGCCATTCCAGATATCCTTCTACGCGGAAGAAGCTCCACTTTTCAATTCACAATCTCGCATAAAGAAGTTCGTATTGATGTCAGTATGAAAAGAGAACGAGTTGGACTATTGCATGATCGACGATTTTCAATTGTGAAATTCAAGACATATGTACCCGGCGTTTTCATCCTAGTTTGCAATTCTGTGATAGGTCGTACTACATGTGTACTGAACATCCGTTCCTGCAATAAAGCCCAGAGATTACGAATGAACCTCTGACGCTGCTCACACAAACAAATCTGTTCGCCCCAACGTCTCCGATATAACACCCACCACCTTGGCTTCAAACTCAAATACGTCCCCACCACGGTAAGCCACAAGGTCCTGAGGCATCTCCCTCTGTACTCCGAGCGCCTTCTCGAGGTTTGTCGTGGCGAGCGCGAGGGCCGTTGTGCGATCAATAGTACCATTGGACGTTAAGAGGAACTAGGATTATGGTCAGTAAAAATGACATGAAAAGCAGGGTTCGACTAAACGCACCCAACCGGCTTCGAAACGTGTATTCCGGGCATTGTACTCATCAATGACTCCAATGGCTACATTGACACCTGCCTTCAAAAGCGCAGTGACCAGACTCTCCTGCGTGATCGGCGGGCCAGCAAGTCTATGTGATCGTCAGGTTAACATCCTTGGTCGCAAATGAGAGAAAAAAACGAAGATAGGACTAAGAAGAAAGGGTACAAGGATACTTACATCCTCCGTTGCTCCCAAGTCGACGGAAATGGCTTGCTCTGCGTGACGATCACGCTCACGCCTGCCTTCGCAATCTCGTGCGCAAGGAGATGGGCCTCAGTTGCCCCCGCGAAGGTCATACGAAGCTCTCTCCCGGAATGAGCCTCGTACTCATCTTTGAGTCGAAGCAGCGTCGCCATTATGTCTGCGCTCTCAACATCCACAACGAGCGTGGTTTTGCCCTTGATTCTAGATATCAGTGTTGATTCGATACGAGAGAAGTACAATAAACTAACCTTTCTGACCCTCCTGAGCACCTTATCTCCACCCTCCCCAAATAACATGTTCCTAAGGGCTGCTATCTGCGTACTTACACCTACCCTTGAAGACATGCTTATGCCAACATGTAATGCGACTTCATCGACAACACTCGCATTTTCCACGTTCGCATGCGCAGCTCCAGGTGAGAATGCAGTAGATACACCCTGCAGGAAGCTCCCAGAGGGAGCAGTGATGGCCGTTGTGACGCCACCGCGATAAGCTAGCCTGCAATCCAAAAGGTCAATTCAGAAATGCAGACCCTGGATGAAAAAAAGAATACACACAGCAAATTCTGACCGCCAAACATGAGCCCGTCCTGTGCTCTCATGATCGTGTCACCCAATATGGCAGGGAGATCCCCATCGAGAGGGTTATAGACGCTTCCATCGTTTGTGCTCGGCTCAAGCCTTATCTCTACGAGCCCCAGCGGAGCACCAAAGCTCGTCAGTCCAGGTGTGATCGTGCCGCCTTCAAGGTCCACGATAGCGACAGCCCCTTGTGCAAAATCCGAACATTGACCAACACACACCACTCGGCCATCTTCTACGCCCACCGATCCCACCTTTTCAGAGATACGCGCCACCCCAGTCGAGCCCTCACCTCTCATATAAAGCCCCGAGACGTTCACGAATAACGCCCCTTTTACGCTGCGAGGTTCAAGAGGGGGAATGCCCTCATGCGTGACGGTTGCCACCTTCTCGGAATCGAAATCGGGCGTGCGTGGGGACGTGGTGGGCCCCTTGGCGACATGGCGGCCGGGATGGGAGAGCTGAGGGATACCATCGATATAGACCTGAGTGGGCGTTGCAGCAAGTGAAAGTGGGTGGGAGGACCAAATCACAACATCTAGTTCCGATTAGACAGTTAGACAGAACTTTCATATATTCAGACTGCGAGACGTACCGGCATCATATCCTGCAATTCAACCGAAACTTGAATTCTTCATTGAACTGATATAGTAGTCTCACATACCAGCTTTCAGCATCCCAATTCGATGGCCCATCCCCATGGCAGTAGCAGGAGTATACGTAACAGAGAGAAGCGCGAGTGCGGGGTCAAGGCCATAGTAGTGCGCTTGGGCAGCTTCGTGCAGGAGGTAGCGGGAGTTGACAACCGGGTGGTCAGACTGCAAGTACGAGTTAGTTGAAGCGAGATCGAAGTTTCATGGCAGAAGTGAGTGAAAACAACGATGGAGGGAAAGATCAGTAATTCATGATCATTATGTAAAATGTACATACGAGTTGCGTGGCTCCAGACATAAGTACATGCATAGAAGAGCACGTTGACGTAGCATAAATAAAGAAGGAAGTGGGGTGAAGGAGTACCCAAGGCGACATTTACCTTCATAACAACGTCGATTCCATGCTCTGCCAGCACGCGCGGTGCGAACTCCGATCCTCGATATGCCTCGCGTTTCTTCCTTCATTCAAGATCAACCGCATCAGCAGATTTACAGAAGTCAATCCATATGTACGTACCTGAAGTTGGATGCAAAGAGTGCTATGGCAGGCGTGCCACCCTAGTGGAAATGAATGCCGTTAGAGGAAGTTGTGAACGGGCACCGAGGAGAGGAAAAACTCACCCAGGTCTTCTTCAACAAGTCCGGAACAAGGTACGTTTCTCCAGCGTGATGAAACGATGCTACTGGGAACTCGAACTCGTTCGTAAGCTGTTCATGCGCATACATTAAATGCGCATATAAATTAGAAAAGAATTATTCTAAGAAAATTTGAACGCACACGGACGATTCCGTCGAGATCAACTGCCTCATAGCAGTGCACGGAAAGCCTCACACGTCCTCGGAGCACATCGACAAGGGATTCCCATTGCAGATCTTCAGGAAATGCATTTCCCGCGAGGTCGTCCCAGGAGTTAGACTCTGCTTTGGCGCAGAAATCGTCTTGAGCGTCACGCAGCTTTCGGGCACTGTCGTAGGCGGCGCGGAAGTTCCACCCGGAGTCAAGGCGCGTCATGCCATAGACACGAGAGGGGTTTTCACCTTATGGGTGAGTGAGCGAGGATAATGACGAAGCGTTTTCTGGGACATACCACATGCATGTCTGTCAGGTGTTATCAAAAGTGAGAAGGTAAATGAGAGAATATCGAGCGAGTGAGATAACAGACTTCATGTGTCGCCAGCGGGGTGTGAGAGAGTGGTCAAAGTGAGAGCCATTGAGGGTGTAGGGAGGTTCGAGGAGCATGGAAGAAGGCGAACGTTCGGCTGTAGGACGAAGCTTCATTATGAACGCTTGACCACCTAGTAGACAAGGTTTACGATCAGCAATTAGACAATGCGTTTATTGAGACAACTCTGACCGATATCATTTGCGCTCCCAGGGAGAATTTGCGCGGTTGTGACGCCTCCAGCTATGGCAAGTTCGTATGATGCGTCATGGGTGTTCAACCCGTCGATACTGCGCAACCAGGGTAAGATGGGGGCCTTGCGAGAGTTTGTGTCGCGTGCGCCTGCAAAAAATGGTATCTTATAGCTATTGTAGAGTAGCAAATGAACGCACCATTTAGCTCAGGCACGCTACCGACACCAATATGGGAATGTAAATCTACAATCCCAGGGGTCACCCACGCTCCGTGAACATCGACAACCTCCAATTTCCTATGTTTTGACTCAACCTGCCGAATCAGGGAAAGAGGAACGTCCCCGATGGCTTTGATGAGACCACGGTGGATGAGGAGGTCACCGTTGAGAACCTCGTGGCCGTCATTAGCAGCTGTCCAGATAGTCGCGTTGCGCACAAGAACGGGAGCTGTGTTCTCGGAATCTGCATAGCGGTCACTCTGGGTGCGGTCGTGGAAATTGGGTGGTGGCCCGGGTTTGGAGCGTATGTAGGCACATTTGGAGAGGATCTGGGAGCGACGGGCAAACTCCTGTGGACTGGATTGAAGAAACGCAGAAGAGATAAATGTCGAGGAATGGAAAGGGACGATGGAGACGAGTGCGACGATAAACAAGACTAGGTAAGCCCAACGTCGAACAGGAGGGCGGGTCGCCAACGGCCGTGAGCTACCCATTGCGTTAGACGGTGCCAGGCGAACTTGACTTGAGGCTTGTCCGCATCGTAATAAAATATTACGTTCGTGGGGAAGTATTGCGGTTATGAACCTATTATTAGTAGCTTCGAATGAACCGAACTTCCGTAGGGGAGCCGCGAATGACCAGAGTCAAAAGTCTGCACGGTGTCAGGCAATTGCCAATTGGTGTCTGTGTGATTATTTTCTATAAATAGTACCATTCTGTTCATCAGTTCATTGAATCACGCGCGAATGACGAGTCGATAACTGACGCACATTGATGCATCGCCGCTACCGACATCATCCACGTGATTTTGATATGTCTGTTCAATGCGGCTAAAATTTCAGAGTAGGTAAAGGCTACGGTGAGCTTCTGTTACTTGTACTGTCCCGCATGAGGCCCATGACTGCATGTCGACCTAGCCTTCTCAAGTTCTCGTTGATGTCCAGTTGTTCGACCCTGGCTGATTGACCACGCACGCGGTACGTCAGGTTCAGGCTAGTGTCCGCAGTTCTATTGTAAGCCGGGATAAATTTCAGTGATCTCTTGGTTCAATTTCCGTTTGGATCGCAGAGAGGCTCCACGGAACCACATGTATGGCATCAGGGCGTCTCGGTCGTTACAGTCACCTAATGTGGATACTGAGAGTGCTTCCTGGTGATTCCCGGTTGACTATTGATCTCTTTTATACTGCGTGGCCAATAGATCAGGCTCATTCGAAATCACCCACCTACAACGGTGCAATATGGCAGCTCCGAGCGCTTCAGCAATTTCGAAGTTGCACCCGCAACCAAGTGGAGATGAGGCGACTCTCGCCAAGCTAGGATATAAGCAGGAATTTCGCAGGGAATTCACTCCGCTAGAGGTGAGCTTAATTTCAGACTCTTCCATGTACGGGACACAAGCTAACAATTGCAGGTGGCTGGACTTGCATTCAGCTTTGTTGGAGTGGTTCCTTCTATAGTGTAAGTTGTCACTATGGCGCAAGCCAATTGAAAAAAGTGTATCATTAATGATCAAAACCCGTTCAGCTCCGTGCTCTTCTATGCAATACCAAACGGCGGGCCTTTCGCGATGGTTTGGGGTGTAAGCTGTCATCACACGTGGAAATTGCTGTTTTGTAACGTCTTATGTTTCCTCTGCGCAGTGGGCATTTGCTTGCCCCTTTATTCTGTGCACCGGGTTGGCGTTGGCAGAGCTCGCATCAGCAGCACCTACTTCTGGCGGCGTATGTCATCGACGCTGTCGCTGTTTCACATTTGACTGAACACAATCTAGCTGTACTATTGGACTTACTCTCTCGCTTCTCCACGATGCCGCAATTTTCTGTCGTGGATAGTTGGCTGTAAGTCCTGCATTTTGACGCGACATGCAGCCAGTGCTGACATCTACAGATTCGAACACTATAGAAATGATCACGGCAGTTGGTAAGAAGGGTTTCATTTTTTCAAACAGTCTCCCCCTGATCAAGCGTGCTAGCTTCCGTAAACTGGGCTTGTACAATTCAAATCGTCGCAGCAATCACCATTGCCTCCTCTGACCAGGTATATACAACTACCAACCTGCAGCTCTAGTAAGCTCGTCCTCATGCAGACATGACACTCTTTATATTGGTTGTTATAGTGGTATATACGCAGCTTTGGGTTTATCACAAGCTGTCCTCGTGAGCCTCGGTACCAAAGTTTTGGCAAGGTTGCAGAGGCTATTCACGTTGGTGAATGCATCGTAGGTGTCGTAGAGTTCGTCCATGATCATTGTTTCAAAACCTCCAATAGCCTGTGCTTCATAATCATCATCGCGCTTCCGATTGCAACGCCACCGGATTATCGAAACAGCGCAAAATTTGCGCTAGGGGATTTCACTAACTGTATGTTTCATCGTCCAATTACGCTCGTAGCTCACAATTAGTTGTAGTGGCCGGCTGGCCATCCGGATTCGCATTTATTTTGAGCTTAATGGCTCCTCTTTATACAATAGGTTAGACCATATTCTTTCGAATCATTGCTCCATGACGATCTTTAACCCACCAGGGGGTTATGATGCTAGCGTACATATGAGCGAAGAGGCCTCAAATGCCACTATGGCGATACCATGGGCAATAGTAAGTAACACCAAAAATGACTAATTGCTGTATTTATCTCAGTCAGGTCAGTTCCATTATTGTAGCAGCCTTCCTTGGTTTGGGTATGTGGAATGACATGTCACTCTGATCTTGATGACATATTCTGATCCAGGAATCAACATCTCCCTTGCATTTTGCATGGGCACTGATGTCGACAGCCTCCTCAATAGCCCTATTGGCCAGCCTATGGCACAAATCTTATTCAATTCGCTCGGGCAGCAAAAGGCCCTGGCTATATGGTGTCTCGTTATTATAGCAGAGTACGTTTTAGTGTCGTGTAGTGCATTCCCAGCCTAATCATAGAGCAGGTACATGGTGGCATCGAACTGCCTCCTGGTCGGCTCTCGCCAAATTTTCGCATTTGCTCGTGATGGAGCCCTCCCTTTTTCACGGTATTTATACCGCATCAATCGCTACACAGGAACGCCCATTAATACGGTTTGGTTCGAAATCATCTGCTCTCTGGCAATCGGTCTTTTGTCGTTCGTAAGCATCCAAGCCATCGATGCAGTATTCACAATTGCTCTCACCGCATCGTACATCGCGTACATAACGCCGATCACGAACCGCTTTGTGTTCAAGAATGATTTTAAACCCGGTCCGTTTTATCTGGGGAAACTGGTGGGTTAATCGGCGTGATGTATTCTTGACCTAACATGCCTCTGCAGAGCTTTCCGGTCTCTGTGATCGCTGTGGTATGGATGACCTTCATGATATTTGTTTTCTTCTTTCCCGCGACCCCACGAACAACGGTACAGGAGATGAACTATACAGTTGTGGTACTCGGAGGGTTCATGTTTTTGGCGATTTCCTGGTATTATCTTCCGGTGTACGGAGGCGTACACTGGTACACTGGACCCGTATCCAACACACCGGCCATCAGAGACGAAGATTCTATATCGGAGAGGAAGGATGAACATGATGCCGATATCTATGTTGAAGCGGTGGATGTATAAGTAGTGTTCATATAAGATTGTCGTGAAGTCAATGGTATACAAAAATGATACATATGTAATTCACTAGCATACAGTGTGTTCTAGAGTACGAGTTTTTTCAAAATTTGGCCTCGCTGCCTTTAGCAGGACTTTGTAAAATTGGTCATGGCAAGTTTCACTCCTTGCCACGACGAAGCTGCCTGTAAAAAGCTCGACAAACGTCTAGTTGCCTTGTTATGTAATAGACTGACAATTAAGGAATGTGTGAATTTGATGATGACATGATTTTGACGTGTCTACTGATGCGGCCAAATATAAAGTTCGAATGTTCTGCTAAAACTTCAAAGCACGCGTTCATCCCCTAACTCTCGGTGACTCTAAGCTCAGAGACATAGTACGGAACCCATTCACCATGAATCAGAGTCAGCAAAGACATATTTCACTGTCTCATCGTACTGAAACACGGCCACGACCGTCTGCGAAAGCTATGCAAGCCTGAGAAGTTCAAGTGCGCAAAAAAGTCAAGAACCAGAACGCTTATTCTGCTGACAGCAGAGGTGTGTAGAGGTTACGGTAGGCTGCTGTTACCTGTACCACGCTTGTCCCGCATAAGGCCCATGACTGGATGTCGACCTAGCCTTCTCAAGTTCTCGTTTGTTCGACCCTGGCTGATTGACCACGCACACCAGACGCAGACAGGCTGGTGTCCTCAGTTCGATTGTAAGTCGGGATAAATTTCAGTGATATCTTGGTTCAATTTTCATTTGGGTCGCAGAGAGGCCACACAGAACCACATGTATGGCATCAGGATGTCTCGGTCGTTATGGTCACCTAAGGTGGATACTGAGAGTGCTTCCTGGTGATTCGCGGTTGACTATCAATCTCTTTTATACCGCGTGGCCAATAGCTCAGGCTCATTCGAAATCGCCAACTTGCAACAGTGCAACATGGCAGCTCCGAGCGCGTCAGCGATTTCAAAGTTGCACCCGCAACCAAGTGCAGATGAGTCGACTCTCGCTAAGCTAGGATATAAGCAGGAATTTCGCAGGGAGTTCACTCCACTAGAGGTGTGCTTGATTTCAGACTCTTCCATATACGCGACACAAGCTGACAATTGCAGGTGGCTGGACTTGCATTCAGCTTTGTTGGAGTGGTTCCTTCTATAGCGTGAGCTGTCACTATGGCGCAAGCCAATCGAAATTGTATATTAATGACGAAAAATTGTTCAGCTCCGTGCTCTTCTATGCAATACCAAACGGTGGGCCTGTCGCGATGGTTTGGGGTGTAAGCTTTCATCACACGTGAGGATTCCTGTTTCGTAAATATCTCACGTTTCCTCTGCGCAGTGGGTATTTGCTTGCCCCTTTATTATGTGCACCGGGTTGGCGTTGGCAGAACTCGCATCAGCAGCACCTACTTCTGGCGGCGTATGTCATCGACGCTGTCGCTTTTTCACACTTGACTGAATACAATCTAGCTATACTATTGGACTTACTCTCTCGCTTCTCCACGATGCCGCAATTTTCTGTCTTGGATAGTTGGCTGTAAGTCCTGCATTTTGACGCGACATGCAGCCAGTGCTGACATCTGCAGATTCGAATACCATAGAGATGATTACGGGAGTTGGTAAGAAGGGTCTCATTTTCTCAAACAGTCTCCCCCTGATCACGCGTGCTAGCTTCCGTAAACTGGGCCTGTGCAATCCAAATCACTGCAGCAATCAGTATTGCCTCCTCTGACCAGACATATACGACTACCAACCAGCAGCTCTAGTAAGCTCATTCTCATGCAGACACGACACTCTTCATATTGGTTGTTATAGTGGTATATATGCAGCTTTGGGTTTATCACAAGCTGTCCTCGTAAGCTTCGGTACCAAAGTTTTGGCAAGGTTGCAGAGGCTATTCACGTCGGTGAATGCATGGTAGGTGTCGTAGAGTTCGTCCACGATCATTGTTTCAAATCCTCCAATAGCCTTTGCTTCATAATCATCATCGCTCTTCCAATCGCAACGCCACCGGATTATCGAAACAGCGCAAATTTTGCGCTAGGGGATTTCACTAACCGTATGTTTCATCGTCAAATTACGCTCGTAGCTCACAGTTATTTGTAGTGGCCGGCTGGCCATCCGGATTCGCATTTATTTTGAGCTTAATGGCTCCTCTTTATACCATAGGTTAGACCATATTCTCTCGAATCATTGTTCCATGACCATCATTAACCCACCAGGGGGTTATGATGCTAGCGTTCACATGAGCGAGGAGGCCTCAAATGCCGCTATGGCTATCCCATGGGCAATAGTAAGTGACACTAGAAATGATCGATTTTTGTATTTATTCCAGTCAGGTCGGTTCTATTGCCGTATCAGCTGTCCTTGGTTGCGGTATGTAAAATGAATGACATGCCATTCTGATCTTGATGACATATTCTAATTTAGGAGTCAACATCTCCCTTGCTTTTTGCATGGGCACTGATGTCGGCAGCATCTTCAATAGCCCTATTGGCCAGCCTATGGCACAAATCCTATTCAATTCGCTCGGGCAGCAAAAGGCCCTGGCTCTATGGTGTCTCGTTATTATAGCGGAGTACGTTTAGTGCCGTGTAGCATATTCCCAGCCTAATCATAGAGCAGGTACATGGTGGCATCGAACTGCCTCCTGGTCGGCTCTCGCCAAACGTTTGCATTTGCTCGTGATGGAGCCCTGCCTTTTTCACGGTATTTGTACCGGATCAATCGCTACACAGGAACACCCGTCAACACAGTTTGGTTCGAAATCATCTGCTCTCTGGCAATCGGACTTTTGTCGTTCGTAAGCACCCAAGCCATCGATGCGGTATTCACGATTGCTATCACCGCGTCGTATATCGCCTACATAACGCCGATCACGAACCGCTTTGTGTTCCAGAATGATTTTAAACCCGGTCCGTTTTATCTTGGGAAACTGGTGGGTTAATCGGCGCAATGTATTCTTGAACTAACATGCCTCTGCAGAGCTTTCCGGTCTCTGTGATCGCTGTGGTGTGGATGAGTTTCATGATATTTGTTTTCTTCTTTCCCGCGACCCCGCAAACAACGGCCCAGGAGATGAACTATACAGTCGTGGTACTTGGAGGGTTTATGTTTCTAGCGATTTCCTGGTATTATCTTCCGGTGTACGGAGGCGTACATTGGTACACTGGACCCATATCCAACTATACGCCGGCCATCAGAGGTGAAAACAAAGACGAAGATTCTATATCGGAGAGGAAGGAACATGATGCCGATATCTATGTTTCAGCGCTGGATGTATAAGAAGTGTTCGTATAATACTGTTGTGAAGTCAACGGTATACAAAAATGATACATATGTATTCTACAGCATACAGTGTTGTATACAAACCTAGAGTACGAATTTTTCAAAATTCGGCCTCGCTGCCTTTACCAGGGGTCTTTGGAAAATTGGTCATGGCGGCCGCCATTACGAACAAACACCGAGCTCGCCTCATGCACCTCTAAAGTCATGTGCATGCATTAGGCACATGCGAACATGCGCTCAGGGAGTCGCGTCCCAGAGCTACTACTCGGTTTTCTCCCGTCATCATTCCTCCTTACCCGTTCTCACATTGACTCTCATCGCTTTGAAGGAAATGTCGGAGAATACCCCTACCACAGTCGCTTCCTCTGTTTCTCTCCATATCTCCAGTAAGGATTTCCTACTTGCCATATATTTCACCCTTTAACATTTTTCTTCCCAGGTATTGTCATCCGCCTTGATGATACTTCGAGCAAGAAAATCGATTTTGCCGAGTTGAAGTTTGATTCGCGTCGACAGGAGATCCACCACAGTCACTCGGAACAAGACAAACACCTCAACGCAAAGTTTGATCCCGCCATGTGAGCTCCTCCCATACTGGGAGAAACTCGTTCAGAACATTGTAAGACAGTGTGGTGATCACTGAGCGGGTTTCCTTGTTTGTACACTGTTACCTTACTATAGGCATGTTGCCGCGGAAGACCACGAAGAAGTTTTCATTAAACAGAAAGGACATCTTGTCTAATGCAGAGGATCACAACGGCAGACAAGGTGAACCAATTCGCCTCCAGCTGTGTCGCATCAAACTCATAGCTTTATGTGATACTAGAGTATAGGATGACTGAGGGGACGATGACTGTTGTCATCACAATATCGTCAGTATGTTAGTCTCTTATCTCAGAAGCAAACTGAGCATCCTTGTCCATATTGATTGTGATTGTTGACACCAGGCAGCTGCAGTCGACTAGCAGCGATATTCTAAAGGTTTGCCCGAGATTCCGGCTACTGGTAATAGGGAATGTCCGTCTCTGACATTGTCCTCAAGTGTAGACGACTCACGCATCCACTTCGTAGACCGGAGTCGGAAAGTCATCACTGATCCAGGAGGCATTCAAAATACTTGTAGTTGAGTCCGTGAAATGCTGTCACGTGGGGACCGTTGCTGACGTTCACATGTCCTTTACAGCATGTTTCTGAACACGAACGTGGTGACGCGGATATCGAAAGCGAATTCATTGCGGCAGAAAATGAACTATTTGTCCTCCATGATAGTCAGGGGTTTGAAGCTGGCGATAGCAAGACTTTCAAGACTGCAAGAGACTTCATTGACCGCCGACGCAAGGAGCCCAAATTACAGGACAAAATCCACGCGGTCTGGTACGGTCTTCTGGCTTCCGCTGCCGCTCTGACATACTGATACTGCTTGAAGGCTCTGCCTTTCGATACCTCATGCCGATGGACGCTTGCTTGAGAGCGGAGCAGAGGAATTTCTCAAATTGAGGAAGGAGATACTAGGCGATAGTGTGCAATGTTTGCATTTCGTTTCTCATGACTCATATTTTAAGTCTAGTTCCGATCATTGCTGTCTTCACCAAGCATGACGTTTTTGTCAACAAATTGGAGCTCGAAGCTGTTGATTCCGACCAATATGATGAAGTCGCGCTCGAAGAGCTTAAAGTTAACACATTGGATAAATTGTGTATTCAGCCGCTTAAGGAAGTAGCTGGGAGCGACATCCTGCACGCAACTGTTTCAAGTAAAGGGGTCTAAATTCTCTAGTCCCCGATGCTGACATACTATTATAGCGAACGAAGAGTACGAGAGCACGATAAGACAACTGGTCGATCTTACAACCACGAACGTTGAAAAATATGTCGCCAAGAAGCAGCATTAGCAATGATGGTGGCCCAGCGAGTAGATATCAGTCTTAATGTTAAGGCATCAATTGCGTATGCACGATGACTGTTATTTTGGTAAAGCCTCGATTTCACATTTTTGCTTTTCGCAGCGTCAGCGAGAAAAGTTAGTCTTGCCAGAATCTCCCTCTATGGATGCTCAAAGATATAACTTCTCAGCTTCCAGCAGCCACACTACTTCAGGAAAGCGACAGGCGAAGCATACAACAGGAAACTCGGCCTAGCTCCCCGTCATTATCATGCCTTGACGTCAGTACTTTCATGTTTGACTTCCTGTCTTGCTTTTCTCACATTGTTGTCGCAGGTTGATGCTACGGGAGGCGGTGACTTCATCGAAGAGGCGTATGACGACCCATGCAACAACTTCTTCCGGGTAAAACTCTTGTTTCTATGCAAGAGTGCTGCTACTGACAACAAGTACTTCTAGTTGTCGCAGCAATCTCTCGCATTGCCATTGCAAAACAATCTGCAGCGATACGGCATTGTCCCTGAATCTGACGCGGAAGCAGCTGCAGCCATGCTACTATGTATGAATGGTGGTGTGGTCGACAGTTCAATGCGACCAGGTCAGCCTGTATTTGTGGCATAGGTGTCTCAAGGACGGCCCACACAAACACAAGCCTCGACAAGCGGGCCAGAAGAAATTGTAGTAAGCTGCTGTGGATCTGTCGTCGTTCCAACTCGCATCAGCCATGAGTTCGTTATGATGAGATACCCTGTCACTCAGTTGTTGAGTTCGGTCGTATCGGATGCTTCGGACGACGCCACGTAGTACGAGCGCGACTGTTTGACAGAGGCACGAGAAAAGAGACGTCGAGTGTCACTCGATGTCTAGATACCAATGTTTCACTTTATCATTCTCCTTACAACGCTAATATACGTATCGCGTCAGTTTTACCTTATAAACTTCATAGATATCGAACGAACATCTCAGTCCCAAAATATAGACTGAGATGTGAGTTGTTACTTTCGAACTTACTTTAGAACGCGCACTGATTCAAACGAGTAGATATTGTCCCTATCTACTAGGTACTGTACATGGACTTAGAGTCCCAAAATATAGACTGAGATATATTGTCCCTATCTACTAGCTCCCTCCCGATCCGCTCGCCTCGAACCTCTAAAGGTTATGAGCCCTGCTACTACCATGGATACTTCGCTCCCCAGCTCCAACTCCGCGCTCTTCAACATCCCAAAGCTCGCCGACGACGGCCTGAATTGGATAACCTATAAGGGAAGAATGTTGACGGCGATTGGCGCTCAAGGCCTGATGCGATATATCGATGGTCATAAGAAAAAGCCCGTCCCTTTCGAGGTTGACCCATCGACTGGGAAACCGAGGAAGAAGGACGGCTCGAAGCCAACGGATGCGGAAATCGAGGACCTAGACGATCAGATAGACGAATACCAGCAAAAGGACTCACTGGTAAAACAACAAATATTCAGTACCATTTCCGATCAGCTCTTGCTCCGGATCCAAAACCTAGGCAGCGCAGCCTCCATCTGGGACGAGGTTTGCAAGATCCACGAAGGGAAAACTGAATTGGTCCAGATAGACCTCCGCCGCAGACTCCAGGAATTGAGATGCGAGGAAGGGGGCGATGTTAAAGCGCATTTCGGGGAGCAACTACGTGTTACGACTAGGATAGGTCGAGCTCTCCCTAGGCGGATTGCCTAATCTGATAGCGGGCTCGCTACTGGAGAGACGGGGATCTTCTCTCGAATGAGAGGTTCGGGGGTTCCACTAAAGGTAGCGTCGGCTTTCCTTTAGGTGCGGCTTAGACTGAGTGATTGGGATGATCACACAGAGGAAGTTCTGATGAAAACCTAGTAGAATCAAGTAGGGAATATACATGATTCTGTCTGCTCTATATACTGTCGTCCGTGTGCACAGACCAATACTACGTTCGGTAGATAGGTATGAGTGTGTCTATACAAGGGCATCTTATCTGATGCCATGCGGGCGATTATCTGTACATGAGGCATTGCACGCCTCTTCTATCAGTCCTCAAGGCTGAACATGCCTTGTAGTTTAACTGCGCATGCTGCGGCATGCGGCTTCTCTTCTGACCATGAGGCAGAGCTTCCTCATGATCTGGGTCGAGGACCATCTAGGTCCGTCCAGATGTTGCCTAGGCTGGTCTAGGTCATCTAATGGCATCCAGGCCGTTCTAGGCGTCTCTACGAGTCTCCGTTGAGTTGGTAAGTCTTCCAATGACGGTGTATAGGCGGGATAGGGGCTAAGGTCATGGTGACCTCCGTAGGAGGGGTTCTCGGTTACATGTTATTGTAACACTACGCCTCCGAGAATTGCTTGCGGGCATGGGCGCTAGTATAGATGACCGCGATTTCTACGTGATCACGTTGGGCTCATTGCCCGAATCCTACCGCCCGTTGGTCTCGTCAATAAACGCAGCGGCCAAAATAGCCACGAAGGTGCTTACCCCGTATGAGTTGATCAGCGTGGTCACTGAGGAATACGAGCACCGTCAGCTCTCAGAACGTAGAACTGGGAAGAAAGGGAGTAACTCAGCTTTTACAGCTAGAGCCACCCAAGGGAGTCGCCGTGATACTGGCAACTCCAACCAGCAGAACGCAGACGTGGTGTGCCACAACTGCGATAGGAAAGGCCACTACAAGAGTGACTGCTGGAGGAAGGGAGGCGGCAAGGAAGGGCAGGGCCCACGTCAGAAGAAGGCGAGACAGAACAAGACTGCTGCAACAGCAGCAGCCGCCACTGACTCCCAGGATAACTACGCCTTCGCGTTAATAGACAGCGTGCCTATGACTGGAGAAAACGACTCACCCGAAAAGAACCGCACGGCAATCATTGATTCTGGCGCTACCTCCCACTTCTGCCCAAACAGAGCCGAGTTCATCTCCTATACCCCAATCAAACCCCTCGACATTAGAACTGCAGACGGCTCAATAATTAGTGCCATAGGTCGCGGTGATGTAAGAATGCACTTACCGCTAGGATCCAAGTGGACCAGAGTCACCCTCAAGGACGCACTGCACATGCCAAAGATGAGCTATACGCTCGTGGCGACGAACCGTATAATGGCCGCCGGATTAGCAGTCCATTTCGAGGGGACCAACTGCAGGATCTTGTCCACGGGTCCCAAACGGCAAGTAATCGCCGAAATATCTCACGTCGACGGCCTATACACCATTGCGGGTCAGCACGAGCATCATGCTGCATTAGCCAAGGGAAAAGTCACCTTGGGGGAACTCCATCGTGCACTGGGACACGTATCGCACTCGGCAGTTAAGTCCGCTGTCGAAAAGGGCTTGGTGGAAGGCGTTGAGCTTGACTCCGCCTCGGAACCAGAATTCTGCGAGGCGTGTGAGAAGGGAAAGGCTGCAAGGCAGCCGTTCCCAAAGGAGTCGAAATGTCGTGCGCAGACGTATGGCGAGTTGATCCACACTGACCTCTGGGGACCTGCGCAAACTGTTAGCATAGGTGGGAGCTCATATTACATGAGCTTCACTGACGATTACTCCCGCGAAACGCACATCCTCTTCCTGAAGCACAAGAGTGAGGCCCTTGGAGCTTTCAAACAATATGAAGCATGACTCACCAGGCAGCATGACGTGAAGATTAAGACTCTGTGTTCCGACCGGGGAGGAGAGTACCTAAGTGCAGAATTCGATGTGTACTTAGCAGGTCAGGGTATCAAACGAGAACTCACCGTACACGACTCTCCCCAGCAGAACGGCGTCGCTGAACGCCTCAACAGGACGCTAGTCGAGTTGACACGCGCGATGTTGCTGGCACATAACGTGCCCAAGTTCCTGTGGACTGCCACAGTCAGCTATGCCAGCTGGCTGCGTAACCGCTTACCTTCAAGGGCAACGCCAGGACACACCCCATTCGACCTGGTGCACGGTCGCCGTCCCAATTTGGCCCAGGCCCACGAGTTTGGCGCAAAGGTGTATGTCCACCTACAGGACGCTGGGAAGCTGGAGGCAAGGGCGGAGGAGGCGGTTTTTATAGGCGTGGACGACCAGAGCAAAGGGTACTGGGTCTACTGGCCGGGTAAGCGTCGCATTTCTGTAGAACGAAACATTAGTTTCGTGCCCACAACTATAACCGTGGCTGCAGACGTACTGATCGAGGGGGAGAAGGTGCCGTTGCCAGCGAGTAACGATCAGCACGTCTTGACACCCACACCATCTACCCCACCGAAGCTCCAGACACCACTCCCCGAACCTACTGCCCCCAGAGCAACGCGTGTTCGCCCTCCAATCGGGTACTACAAGGCCCTGAATGAAGGGGAGTCAGCTTCTATAGCGACTGTCCCAGACGAGGACGGAAACGACGCTCCACTTACCCACTGGGCTCTAGCAGCAGCAGAGCCTGAACCGACGCTCCAGCAAGCCTTGAACGGTCCAGATGCGGTGGAATGGCAAGAGGCGATAGACTATGAACTTAGTCAGCTTGAGAAGTTAGAAGCCTGGGAAGTGGTAAACGTACCACGTCATGCTAACGTCATACCCTGCCATTATGTCTTGGCCACCAAACACGGCCCGGATGGTGAGAAACTCAAGCTGCGTGCCCAACTCATGGCAAACGGCCAACGTCAGAAGCACGGCCTCGATTACTCGGAGACTTTCGCTCCAACCACCAACATGCCCACTATACGTACCGTTCTCGCTATGGCTGCCCAGAAGGACTGGGAAATTCACCAAGTCGACATCAAGAGCGCATACTTGCATGCCGAGATCAAGGAAGACATCTACATGAGAGCGCCTCCTGGATACCTGAAGGCTGGAGATGAGGGCAAGGTTCTGAAGCTGAAGAGATGTTTGTATGGGTTAAAGCAGGCGGGATTCGAGTGGTCGGAAGAACTGGCAAGTGTATTCTTAGAGATGGGATTCACGTGTTCGCAAATTGACCAAGCCATTTACTACATACGCGAGACTGACAAACACATGGTGGTCACCGTCTCAGTCGACGATATGGCGGTCACATCCAAACACCTGCGACACATCACCGAATTCAAACACCACCTCCGTCAGTACTTCGAAATCACCGACTTGGGCGAACTCGGCTGGTTATTGGGTCTACGGGTAGAACGGAACCGACCCGAGCGCACCATCACCCTTTCCCAACACGCCTATGTCAGTACCATACTCGAACGCTTCCATCTCACCGACTCGAAGAGCGCAGTGATCCCAATGGACGCTAGCTGCACATTGTCGGTGGAGCAGTCTCCCGATACTCATGCCGCACTCGCTGACATGCTGGACGTGCCGTACCAGCGTGGCATTGGTTCACTCATGTACGCTGCTACGAGCACGAGGCCCGACATAGCATTCGCTGTGGCCACGCTATCCCAGTTCATGCGCAACCCCGGCAGGGTGCACTGGAAAGCTGCCAAGCGCACTATGCGCTACCTCAAAGGTACAGCGGACCACGGGTTAACGTTGGGGGGAACAGATGGAGGACTTGAAGCTTACGTCGATGCAGACTGGGCCTCCCAGCCCCATCGCCACTCAATGTCTGGGTACGTGATTATGCTAAACGGCGGCCCTGTTGCATGGAGCTCGAGGAAGCAACCAATTATAGCGTTGTCCACCGCGGAGGCAGAGTATATAGCCTTGACGGCTGCTGCGCGGGAGATACTCTACTTACAGCTTCTCCTCAAAGAACTCTACGACGAAGACCATGGCTCTACCCCCATTCATTGCGATAATCAGTCCGCGATTGCGTTAGCGTCGAACAGCAAGTTCCACGCGCGCACGAAGCATATCGACATACATTTTCATTTCGTTCGTGCGCATATCAAGAACGGAACATTCGAATTACGCTACTGTCCTACTGATGACAATGTAGCAGACACGTTCACCAAGCCGTTGCCACGACCGCGCTTCCAGAAGCTCAGGACCATGATGTCACTCGGTCCCGCTCGAGGGGGAGTGTTGAGTTCGGTCGTATCGGATGCTTCGGACGACGCCACGTAGTACGAGCGCGACTGTTTGACAGAGGCACGAGAAAAGAGACGTCGAGTGTCACTCGATGTCTAGATACCAATGTTTCACTTTATCATTCTCCTTACAACGCTAATATACGTATCGCGCCAGTTTTACCTTATAAACTTCATAGATATCGAACGAACATCTCAGTCCCAAAATATAGACTGAGATGTGAGTTGTTACTTTCGAACTTACTTTAGAACGCGCACTGATTCAAACGAGTAGATATTGTCCCTATCTACTAGGTACTGTACATGGACTTAGAGTCCCAAAATATAGACTGAGATATATTGTCCCTATCTACTAGCTCCCTCCCGATCCGCTCACCTCAAACCTCTAAATCAGTGACTTATTTCTTTCATGTACATTGTATATATGAACTGCATATCCCATACCTAGACTCCATACCAACGCCGTCCCAGAGGCGGTCTCTGCCACCAGTCAGCTACATCGAGAGATAGACCTCTTCCTGTCTCGAACTCGCTATCATGTCCATAATCATCAAGCGACAGATGCTGCACTTACGTCCTGTTGTTTTCTTCTTTCCCGCGACCCGGGCCCGCAAACAACGATACAGCAGATGAGCTATACAGTCGTGGTACTTGCAGGGTTCATGTTTTTGGCAATTTCCTGGTATTATTTTCCGGTGTACGGAGGCATATATTGGTACACTGGACCCATATCCAACTTTACACCGGCCATCAGAGGTGAAAACGAAGATGAAGATTCTATATCGGAGAGGAAGGATCATGATGCCGATATCTATGTTTCAGCGGTGGATGTATAAGTAGTGTTCATATAGACTAGTGCCATTAGAGATGTTCGGGATATTGGATTAAAGCGTGTATATTGACTAAATACTATAACGAAAACTTTTGTATGACTCCTTGAAATATACCTCGAAACACTTGAAATGAACTTAATCAATGCCATCACGAAAGCGCAAATAAATAAAAGCAAATTTCCCTGCTCCTTGGAGAGTACTAGAGAACCATTAACTTCACCGAGCATCACACACTATTGCCAGTCGATATATGCACACGCTCTTGGAAAGCGATTGAGGTCATGCCGGTTGCTGCATCAGAGTTGGCAACGAGCTCAGTGTGATATTTTCGAACGCTAAGGATCAGGCGCGGTCCCAGCACACACATCTGCCCGACTAAGAAAATTTGAAGAAATCCAGAATAATTCTGGACTTTCAGGGGATTTTGGTCCTATAGAAATGATGAACCATGATCCCACGCAGAGGTCAGTAAAATATTGACATACCGCTGAGAGTACTACAGAGAAATCAAATACGAGCTGGAAGCAAGACGTAGCAACAAAGCTACCACCACCGAACCTTCAGTAAGAGGAATAATGATCACACCATGAGCTCACCTCACAAAGTAGACCACGTGAGCTTTCACCAATACCGTGAAACAGTCCCTGGTGATACTTCCTGTCGAATATTGTCGCAATTCCCTGAAGTGCTTTACAGCAATCCAGATTGCGAGACATAGTGTGAGGACCTCCCACGCTGTTCCAAGTATCCAAATAATAAGATCCAAAGGCAAGCCACCTTTTCCAAAGTCAATCGAGCACTGATGAGTGCCAGAAAGAATAAGTTCCTCTGGTATTCATCAATGAGCACTATGCACATTTATTTTTATCCACAATTAAGTGTACCTCCTGAAAGATATAGAGTTATCATTACAACAGCCACTCCGTTAAAAATGTTGTCAGCCAGGAAGATGACACTGAGAAATATCAGTATCTTTCTGGATCGTTGATACATAGCATATAACCGAGTGATCATGACGACTTGCAGCATGTTTCAGTCAAGGAAATAACTGTCGCAAGTGCCAAGCTCACCCCCCAGTATTGGAAATATTAAACCACCGACACAAAGCTGTACGATGTATGAAATAATGCCTAACAAATTCAGTCAGTGACAAGCCTCGGGTAGCACACACTCCAAAATGGACTCACATCTGTGGCAGTATAGTGTAGCAGTCATTAGTGAACCAAGAAGTTAGTAAAGAATTACACTGACCCCTACAGGACACCACGGTCAATTGAAGGGGGATGATATGCATCTGTGCAGGAAACTCACCGTATCTGTTAGCGAAATGGTTGGAAGACAGTCTGCATGCCATTGGTTAGGAGAAGCGAAGGCAGTGAATATACTAAGGAGACATACTCAACATAGCTACACTGATTATGAGAGATAGACAATCAATACAACATTGGTTATTTGACCTTCCGAACATACGCAGTACATAAGATTCCAAGGTAGCGCACCTAGGATACGTTTAAGTCAGCATAGCATGGAAACTACAACCAATAAGCCGCATACACCAAGATACAGAACTGTCATTAGGGACCAGCGTTGACCCTGGAATTAAGTGTGCATTCATGTGTGTTCCTCTGACATGATACTCCACTCACCCAGATCAGTTCGACCTAGTATAAAACCATTGTTAGCGAGATGGTCACCCTAGCCATAGCATTGACATACCTCCTGTCCGAACGAAAGTGCTGAAATAGTTCTAGGATATCAGCGGCAGTCCTTTAATATCATGATGCTCACCCCAATCATACGTCACTCCAACAAAAGTGGCAACTGCAAAACTGCAGCTAAGGTTAGAATGAGTCAGCTTCAACATTCAACAGCTCTGCACGAACCTACAATATAGCTGGAATAACGATATCCGTTTATGATCGGCCACAAAGTGGGATCGTTTAAGACTATGGTCATATTGATAGAGAATGAGTGTGGGTGAGAGGCAAATTTGGTGGACGTACTATGGCAATGAGATATACCATGTGCTTTAAGTACCAAAATGAGGTCGAGAGATTATATTTGTTCCTGCAGTGCACATTACCCAAAGTGAGTATTTTCATATGAAGAAAGATGAATTCAATCCAGGTGCGTAACATAAATGTTGGTCGTGAAGCAGTCACTGTGCACTGTGTACTCTGCCTCCATCATCGGACTTTGTATCACATGCCAAAAATGGCAAGTACAGAATCCTCAATTTGCAATGTGGCGTTGGTACGACTCATCAGTTTGCACAGCTAGAGACATGCTAGTTGAGGTGCAGTACTCTTCCAAGTTGACCACGCACGTCAAATTCAGATAGGCCAGCCAGTGTCCGCTCCGCAGTCCGAACCGTAAGTGGGCATAAACTTCATTTATCTCTTGGTTTGGTTCAACTTTTGTTTGGATCGCAGAATAGGAACCACAGAACCACATATACTATGCATCAGGGAATCTCAGTCGTTACGGTAATGTGAATACTGACTGGTGATTCCCCGTCGACTATTAATCTCTTTTAATACTGCACCATTAGTGGTTCAGGCTGAGTCGAAATCACCCACTTGCAACGGTGCAATATGACAACTCTGAGAGCTTCAGCGATTTCCAAGTTGCACCCGCAACCAAGTGCAGATGAAACGACTCTCGCCAAGCTAGGATACAAGCAGGAGTTTTACAGGGAATTCACTCCGCTAGAGGTGAGCTTGATTTCAGACTCTTCTGTGTACGCGACACAAGCTAACAATTGCAGGTGGCTGGACTTGCATTCAGCTTTGTTGGAGTGGCTCCTTCAATAGCGTAAGCCGTTGCTATGACGCAAGCCAATTAAAATCTCATCGCTAATGATAACAATTCGTTCAGTTCTGTGCTCTTCTATGCAATACCAAACGGTGGGCCTTTCGCGATGGTTTGGGGTGTAAGCATTCATCACACGTGAGGATTCCTGTTTCGTAAATATCTCACATTTTCTCTGCGCAGTGGGCATTTGCTTGCCCCTTTATCGTGTGCACTGGGATGGCGATGGCAGAGCTCGCATCAGCAGCACCTACTTCCGGCGGTGTATGTCATTGACGCTGTCGCTGTTTCACACTTGACTCAACACAATCTAGCTATACTATTGGACTTACTCTCTTGCTTCTCCACGATGCCGCAATTTTCTGTTGTGGATAGTTGGCTGTAAGTCCTGCATTTCGATGTGACATGCAGCCAGTTCTGACTCATCTGCAGATTCGAACACCATAGGGATTATCACAGGAGTCGGTAAGACGGGTTCCATTTTTTCAACAGTCTCCTCCTAATCACGTGTGCTAGCTTCCGTCAACTGGGCTTGTACAATTCAAATCATCGCAACAACCAGTATTGCCTCCTCTGACCAGGTGCATGCGACTACCAACCAGCAACTCTAGTAAGCTCGTCCTCATGCAGACACGACACTCTTCATATTGGTTGCTATAGTGGTATATACGCAGCTTTGCTTTTGTCACAAGCTGTCCTTGTAAGCTTGGGTACCAAAATTTTGGCAAGGCTGCAGAGACTATTCATGTTAGTGAATGCATCGTTCTACCACTGTTCGGAACAAGACAAACACCTCAGCGCAACATTTGATCTCGCCATGTGAGCTCCACACACACTGGGAGAAACTCGTTCAGAACATTGTAACACAGTGGGGTGACCACTGAGCAGGTTTCCTTGTTTGTACATTGTTGCTATACTATAGGCACATTGCCGTGGAAGACCACAAAGAGGTTTTGTCTACATCGATCATGATTGTTGATCCCAGGCAGCTGCAGTCGACTAGCAGCGATATTCTAAAGGTTTGCCCGAGATTCCGGCTACTGGTAATAGGGAAGGTCCGTCTCTGGCATTGTCTCCAAGCATAGACGCTCACGCATCCACTTCGTAGACCAGAGTCGGAATGACACCACTAATCCAACAGACATTCAAAACAAATGGAGTGGTTGAGTCCATGAATTAGTGCCACATGAGGATAATTCCTGATGTTCACCCATCCTTTTGTAGTGTATTGATGAATACCCGCGTGGTGAAGTGGATATCTGCAAGGAATGGATTGCGCCAGAAAATGAACTACCTTCTGTCCACAATAGTCAGGAGTTTAAAGCTGGCGACAACAAGATTTTTATGAACTTCATTGACCGCCAACGCAAGAAGCCCAAACTGCAGGACAAAATCCATGCGGTCTGGTACAGTCTTCTAGCTTCCGCCGTTACTCTGCTATACTGACATTGTTTCTCTGCCACCAGCCAGCTACATAGAGATATCGACTTCCCCTTGTATTGAACTCGCTATTACGTCCATAACAATTAAGCAGCAGATGCTCCACTTACGTCCTGTTCGAAAGGGAGGGGGAAATTTACATGGAGATCAAGAAACGCAGTCGCTCATGTCCTTTAAAGACAAGGAGAAAGGTAGTCTCAGATGTTCTGGGAACAAAAATGAAAAGTGTGGTCGAAAGGGAGGGTAAAATTTACATGGAGGTGAAGACTCAAAAACAGGACGCAATTGACGAGTGACACAAACCTTTTAAAGACAAGGGACTATATTCTAGGTCCTGGAATACGCAGCAATGATGATGCGCAACCGTGGCATTAGCTTTAGTATCCATATATTAGATGTTTGAGATCAAAGCAGTCAATCCGGACATAGTGAGAAATCAAGACATGTAAGTGAATAGAAGTGAGAGCACAATGAGCTAAGTGCGAGCATGAGTATTGCTACCATTATTCTGGTGATGACCGTAAGGGCTCCAAGTCCCATTTAGGAGGCATCCTCAGTCTGCCATCAGCAATGACGCGCTGTGGAGTGTCAATCAAAGAGGGAACGAGAAGTAAGAGGGGTCACGTTACCTCGTTACCATGTGCAGCTGCGACATTGACTGGCTGGCTCGGACTGGGTATCGGCCGACGGAGATGAAGGTGTTGCTGAAGGAGCTGCGTGATCTTTTGGGGGTAGCGAAGACGTTCGGCTGACGGGCGTGCTTGCTGTGCTTGCCTGCTAAATGGTAGACGATTTAATAATGCCATAACGCGAGACTGTTGTGCAGATTGCTGTAGCACACTGTATGGGAGGTAGTTGGAGCGGCGGGGTGGATAATTTGTGTCGACCTGGAGATGGGCTCAGCCGGCGTGCCTCAAGATGTAGCTAAATATTTGAAGACTAACACTATCAAAGAATCTCGGCGGAAGTTCATCATCTGGTGATGGAGAGTTTGGGATGGTCTCCTGCTGGAAGAATATTTAGGGATGGTGAAAAAAAGATGGAATTTGCTTGCCTGTAACTCCTTTTTTCGGACTCGCTCAGAGGAACTGTCCTTGTGCGAATGAGGCTGTCACCTTCACAGCCGGTCGCGATGAATTGGCTGTCCTCTGAAAATGCCGCATACAAGACAGTGCCAGGATGCTTGAGTAGCTCACCGATGGGTTTGAATGTGGCCAAGTCAAAGAACTTATATCGTGTTGTCGTATGACGTAATGACCAATTTGGTGCCATTGGGAGCAACGGCTAGCGATTCAAAGGGTTTGGTGTGGATGTCGAACTGTTTGATGCGTGAAGATGAGAAGAGAGAGTTGTGTGGGAAGGGACTAAAAAATAATCGGTTTATCAGTCAGGGCTGCTAGACAGAAAACGTCAGACTCACCCCCTACGACGTCGAACTGCAACAGAGGAGTCATTCTGCGCTGCAGGCTTCGTGTTCTCTGCGTAGCGGAAACTCTGTGTCCGTGCATGGAAATGGGGTGGAGGCCCGGGTGTTGCATGTGTATAGGCACATTTGGCAAGAATTTCGGAGCGATGGTCGAGCTCGTATGAATCGGATTGAGAGAACGCGGAAGATAGGAAGGTTAAGGTTGATGAACTGAAAAAGATGAACAGGACGAGGGTGATGGTGAATAGGACTGGGTGAGCCCGGCGCCGCAAAGGAGGCCGTGTAGCCAACGGTGAGCTACCTATTATGTGAGACGGTGCCACTGGCAGGCAAACTTGACTCTGTCAACAAGTACTAATATGTACCATGACTATTATGGGATGGTCGACATTGATCGTGGCCCGTGGGTAATTATGTAAGGTGATTCTTGAAGGAGTCGTCAGCACTTCAGTTCTGAACATATACTATGATATGATCAAATCCTACTATCTTTCTCTGTCACAGACAATCAAACCCCATTGATTTGAATTCGCTTTCATTGAGTAAGGCATGCTCTCCTCAGTTCAGGACTCCAAGTATTCCTTCAGTTTATACTGTTTAGTCATGGGTCAATCTTTTCACGGTTGTCTGGCTATTTGTCTCATTGATATATAGCGACCTTGTAGAACAGGTTAATCACCCTTTCAGCACTGGAACTATAGCAGGGTGTTTGGCTGTAGGTTTTACTTCGAGCGCCCTACTCAATGGTTCAGTAATCAGTATTCGCTTGCAGGTAACCCCACTTTGTTATGTCGTGCGCCGACATTTACAGCTCCAAATTGTGCTACCACTAGTCCTCTTGCAAGGCTCTCTGTGTGCCATGGGGCTTACAGGGTTGCAAACCTGTACATACTAGTACGGTAAGGAAAGTTTCCTGCTTTCATACTAAATGAGTCTACTCTAATCAGAATTCTTCATACCAGATGGGATGTAGCCTACTACTTGCATTGTTCCATGGAACCGCACTCTTGAGACATGATTCGGTAAGAGAGTCTGAACTTTGACATTTATTCAATGCCTTCGACTACTATTAATGTCACCTTTTAGAAATGTTTGCCGATATATTCCGCCTTCATGAGATCTGATTGGGTCAAGTTATTCCTGAAGACCAAGTAGAGGTAAATTGTGATAGAAAGAGAAGGCATTTGAAGTTCACCTTAGCCAAACACGGATTCGAAGTATGACATAGAAGGGATGCCTCGTAAGTGCCAAGTTGGAAGGTATCCGAATAACCTTGCTTCTTACGATATGTTACGATAACATTTACTCCTATCATTTCTTTTTGTTCTGTTACATACCAAATGGGCCGTCCATACCTTTGTTCTCTTATCCAAGCAGGCCATCCGCCCTATCGCTCTTATCACTCTTATCTCTTATTCAAGCGGGCCGTCCGCCCTATCGCTCTTATCTTGGTAACACATTTACAAGCTCCGCTTGAACATTTCCTATATAGACCATAGTATGCACGATTGTATTCCTTACTTTAATCTACTGGGTTTTACCTGGAACATTCCTTCAACAAGGTCTCCAACCTTGTTGCCTAAGAACCATGATTCTAAGAGAGTCATCGACACTCGTCTTAGCCTAGACCCTTGATCCTCTCATTCGAGAGAAGACCCTCGTCTATCAGGCTCATCGCCGATTGTCCATTCGGACTCTGATAGCTCGACCGATCCCAGTCGTAACACGATACATCCGAGTTCATGGCGAATAAAAGCCCTCGCGATTTTGACTAGATGATCCCTTCGACCATAACACCCGAATACTCACTCCAATTCCAACCATGCAGCTCACGCTCATTTTCACCACACTCGTTACATTTGCTGCTATTGCGGCGTCACATTCAACACCAAAATTGGTCAAAAAACATACTTGTGAGCACTGAGGACTCGTGCCATTCTTGTCGGTGAGAGTGATGCTGATACACTATGCAGCTCTGGCTAAGCGCCAGGAACTTTCCTCCAACCTCATTGGTCATCTTAAACCCAGGCTTGGGATGCCCGATACACCTGATAAACCTGATGATCCTGACTCGGTTGACTTTGGCGATATGCCTGATACACCTGACTCGGTTGATTATGGTGATGCACCTAATTTTCTCGTGTTGTCTCTCCTCCCATTTCCTCATCCCGCCAGCTCCTCTGACTCTGACTCCTCCGACTCTGACGATAAGTCCGTCGATTCTGACTCCTCCGACTCTGATTCCGACGATAAGTCCGTCACTTCTGACTCTTCCGACTCTGATTCCGACGATAAGTCCGTTGCTTCTGATTCCGACGACTCCGATTCCGACGAGAAGTCCGTTAATTCTGACTCCACCGCCGATGCTGATGCAAGCGGCGAAGCCAACGATAACAATGACATTGATAATGATGACACAGGGAGTGAGGAGCGCGGGATGCGCGAGGAGGCTGAATCTTACCATGCCCACAAGAGAAGGTCTAACACAATAGACAGTGGCGACACGGGGCGCGAGGATGTTGGATCCCACTATGCCCACAAGAGACATCCCAGCTCCCGCGTCAACTCTAAATCCGTTGTCTCTGACTCAACCAATGGAGGCGACGACAGTGACAGTGGTGACACGGGGCGTGAAGACGTTGGATCTCATCGCGTTCACAAGAGAAGCCCCAACTCCCATGACTCTGAGTCCTCCGTCTCTCATTCACCCGACGAAAGCGACAACAGTGACAGCGGCGACACGGGGCGTGAGGATGTTGGATCTCATTACGTTCACAAGAGAAGTTCCAACTCCCGCGACTCTAAGTCCTCTGCCTCTCATTCAACCGACGAAAGTGATAACAGCGACAGCGGCGACACGGGGCGTGAGGATGTTGGATCTCATTACGTTCACAAGAGAAGTTCCAACTCCCGCAACTCCAAGTCCACTGCCTTTCATTCAACCGACGAAAGTGACAACAGCGATAGCGGCAACACGGGGCGCGAGGATGTTGGATCTCATTACGTTCACAAGAGAAGTAAGTCATTACAGGCCTGGTAGATCACTATGTATAACACCTGTCACACCAGAGGCTTTTGTTTACCGTCTCAAGCACGAAAATCGCTACAACTAGGCAATATATCCGAGAGAGGTATTGATTTTCTTCTTGATTACTATGAAGTCTTATTGCTGTTTAGCTTTCGAATTAGGAAAGGGTTGCGAGAAGACGTATTGGGTTTAATACATCATAGAGCTACAGCATCAGCACACAGGCTAGCTCAGGTTGGTGTGTCGAAATCGATTCTGGGACCCTTATTATTTGCACGAAAAAGCAGATAATTGAGGACGGACTCAGTCAATGAGCTTAGTGTCTTGGACAAGTAAATATTTGTTGACAGTGACGCACCAAATGGATCCTGACTTAGACTGGGTCTAAATTGAGATTCTAGTAAATGTGGTCACATGCAGCACTTACTGACTATCATATGAGGCTGTGCGCTAAGGACCGCCAATAAGTTGGTTCAGGAGCACTTTACTTATGCTCCGCGAGCAAGCAGACCCAATATCCGTCAAGTGCGCCTAGCTTGATACTTTCAACTTTCCATTGGCTTGCCCACGTACGTTTATGCGCTCCATTCTATCATATACTGACTAACGTCGGACGGCCCGTTCCCAATCTGTGTCGGACCAATCCCATCGATTTCAGGCCATCATCGATTTCGAGCCCCTCCTCAGACAGACAATAAGCACTACAATGAGCCCCCCTAGACTCTTGATGATGGCAACGAGCAAAAATTGAGCTTTTGATCTATCGTGAATCGTGATCAACACTGGTACTAGTCTGTCTCTGTCTTCATATCGGCAGGACGTCTGTTCTGAATCCTGTGTTTCGACCCTACTATATCCGCAGCATGCCACGGCAGCACATTTCTTGCTTTTCGAAAGAAAGGTGGGCCCGCACAAACGCCTCATTAACGCTTCAAACGAAGTTTGCGCTTAATAACACTGAGGCTCTGTCCGGGGTTCCTCGAATTCAATCACTTCTCTGGCTTTTTCCTATCAATGTCCGACTGTGTTTGAGCTATCGTTATGTGATCTTGCAGAATAATGTGGGTGGTCACTGGATGGCGTAAATACTAGCAGGGGCTTGACTACGTACGTTCCAACTTGAGCTCTTTTATCTTGCAGTTCAACTATCCGTTTACAGGTAATTATACATTGTTGAATCGATTAAGACGAGCACTGACGATCACACTCCGAGTTTCTTACCCACTGGCATGGTTCCACCTTCTAGAGATGATGTTTGCGAGAGGTTCGAGTCGGGACAGTAAGTTTCCTACTTCCGCACCAAACATTCGCGACTTACGTCTGTTCTAGCCATATGAGGCTGCTACTATGTCACTGCCATTGGCTCTTTGCTAAAGAGATACGATAGGACCTCGTTTAGTTTCAGACCTAGAAGCGAATTGTTCAGTAAGAGAGTCCAAATTATGCTATCCCTTCCCTTATAACGTCACCCCTCAGAACGAATGGCATTTTGGGCCGTTACAACCAAGCCATGATAAGGCGTAATCGTACTTCTTTGTAAGTATCAGACGGGCTTGACAATCTACTTACTGGTCCACCTACATGCAATCCAACTGGATTGAGTTATCTCATGAGGACCTCGCATAAGCAATCGATACAGCAACTTGGAGAGAAGGGATTTGAAGTTCGTACCAGCCAGAACAGGCTCGGATCATACATGAGGACGCCTTGTCCACGAAGGTTCTCAATTATCATAACACCGCGGTATCCTCTCAGTGTTAGGATATGTCCGTGTGTAGTTGAGCGCTGACGTGTTGATCGAAGTTGACCTCCTGTTCTCCTCAGGTAGTTCTAAAGAACTTTGCGCAATAATGTATAAAAACAGGAAGCCAAGAAAGCTTTCAAAACAGCCCTTACTCTTCTTACTTCCAACCATGCAGCCCTCACTTGTTTTCACGATCCTCGTAACCTTTGCCACTATTGCTGTGGCATATCCCACACCAGAAATGGGGGCGGATTGTACTTGTGAGCACTCGTGCGCCACTCTAGTCAGTGGAAGTGATACACTGATACTGATATGTTATACAGCTTTGGCTCAGCATGGCCTTCCTTGTAACATTGTTGTCGTTGCCACTAGGGACCCTGGTTCTCCTGGTTCTCCTGGTCTGCTTGACTCTCCTGACTCTCCTGATTCACCCGACTCACCCGACTGCCCCGACTTCCCTGATTCCCCTGACTCTCCCGACTCGCCTTCTAGGCGTGAGGACGCTGAACCTAACTATGCCCACCAGAGAGGTAAGTCATTATATGCCTGGTGGATTAATCGACACCCATGTGTAACACTTATCGCAACAGAGGCTTCTGGCTACCAGTCCAACACCAAGAGGTGTGACGACTAACATGTATCTAAGAGAGGTATTGCTGCTCTTTGTTTCTACGATCATTTCTTATTGTTTTTCAGCTGTAAAATAGGCAACGATTCGCAAGGGGTGTTAGAACATCGTCAGTCCCAACTTGTACTAGTCCTTGATGTAAACCCGAATTCGTATTTATATTGGGTTAGACACAATGAAAATTTCGGGTAGCTACGATGTCTCGTGAAATCTACTTTGGTAAAAAAAAACGACTGTATTTAAACACCCAACCTACAAAGTGTGTGAGAAAAAAACGCAGCATGATAGTACTTGGGACCATCGCAGGGGTAATTTCGAGACTATCCACCATATAACCTCATATAACATACATGGGATTGTGGAACAATCCGATCGATGAGCAGGATTAATGGCAAGAGGCTGCCGCCAGGAAATTACCGAACAAGTGAACGCGGTCACGTGCGACGCGTTTCATTGACTTACTACACTGAGAATCGCCGATGTCACTTCAGCAAGCTTTTGTTTTGCATACGCCAGCCTCACTTAAATGGACTGCAGGCCAAGAAAAGAGTCTGAGCAGAGACTACCCGTTTCAAGACCATGATCCAGCAGATCCAGCCCTCTTTGTCCAGCGCACCTACCTTCACTTTCTATGGCTTCCTCATGTACGTCCTTCTCTAACCGTTCTATATATTTACTAACAACACTATAGTCAATAATGCCGCTCTCTCTCTTTATTCCATCTCTTCTCCGCATTCGAGGAACTCCGGATCTCGCAGAAGACCAGCCACATCCTCTTCACACCTTTATCGAACCTCTCCTTCTCTCTCTTCGCGCAGCCGCTAACAAGTACCATAATGAGCTTCCTCAGATTATCGCAGACGGAGGCGGTGCAGGCGAAGCAGAGGAGAGCATGATGTGGTATGCTTTGGGGTATGAGAAAGTTGATGGCAGCGCGGAGCGTAACGAACACCTCACCGGAGAAGAGAACGCGATGCTAGAAGAGAAATGGAGGTCAGGTTGGCTCGAGCGCATGGAGCAGCGTGAGTAAGTGCTTTTATCTCGCTTTTGGGCGCATCATAACGACTTTGTAGAGTCCAGATTCAGATCCTGCTTTATTTCCTCAAGCTCTCTCTTCCTGGACCATGTACTCCATTACCGCCTGTCGAAGTGCCACCAACCAATAATATTTTATTTATTTCGCCCGTCAAACCCAGCCGTTCACGGAAAAAGAAGAAGGAAAAACCAAACTTAATCATCCCGTCTTCGATCGAGCGTCTCGAGTCCTTCATGGACAAACTCTCAATGTGGCAGCTCGTATCACTTATGAATACTTCTCGCACTGAGATTGCGACCCGCAACAAGAATGAACATGACTGGATGCAAAAGTTTTGCGAGGACGTAGTTGAACCACTGTAAGTGACCGCCTTACGCACATATAAATCATAATACTAATCATCTAATCATTACAGGTTCAAATCCAAGCTCCCGGAGCAATGTGCCCTCCTGCGCTCCAAACTCTTCCCAAACTCTCCCTTCTCCGACGAACCTCCTTCTCCCGGACCATCTACTGGGAAATCACTTCATGGATCTCATTCTCATCATTCATCATCTACTACTGCAGCAGGCTCACAAAGTGGTGTAACGACAAGGCCCCCTGCTCGCACTCGCTCGCTGTCCATTTCGCTCGCCCAGGAAAAAGAAAAGGAACGTGCAGCAAGCGTAGGCGCAACGCAGGACAAGGCACTTCAGCGTGCGCTAACTCGACAGATCAGCATGTCTCGTACATGGAAGGGGAAAGATCGGTCAACAGCTGCGATGTCACAGACAGATGCAAAGATGCCTGCTGCAACCGCTAAGCGTATCATCGGGCGCACCGATTCCCAGTCTCAATCCTCCCAATCTCGCGCAACACCAGCGATCACCCTCGTAACCGCTACGCCTGTGAAGAAACCGCCTCCCCGTGCCAAGTCAAATGCGTCAGCTCGGAGTTCGAGTCCTATACCTATTGCCAGGAGTTCGAGCGTACTTACCACAGGGAGGACCTCGAGTCCACACCTCACCGGGCGATCTTCGAGTCCTCCGATCGCGCGGAGCTCGAGTCTTACGCTGCTCGACACAGATGACAACGAGCTTCCTTGCGCATCTGTCCCTTTACTTGACTTCTCCTCTGACAGCCTGGGCAATGTAATGGAGGAAGACGAGGATGCTGAGGGGGAAATGTGGCTCCCAAACTCTTCGCCTGATGTGTTGCTGCTTGGAAAGAGCGGGTGGGGCATAAGTGCCAAGAAACGCGTCCCGTCAGCTGCGTCACAAGTTCTGACTTCGGATACCCCTGTTAGGAAGCGGATGAAGCTTGGGAGGTAGGAACGTCAGTTTGTGCTGCGAGAGGTGAAATGCGAGGCAGGTAGTGTGATTTATGTCTATTGATTTCTGGGCACGTCGCCTCCTTTGGACCGCAACATGGCTGCATCCAACGGATGTACGTATGAACCCTCGTGGTTCTCGTCCGCACAGGAGTCTCGTATACACAACCACTATTTTTCGCCGCTTAGGACCTAGGTGCAGCGCCTTTGACGGCCATGGGACAACTAGGGCGCATCACTTATCCTTGGAACGATCTACACTTATATCTAGGGATCTGCACGGGTATCCACGGGTATCTCACGGGTTATCATCGTCTATCATCCACTCCACCAACAACCACACGTATATCTCTCAAATGACACTCAATTTTAGCACACGAAGTAGAGCACAGAATGAACTGAATGTCAAAAGCACGTCATGGCACTATAAGACTGGAGATATCTATGGGTGTCAACTTCTTTTTGGTTTCCTACACTCACTCCGAGCCGACTCCCAGTAACTCCCAGCAGGAAGAAATAGCCGCAATGATTAACGGATCAAACACACCACCCGATATCTTCCTTTTGCATGTCACCCACCCGGCCCCTAGTGGCAGACTGTAGCAGAATGATTATGATTCATACAGGTGCAGCCTGCCGGAATATCCCGGCACCAATGCGCGGTAGCGCCGCCGCGTTTTTTCTATACATCGTCGAGTTCGTCGCACCTGCTAACTTTAATACTGCTCCTCACTCGAGTAGACATTCGTTCTTTTACCCACCCACCACTCCCCTTAGTTCCACAATGCCTTCGTTTGCCAGTACTCCATAGTTTCGTCCATCCTTCGTACTACTGATCTTTTAATTATCATCCCATCGTTGCGTCTGTTCTAACTTCTTAGTGTGAAGCTAACTAGCGAGTCATTCAATTAGGCATAATCGAATCCGTAAGCAGTTGTCCCGCCCTCCCAGCGGATCCATCTCCTTGCGTCCCACCCTGAGCTAACGCTCGGTCATGATGAGATCATGTCACCGACTCGAGCTAGACGAAGCTGGATTAGTTGGATTCGAATGGAACGTCACGGTGTTCCCATGAACCAGGCCAGCGAGGCCAGCGAATCCCTCGACAGTTGTGTTCACTGTTCACGGACTTGTGTTTCCCCCTAGTACTTCGGAATGCTCACAGGGCACTACACAGTACCAGAAACCGAAGAGAAGAGATTTGAAGTTCGAGTGTGTACTAGTGACTTGTTACCACTCTCGAACTCCGCCACCGTTCGGCTGCCAAGGCTTGTCGGTCCATGTTCGAGATCTTCACCTGAGCTATAGGAGCCGAACAATTTCGGAGTGGTAACAACCTAGGTAAAGTTCGTCTTAGCCAGCCCCGGATCCAAAATACTATACCATGTCCGGTAAGCGTCAAATCGGAAGGTATCCAATGGACCTAGGTGGTTCTTACGACTAGGTGAAGTTTGTCTTAGCCAGCCACAGATCCGAAATATAACATGTCCGGTAAGCGTCAAGTCACAAGGTATCCGATGAACTTAGGCGGTTCTTACGATACTACATTTTAGTTCGTGGCAAATAAAAGCCCTCGCGATTTTGACTAGAGAGGTCTCTAGCACCCAAACACCCGTTGTCGATTCCAACCATGCAACTCACACTCATTTTCACCACACTCCTTACATTTGCTGCTATTGCTACATCACATCCGACACCAAATTTGGTCAAAAAACGTACCTGTGAGCACCGAGGACTCGTGCCTTTCTTGTCGGTGCTGATATGCTATGCAGCTTTGGCTAGGCCCCAGGAGCTTTCCTCCAACCTCATGGATCATCTCAAACCCAGGCTTGGGATGTCCGATACACCTGATAAACCTGATACACCTGACTCGGTTGACTTTGGCGATACGCCCGTGTCGCCTGACGTCGAGGTTGACAACGACGGCTTTATTTACAAGAGAATCCCCAACTCCCATGACTCTGAGTCCTGCATCTCTCATTCAATCGACGAAAGCGGCGACACGGGGAGCGAAGATGTTGGGTCTCACAAGAGAAGCACTAACTCCCATGACTCTGAGTCCTGCGTCGCTCATTCAACTGACGAAAGTGACATCAGTGACAGCGGTGATATGGGGCGCGAGGATATTGGGTCTCACAAGAGAAGCCCCGACTCCCATGACTCTGAGTCCTGCATCTCTCATTCGATCGATGAAAGCGGCGACACGGGGCGCGAGGATGTTGGGTCTTACAAGAGAAGCACCGACTCCCATGACTCTGAGTCCTGCGTCGCTCATTCAACTGACGAAAGTGACATCAGTGACAGCGGTGATATGGGGCGCGAGGATATTGGGTCTCACAAGAGAAGCCCCGACTCCCATGACTCTGAGTCCTGCATATCTCATTCAACTGACGAAAGCGGCGACACGGGGCGCGAGGATGTTGGGTCTTACAAGAGAAGCACTAACTCCCATGACTCTGAGTCCTGCATCGCTCATTCAACCGACGAAAGCAGCGACACGGGGCGCAAGGACGTTGGATCTCACCTTGTTCACAAGAGAAGTAAGTCATCACAGGCCTGGTGGATCCCTATGTATAACACCTGTCACCAGAGGCTTTTGTTTACCGTCTGAAGAACGAGAAGCGCCACAACTAGGCAATATATCCGAGAGAGGTACTGGTTTTTTCCTCTTGCATTACTACTATGAAGTCTTATTGGTGTTTGTTCAGCTTTCGAATTAGGAAAGGGTTGCGAGAAGGCGTATTGAGTTTCATACATCATATAGCTACAGTATCAGGATGCAGCCTAGCTCGCATGAGAGTAGGTAATCGAGTACGGACTCAATCAATAAGCTTAGTGTCTTTCACAAGTATTTGTTGACAGTGACGTGTTCGTTGTTGGCGGTGGGCACCAAAGCCCTTTACTGACTGAGACTAAGTCTAAATTTAGATTCTGAATGCGGTCACATGCAGTGCGTCTTCCTCCTGCTGACTATCATACGAGGTTGTACGCTAAGGATCGCCAATGAGTTGGTTCGGCGGCGCTTTGCTAATATTCACCTAACAAACAGTGTAACATATGTACGATTGTAGCACACGAAGTAGACCAGAATGAGATTACGCCTCGCCGATCAGAAAAGCACTACCCTTCTCCAGCTGAGGACCGCAGCATACATTATGCAGGAACGTTGACTCACCTCAGGTGCCGTGTACGTCTTCAATTTGACATAGTAACCCGCGACCCCTTTCCTTCGCGGCCTCTTTGTGCCGTTCCCTTTCAGATTTGCAAGTATAGACGATTGATGTTATTCTGGTACCTCTATGCGGTGCGGTTGGACGCATCTTAATTAAGCTCTCTCCATGCGGAACACAAGATACAGGGTGCATGTATTTGTAGCTAAATCATATTTTGTATTGTATTGATACGGAGAACGGCACGGATGGCTGTCGATCAGCTCGGACATCACTTCTGCATTAAGAACGAGGGCTATTTACTATCTATCGTGTCCGACCTAAGTATTACGAATCTACAAATCGTATTTGAAAAATGTCCTGTTTAATGTTCTTTAGAAAAAACGGAGGCATAAACTAAGAATATCAATCAACGGGAGGGAGAGGGAAATTCTGTTGAGGAATGCTATTGTATATCGGACAGAGCTGCCTCGAAGCATCTAACGTTGATCGTCAGACCCAGTCTAGTTCATAGTGCTCGGTGCTTACTATTGAAAGGCTGCGAAGCCGCTACATCTTCAGGAGCCTCTGCGAATACTATAGCCAGTCCGCTACGGATGCAATTATTAGTTCGAGTCCAGGCTCAGAGAAAGAAGCAACTCACGCGGATAGATGCCAATCGATATGGCTTTACAAAGACAAAAAGTTATTACCAGCTAAAAAGACATGGATATAACACTTACCAATGCAACAGCCAAGGCCCAGGGTTGTCTGTGATGAACCGGATAGTCACACGATCACCGGTGTTGCCAGTGGTCACTGTATCGCGCATGACGGGGTCGATGTAGTTATAAGCGGTACTTCCAGCACTCCTGATAACAGCGAAACTATGCTACAAACCAGATTATCATTAGTCCATCGAATGTATGTAGATGACACGGCAAGACGCACCCCATGAAGATGGAACGGATGCTGTAAAGACATGTCAGCCAAGGACATACACGTCATTGTAAAATGGACTCACAGGACCCCCAGGGGAATTATCTGGATTGAACGTAAGTTCGATAACCTTATTCCGTGGCAGAGTGTATACGGAGCCGTTGGGCGCAAGATCCGCAGCCGTAATAGCACCGCTCAGTAACTGTAATAGGACAGGGACACTAGGAGAAGTATACTGGATGTTATTGATGAGGAAGTTGAAATTGGACAGGTTTTTGCCAAGAACAAGGTCAAGTTTGACGTCTGGTTCCTGCAGTAAACGAGGCGAAGGCGGAGTTAGGGGGTGTAGGCTAGTCTCATTCAGAGCATCCCAGTCCGAGTTTGTCATGTTCTGGGGTTCTGCGTCGGGAGCGCCTGCATATCGAAAGATAGCCGTGGCATTTGTACCCGCGTCGGGATCGGCATGCACCCAATAGTTGTCGACAGGCTGGTTTGTCTCAAGAATGAAGGAGTATCGTTGCGCAGCGTAGATCTGGATAGAGTCCACTACGAGCGGCTCGACGTATTGACCATCGACTTCGATGATCGTAAGATTATGGCTGTCGATCGAGAAAATGTAGTTGGGCTTGCACGCCATGTTCAGCAAGCGGAAACGATATCGTTTTCCTGGCTGAACGTTGATGACGGCGAGAGGCACATTTGGCCCTCCATCATAACGCCCGACACCGTTGATAAGCACCGAGTCGGCAGTTACTTGTCTCTGCACTAGAGGCGATGGCAGGTTATACCTACAAAGCAAGCCGAGTCAATAACAGAAAAAGGTGCATAAGCCTTTTCTTTTCTTACCAGTCCATCAATGTGATGATGCTAGATTCTTCATTCAAATGTCAGAAACGCAACTCCGTTTCGTCGAACGCACTCACCATCATCAATATCGTACAATGAACTGTATGGGTCGTTGGGATTGTAGATGATCAGCGGACCTCGTAGACCGTCACAGTATTGGACCTAAATTGTAATCAGCTACCGACACCATAAATAAATAAAAGCACGTACTCCATAATGAGAGTGGTACCAGTACGTTCCCACTTGGTCGGTAGCATTGAAGTCATACAAAAAAGAGTGTCCCGGAGCGATCGGACATTGCGTGACAAATGACACGCCGTCCATTTGGTTGCTATGTTGTTGGAATAGTCCATGCCAGTGCTGTTTGAAACAGACATCATTGTGAGCTCCTACATGCATTTATCGGCTGGTACTTACGATACTGGTACTCGTTAGCATCGAATCGTTAGTCAATTGGTTCGTGACGTTGATCTTGAACGTGTCTCCCTAAATACACGCGAGGTCAACCAAGAGTTTGCGCATGCAAAGCAGACGCTACCTTCTGAGCCACGATAGTGGGCCCGGGATGAGTGCCACCGGCAAGAACCCCCCTGCGATGAAGTCAGTAATCATATAGGTCGAAAGGTAAGCAAACACTGACGATCTGGTGAACCCGTCTGGGGATACAATGCCATTTGCAATGACGAGGTCAGAAACTGGGCCAATAGTCACGGCACGACCCTGGAGGCATGCCAGAAGGCATATGAATACATAGAGTTGGAACATGACTCGACACTCGAGTCAATAGGAGGAGGAGGATGAGTGAAATACGTTGCATCCTTCAGCTTAAGTAGTGCTCCTGGTATCACCCCCTGGATCAGAGAATTGGTCTCCATATCTTCCGATTCGTGGATCGAAATAATCGACTATGAGGCAGTAATCCCCTGTACTGGTACGTCCCAGCAGATTCCCACCTATAGGTCACCACCGATCAACTCAAATGCATTACGGAGTTGTAGAATGGAAAATTTGATTACCTGTCAAAGGCAGTCTCCGTCAGCGATACGAACTCTGAAGCTGGGTAGCATCCAAAAGGGACTTGGCGGCTGACCGGAGTACCTGAATGCGCTTTCATGCCTTCCGTACGTTTTGTGGATGTCGTTGGCGGGGGGCGTTGCAACGGATCACCTGAATAAGCATTGATGGTTCAAGAGGCAGCTAGGCTGTCATGTCAGTTACAGTTACCGCCTTCAGACCTATTTTGGGCATGCAGGACACGACGGACCGCCTTGTATAATGCAATAGGATCCAATCACTAGCCAAGCAATACCGGTAGTAGAACATTTACATTTAGATCAAGCCTCGGCAGAGTTGTCAAAATACCCACGACCACAGATCTTCAAGACTCGGCTTGGAGCCAGGCACTGTAGCGATAAATTTGACAGTTGCCGAGTTCAAGACTGGTATGGAGATGAATCTGTTTATAAGCCGAAGATCTTTGGTGCCGCAGCCACGTTGCATGGTAGTTGCCCAGTAAGTAATGTCATATTTGAATGAACTCTGTAAGTAAACGTTGGCTTACAGCAATTTTCAAGAGCGTGAGTAGCTGCTGTCCCCCTGCGCTAGATCACCTGTTACTGTGTAGAATGAACACCCGACAAACTGATGAGTAGAATCTAATTATACCTCCGCAGCTAAAAAAATAATGTTATTGTTGTAAATTGATTCGTTGGACCGCATTGCGACGTCTTGGAGCTATATCAAGTGCCTGTATAGGCACATGAACATTATCCATCCAAGGCTATTGAATCATGTGGCCCCTGAGCTCAGCACTGCAGAAAAAGACAGATTATGTGGGCGTCTGGACCGCTATCAGGTGTTGCTGTGATTCCGCAGGTGCAGTTAATTTGAAAACGGACCCTATAATGTCATCGGTATAAATATAGAACCACGAGGTTATAGACGCGATGCAACTTGAATCATAAGTACTAGTGCCTCGTCGGACAAATATAGAAGCAGGGGACTAAGTGATCGTCCACGCTCAAGTAGGAATATCTTGCAAGCTATCTGGCCGGCCCCTGAACGGACCTGATTTTGGGTGAACACTATAGGCAAACAGTTGAGAAGCAGATAACGGTATAATTCAGAGAATCGGCACCATTGACACGTGTGCACTGGAGTCAGCCGATTCCGTGGCATACGATGAGTTAGCTGCGTACTGGTTTGTTGAGGATTGTATGTCGGACAAATAGTGAAGCATTTCTCTGTAATTAACGTACCATACCTACTAGTAGGGAGGGCGAAGATCCCGTAGTACACAATGAGCCCAAGAGGAATGTCTATTAGGTTTGTTAGTTATTAGGGAGGAAAAATAGCCAACTGGAATGCCTACGGATTCGAACCGGTGTTCATAATTATGCAGCCTAGGATTGTGGCTTTTGCAAATTATACAGGGCGCCCGTATTCCGAAATCGGGAAAGGGCGGTCGTGTTCTGACTCTACACACCGGGGTTGTCGTGCATAACATAAAACCGCCAATAACACGTCAACTGTATATCAAATACTGCGAGGAAATAACTTACTGCGACGGGCTGAAGTTCACAAGCCCTTGGAAGCTGTGCTTGCCCGGGGACGACCGACATAGAAACTCGACCAGAGAAGCCACGCGTGCAAGCTGGCGATGAGACATTACTACGAACATCAAAATAGTAAGCACGTGGCGTTCGGTGGACATCATTTGGCACACGACTCGAGACCGGCGAGCAGTGGTTGTCAATGACTCGCAACAGTCGGCACCAAATATTGTACAGATCAGTGCTGTCTGTGAGTCAGAAAGACCGGTGCAGCTTACGTTATAATGTCAACGGAAATTAAAGTTCACACGGTTTCTTGATTTCTATCATACACTAGCTAGCGTGCAGAGCTTACTAAGTAGTAGTAGGAAACATCGTACAGCCGCGGTACGGGCAGGGTCCTATAAGCCAGTGTCAGCCATCCAATTCACCATCAGGATAACAACTTGTTATTCTTTCTCGGGAGAACGAGACACAGTGACTGTATGTTATTCTCTCGAGATGGAAGTTACTTGGTGTACGGCCGCGGTTGTGGATAGTCACAGGTATCATTCAAGTTCCTGAGCGGTCCTACTAACTTTCATATGTGTTTTTGTCAGGCCCTGCCATGGCCAACGATCGATCAGCTATGGTGTACCGACCTTATTTCTTCTCGACTTCATGCCAAATATTCTCGTCCGTTGTCTACGCTACCGCACTGGTAAGTCTCCTTCCTCATCAAAACCATATTAATAACTCATCCAGTGACCTAAAACCAGTCCCGTCCGACCTGGCAGACGACAATGAGCACCACTCCCGTCAACCCGTTACCCACATTCGCCTTTCCTCCATCACATATTCTCAGCTCCTCCACACAATATGATCATACGGGTATATATCAGAACACCAGGAATAGCGTTGCGATGTCAGAAGTCGCAGCAGCCGCGAGACACAAGATGCATTTTTATCGAGTCCTGCGGGATGCTGTCAGGTAAGTACCAATTTTCTCTGCATGGAGAAAGGTACTGACGAGATCAGTATTGCACTTGCAAAGGACGATAAGTACCGCCGTCATATATGCATCGTACTTGTACGTAGAGGACGTAGAGTTTGGTGGGTGTACAGGTGTGCCCTACGACCTCATATGTATTGATGCTAACATTTTTTCGCAGCGTCTTGCATAAGGCTTTGATTTATCGTCATTCTACACCACGTCGTCTCTAATCAATCATGCTGCAGGCGTCTTCAAAGTGTCTTGTTACTAAGCAATGAATTTCTTTCAGGCTTCGGAATCGCCTTCGCGTCCATGATATGCAGCTGGAACTTAAGCTCGCACGCTAAATATTCCCCGCATCTGACTAGGTTCGTTTTATTGCATCCCCTTTTCAACTAACATATGAGTTGTTAGCCTGTGAATGAAGTTGCGAGGTTTCGCTACTGCTCAGGTCTTGACGGGCTAACTGTACGCACCCCGACCATGGCTATGGACTATGATGACGAGCTATATCCCATAGAGCCTTGAAGGATTGTTCATGGGCGCATCTGGTCGTATCACCGATCCAACAGCACAAACTCCAAGTGCACGCGCGCACCACTAGATTGCTAATACCAGTCCTTACCTCTGCCATCTACGATCTAGCCCAATTGTTTTTGGAGCCCGAAGTCCTATATCTATCGTTCTCTGACTATTTTCTTCTCCAGACTGTCGTGCGTACAGACCTATTTATCTCCACTACAGCCGAACAAGTCTCGATCAACGAACACACCTCTCCATCCGACATCACCCTCTTCACATGGGGCATCCTAATCAACCCTCCATCTTCTCGACTCCTCACCAGCCTGTCTTACACCACTCATCCCTCCCTATGTAACACCAGCATCAAACTGACCGATGGTTTGTATTCCCGATCACAGGAAGAGTCAGAGAGACACGGGATGTAATTTGTGATGTGTGATGCTGGTAGCGATAGTGGAGACAACATAATGTACGGCTGTGTTTTAGTACTAGACGAAGTTCTATGGAAAGCATCGTGTATTGGCAAAATTTGACATGTACGTGAGGAAGTGAACTGGATAAGCCCTGGCCAAGACAAACACGTATGGTACGAATCATATATAGCGTGTAGCGCGACATACAAGGGTATCGTCATGAAAACAAAGCAGCCTCCTGTTCGCGACACATGTGCCAAGACGTGCCATGTTCAAAATGGCGTAAATCGAATTGCGAGACATGATTAGGTATCACGAGTGTGTTGCCGGGTACATATATGAGCGGGTGGAAGTTGAGTGGGATCCAGAGAAGGAGCCGTCCGTCAGGACCTACAACCCACCCATCCTCATTCGCAACAACAGAGACTGGAGTTGAGGAATCCTGGAGAAAGGAGGAGGCGGAATGAAGAGCGTAAATTGGGTTAGGTGAAAGGCATATCGCAGGCGCTTTGGAAGGGTGGGGTTGGTTGAGAAATTCTATATCCCAGACCCGGATGGTTTTGTCTTCTGAACCAGATATAATGCGCTTGCCGTCGGGTGAGATTGCGACAGACCGAACGGGTCTGGTGTGCCCTTGAAAAGCGGGACCCACTCCCTGGCGAGTCTTCATATCCCACACCCGGATCGTCTTGTCATCTGAACCGGACACAATGTGGTGCCCATTTCGTGAGATCGCGACAGAGCGAACATAGTTGGTGTGCCCTTGGAGAGGGGCACCCAATGCCTTGCCGGTCCTAATATCCCACACACAGATAGTTTTATCATGTGAACCAGACACAACAAATTTTGCATCCGGTGACACTGCGACAGACCGAACCCAGCCAGAATGTCCTTCAAGAGGATCGCCCACTGCCTCATTAGTCTCCACATCCCACACCTTGATTGTCCTGTCATCTGAACCAGATACCATGCGATTGCCGTCCAGCGAGATGGCAACGGACCGAACCCAGTCAGTGTGACCTTGGAGAGGAGTACCAAATGCCTTGCCAGTTGCTATATCCCATACCCTGACTGTGCCGTCCGCTGAACCTGAAACCATGTGATGTCCATCCGGCGAGATTGTAGTAGAGCACACCGCGCCAGTGTGACCTTGGAGAGGCGCACCCAAAACCTCACCAGTCCCACTATTCCACACCCGAATGCTCTCATCAGCTGAACCAGACACAATGCACTTCCCGTCTGATGAGATTGCAACTGACTCAACAGATTTAGTGTGCCCTTCGTAGTGATGTGCATGGCCCGGCTTGAGGCCCTGGGCCGGCCCAAGCCGGGCCCAAATAGGCCGGGCCCAGCCCAGGCCTACGTCACGGCCTGAGGAAGGCTTGGGCCTGGGCTTGGATTTCGAGAAGCCTGAGCCGCCGGCCTGAGCCGTGGCTTTGGCATGTTTAGTGGCACTGCCATAGAAGCCTTGCCGGAGGTACGTTTCCCGACTCTATTTTTGTCTTTCTTTGACTTCCATCAACTCTATCAGCTTCGACTCGGATGGTCCACATGTTGCAGTCAAAAAGCCTGCATTGGCCAACATATCCAGCAATTTCAACGCCTTATCTCTTGTCTGTTGCTACGGAAAAGTCACGGTGAGTGCCAGCGCCATGTCCTCTGCTTCGCGAGCTCGACATAACTCACTCCGCTGTCGGAAAACCAGATCTCAGTTTCACAGATCAATATTTTTCGTAAATCTGAAGCCTTTTTTGCTTCACCTTCGCAAGTGTGACGGCGCACCCAATATCTTTCAATTGATTCATGTCGGTACGTGTTCCTCTAACATCCCTACTTACTACCCACCCATGACAAGCACAGATGCCGAGCACCGTGTTGCACGTCCTGTGCGCAAAACAAAGCCAACAGCCGCCCTCCTTCAGCATGCCGAGAAGGCAGCGTTGCCATCCCAAACCAAGGCGATCAACGAGTTCCACGCTGCAGAGGCTGCTAAGCGCGCTGCTGAACGTTTGTCCCCCGAAACCACAGAATCTCCATCCACCTCTCCCATACCACCATCGTCATCTGCTGCCTCACAGAACGCAACTAAGCTAGGCAGAGCTGGCAGTCTCAAGAAGCTAATTCGCGAAGTCCTCAGTGACTCTGAGGATGATTCGTCAACCAACCCAGCACCTACCTCAATCGGTGACCCAACAAGACCATGGAGGGCTGAGTTTTTGGCCTACCTTGAGACGGTTGAAGCGGCTCCACCATCTGGCTTGTCCACCATTCAATGGTGGGGTGTATGTATATTTTTTATTACTCAGAAATTTCGCGCTAATGATAATCTTTGCTTCAGATCAATGCGCAGAGGTACCCTGTTTGGGCTTCACTTGCGTGGGACTATCTATCAATCATGTCATCGTCGGTCTCGAGCGAGCGGGCGTTCTCACAAGGCGGCATCACCATCACGAAACGGCGCAACCGGCTCAAGGCTGACATCGTCGAAGCACTCCAGTGTGTTAAATGTGCGCTACGACACGATCTTCTGTTCTGGGAGCCCGAACCATCGTCTCTCGTCGAGTTGGAGTACCTGGACGACAATGACGAAGAAGCGGAAGCGGGAGCAGAGACTGGTGACGCTGTGGATGAAGAAGAAGGTTGGGACGTTTTACTTTTGGGTGATGATGCTGAGGACGTGTCAGATGTTGAGACGGACATTTAGACACATTGTAATTAGACTACCACTAATGCTTGATCTGTCCGTTGGCTTCGCAAAGCTGCTCTGTCCGTTGGCTCCCCCAAGCCGCGGCCTGGCTGGGCCCAAGCCCCGGCTTTGGGCTGGCTTGGGCTCACGGCCTAGGCTCTGAATTTTTGTGAGCCTAAGCCCTTCGAAGCCAAGCCTAAGCCGGGGCTTTGAGCCTAAGCCGGGCCGGAACATCACTAGCCCTTCGAGAGGGGCAAGTAATGCCTCGCCAGTCTCTATATCCCACACTCGAACTGTCTTGTCATCCGAACCGGACACGATGCGATGTCCATCTGGCGAGATCGCAACGGAGTTGATGGAGTCAGTGTGGCTTTGAAAGGTAGCGACTGATGCCTTGCCCATAATAGTGTCGGCATCCCACACCCGAATCGTCTTGTCATTTGAACCAGAGACTATGCGACTTCCATCTGACGAGACTGTGATAGATTCAATCGAGGCAGTGTGGCCTTGAAGAGGGGGTCCTAATGCTACGCCAGTCTTCGAATCCCACACTCGGATCGTCTGGTCCTCTGAACCAGACATGATATGATTATCATTCGGGGAGAATACAACAGACCGAACAAGGTCTGTGTGCCCTAGGAGAGGGGCACCCAATGCCTCACCAGTCTCCATATCCCACACTCGAATTGTGCGGTCTCGTGAACCAGACGCGATGCATTTCCCATCCGGTGAGATTGCAACAGACAAAACAGCGTCGGTGTGACCTTGGAGAGGGGTACCCACTCCCTGGCCAGTCTTCATATCCCACACTCGGATCGTGTTGTCGCCTGAACCAGAGACGATGCGATGACCATCTGGGGAGATCGCGACGGAGCGAACGTAGCCGGTGTGCCCTTGGAGAGGGGTGCCCACTGCCTCGCTAGTCTCCATATCCCACACCCTGATTGTCTTGTCAGCTGAGCCCGATACTACGCGATTTCCATCCCACGAGATTGCGACGGAACGAACTGAGTCAGTGTGCCCTTGGAGAGTACTCAATGCTTTGCCTGTTGCTACATCCCACACCTGGATCGTGTAGTCCCATGAACCTGAGACAATGCGATGTCCATCCGATGAGAATGCGACAGACGCAACAGTGTTAGTGTGGCCTTGAAGAGGGGCACACAATGCCTCGCCAGTCTCCGTATCCCACACCTGGATCGTTCCATCGCGTAAACCACATGCAATGCGTTTCCTGTCTGGTGACATTGCAACCGAGTAAACCCAGTCATTCGCGTAGATTATCTTTTCCATCGGAGGCCAATTTTCGACATGGCCAGCGACAATGCGAGGGGTGTGAGGAAACTTTGCGGCGAACTTGCGAAATATTCTCGACTGCGTTGGAGCGAATGGTAGAGCCAACAGGTATAAATGGGGAGTGCTGCGTATAATGGTGGGTGCGAAAGTTCGAACGAAACGCAGGGTGTCCCTGATAGCGTCACCAACATGCGTAAACTCGGCATGACCCTGCGACCACCCCACGACTCGTAAGAATTTGTTGGGAAAAGAATGACCTTGAGCTACGCACCGAAACACGATCTGCAATAGATAAGAGGGTCACTACAGAGTTGCCTAGGCATTTCATCAGAGCCAGAGCTTCCAACCACCAAAGAAGGCGCTCTCCATCGAAGAAAGCCTCGACTTCCTTAGCAAGCGGTGATTCAAAGGACGTAGAGCCGACGTGAGTCCCCCAAAACCGACATGAGTATGATAGCTCAGCCGGGATGGATTCTTTGACTCGTTTCTCCAAATCAGGGACGGAAGAGTTGGGCAAGTACGAATTCTCTAAGGAGCAGATGTTGAAGCGAAGTCCGCGCTCCGAGCCCATGACCCGAAGCGAGGCGAAGGCAAGATCTTTATGCGCCGCTGATGCATTGACAAAGAAGTCATGGCTCCGCGATACGTCTGTGAGGAAGTCGTAGAATGATGCGTGAAGGAGACATATGGGAGTATCGGAATCCGAAGTGCCGGTCAAAAGAGATCCCAATGGCCCAAGGACTCCGTCCATTTCGTAATCACAAGTCCCTTTGGGAAAATGCAGTCGCATAGCCGTCAACGCATGTATGGGAAGTGGTTCCGACGAGGCAAGGACTTGCCCCATCACCGAGCAAAACACCGGGATAGTTTCCTTGCGCCCGTCCTCCGGCATGATATCTCTCAAAATGCGCGTATAAATATCATCCAACAGACGCGTTCCTTTTTCAGACGTTCCAGTAATCACAACTTTGTAACGACCCACCGGACTCGCGCCCACCTTGTTCGTACCCTTGATGTACTCGCAGGCGAGACGAGCCCATTCAAACAGGCCGTCGGATTTTAGGGCAAGCGCCTTGAAGTGCTCATCGTTGAAGACGTGATGAAGGTCTTCCAACTTGTGGGAGATATAAAACTGTATGTCGAGTTCAGTGGATGCAGACGAGATACCATCCAAAGAAACGTCGTGAACATGTGCGTGCAGAGTATTGTGAATATCTTGGAGGGGACGGGAAGTCAGGAGAATTCGGAAGTTGGCTGGGAGTTCGGACAGTTGCGAAGCGGAAGTGTTCGATTTGCCAGCGAGTAGATCAAGAATCTGTTCCCGAGAATCAGCTTCCCCGCTCTCGTCCAACCGCATCAATGACTATCAGCACGGGTGCAGCGAAGGCGTTTGACGGTCTGACAATGAGTTCCTGCCATTGTTTGGTGATATCTGCAGTCCGCTTGAGTTCGTCGTCATCACGAACTGCCTGCGCCAACGCTCGCCGCACGATAGGGTTGCGGCTCGCCAAATCGCTTGCGATGGTCCTGAATATTTTATCCTGACGGCGATCCGCTTGCCGAGTACGATCGAAGCAGAAGAATGAGCAAAGACCGCCGCGTTCGATGTACCACTTGGCTATCGTATGGGCGACAGCCGATTTACCCTTCCCTGCTGTACCAGATAACCACAAGATCCGTGGAGCACCCTCCTCGGTGCTGCTGATCCAGTCCTGAATCTCCTTCAGAAGGTCTTGCCGAGTATTTGGCAAACAACATTTAGACGTATTTAACCCGGCTCCCGTTGCGTACTCCATGCCTACGAGGTCCAAACTCTCAGCTACGGGAATCGTAGAATGTCAGACGAGGCTTAAAGAGACCTGGAAACCGACTCATACCCATATGGTGGACGATCACAACGGTATCACGAGCCGCCTGGTCTCGGAATTGCTGCATGAGACTGTCGAGGACACTGTTGTAGTTCTGGATCGTGCTGTCCGTTTCCCCAAGAACGTGCTTGCTAAGTCTTATCCCTATATGAACAGGCAACATTGAGTTTGGTGAATGAAGTAGTGGGATCGACTCACAGGCACTCTTCGTCTCGGCATAGTGGCTGATGAAATCAGCGCACACCAGTGTCTGCTGTGCTAACTTCACGTATATCGATAGCATAGATTCAATCTTGGCCAATTCCTCCTTCTCCGTGATGAAAGTATAGACTTCAGATATCTTTGAGAGCAGAAGGGAAACAGCGTCATCACGGTGTGCCTGATCGAGAATCATCTGTTGCCGAGACTTTGTCAACCTGCAACGGCAATGATTGAGAAAGAGTCCTACCTTGGATGCGCAAGTGAATATGCTCAGCGCCACCTTCGCGTAGGGCTGGACCTGCGCACGAATGTCAGTCGCGTACCGAAAAGATATAGATGACTGTACATCTGCGATTGTGTTGGCGATTTTGTTGAATGCCTTCAAGGGTTCAAGGAACCCGGAGAACGAATCGATTGCATCAGAAACAGATGGTACGTTTTTGGTAGCAGAAGAAGCATCTTGAACCATCGTCGGGACCTGGCTGATGCCTGTGAGACCTTTGTTAGCATGGGCGATTCTCTCGTTCACAAATTTCTGGTCGAGATGTTCGGCCTAAGTATAGACGTTAGCAATTGTCGAAAGAGACAGATGAGAATATTCCGAACTTCATTAGTAGAACTTCCTTGTACGATCCGTGAATCGGAAGGCTGCACAAAATCTGGTTCGAGAGTGGGAGGGGTGAGAACGATCCCTGAATTGGAAGGCTGCCCAAAATCTGGTTCGAGAGTGGGAGGGGTGAGATCCTGCAGAAGCGATTAGCACTGATCATAGCACACGGGACACATTCAGAGTTGAGATTACGCTTGCCTTGTTTGACTGAACACGTTGTGTGTCCTGTAAGCTGGAACTTGCAGCCGTGCGTTCAGGGTCTGGGGATTGTCGAGCGCTTCGAGAGAAGCGCTTGACCACTTTGCCAAAAAGCTTGCAAACTGGGCCCGGGTGTCGTGCACGAGATCCATTCCTCGAAGGCGAGAGAGGAGACGGCTATAGAAATTAGAGATGATGTAGTTGCTAAGATGAAAGTTCATACATCGTGACTGGCTGTCCTCCTGCCTCTCTCCTGTACCAAATGAGGGTCTGAATGACTGGTCTTGAGCTGCCTCCATTGGTTCTTGCGAGGAGGATTGTTTTCATCCATCTAGTAAGTGGCAAAGATGTGTGGATGTGGGTGTTTTGGTGGAATGGAAGTAGGAGGCGTGGTGGGTAGCGAATAGGATGGACTGGCGTCTACATGTTTGAACGTCCGTTATCGATTGGTAGACTGAATTATTAATAGCATGTCATCTCGAAGCCGAAGCAGGTAAAAGGCTGTCAAGAAACCTCACCGATCGATGCTTTGGTGCAGATACCGGGGCATAACGTCCAGGGCCCGATCGAGGGTTCACGTAGATAGTATTGCATCTTTGGAATCTCCAACCGCAATATTATCTCAGCTCGCACCCAGAAATCAGTACCTTTGCCTGTACGCGTTGCCCATCTCAGATTACGGTCGCAGCGCGTTGACTTTGTGCTTGAGCATCACGTGGACCACTTATTATTTCGTCCCCCGATTCAGACGTCTTGAAATGTCCGTGCTTGTTCATATAGCGTTCATCAGTGAACTGGTGGAGTCACGGTAGAAGGATATAGATTCGGAACTCAAGTTCCTTGAAGCTGTGCTAGCAATGGACTTCTTCCAGGCTTCAGAATTGCCTTCGCGTCCATCACATACAGCTCCCAGGCTAAATATTCCCCGTATCTCGTCTCAAGGTCTGTCCTGTCCTGTCATATCAATCCCACAGCAAAAATCTCACTCTTTTCTTTTCCAAACTGTTGTGTGTATTCACATCCCTACAGTCGAACAAGTCCCCATCGAATACACCTCTCTATCCATCCGACACCACCCTCCTCACATGGGTCACCCTAATCTACCCTCCATCTCCTCGACTCCCCACCAGCCACTCATCCCCATTTATGCAGCACCAGCATCAAACCGATCGATCCCCGATCGATATCATCATTGGTCATAGAACCTGTCGTAAAGAGCGTGTGTAGAACCAAGAAGCTCATGGTCGTGCATCAGGCAGGAAGGATGGGTGATGCTAGGGGAGAGATCGCTCCGATGGTTGTTTGTTGGGCTTGGAGGAGGATCACCGAGTTGGAGTGAGTGTTTCTCCTCTTCCGCCTTGTCTTTTCTTGCTTGTCAGAACGAGATCCGATGATGTTGATCCATGCAGCGTCCCATGTTGCAGTCAACATGCCAGATGATATTAGGATCTTGGATGAGATGATAGAGACGCTAGTGATTGATGTAAGTACCTGTTTTGCGATGCTTCTAGTTTTGACCTTTCAGTGCGCCTGTGGTGTTGGATGTTCATACACTGAGCGGGGATACTGATTGTTATGAAAGCATGAGGATTTTGAATAGAGGCAGGTCACTACACGGTATCATACTGTCATCCTTCCCCTTAATGCAGTGTTCGCTCGACCGCTAGGCAGGGAAAAGTAGAACAGGACATATGAAAATATATCTTTCGCATTCCTGATCACAGGAAGAGTCAGAGAGACAGGATACAATTTGTGATGCGTGATGCTGGCAGCGATAGTGGAGACATAGTAATGTACGGCTGTGCTTTAGTACGAGACGGAGTTTTATGGAAAGTATTGTGTATTGACGAAATTTGACTTGTACGCGACGAAGTGAACTGAATAAGCTCTGGCCAAGATAAACACGTATGGTACGAATCATGTGTACTGCGTGGCGCGACATACAAGGGTATCATAATGAAAACAAAGCAGCCTCCTGTTCCCGACACATGTGCCAAGACGTGCCATGCGCAAGACGACTCAAATCGAACTGCGAGGCACGATCGTGTATGACCAGCGTGTTTCCTGGAACATACATCACCGGGTGGAAATTGCGTGGGATCCAGAGAAGAAGCTGTCCGTCAGAACCTACAACCCACCCATCCTCATTCGCAACAACAGAGAGTGGGGTTGAGGAATCCTGGAGAAAGGAGGAGGCAGAATGAAGAGCATAGATTGGGTTAGATGAAAAGCATATCACAGGCGCTTTGGAAGTGTGGGGTTGGTTGAGAAATTCTATATCCCAGACCCGGATTGTCTTGTCTGCTGAACCAGACACAATGCGCTTGCCGTCGGGTGAGATTGCGACAGACAGAACGCGTCCGGTGTGCCCTTGGAAAGTGGGACCCACTCCCTGGCGAGTCTTCATATCCCACACCCGGATCGTCTTGTCATCTGAACCGGACGCAATGTGGTGTCCATTTCGTGAGATCGCGACAGCGTGAATATAGTCGGTGTGCCCTTGAAGAGGGGTGCCCAATGTCTTGCCAGTCCCAATATCCCACACACGGATAGTTGTGTCATCTGAACCAGACACAACATATTTTGCATCCGGTGACACTGCGACAGACCAAACCCAGTCAGAATGTCCGTCGAGAGGATCGCCCACTGCCTCGCTACTCTCCATATCCCACACCCTGATTGTCGTGTCAGCTGAACTAGATGCAATGCGATTTCCATCCAGCGAGATTGCGACGGACAAAACCAGTGCAGAGTGACCTTTGAGAGGAGTACCAAATGCCTTGCCGGTTGCTACATCCCACACCCGGACTGTTCTGTCCAATGAACCTGAAACAATGCGATGTCCATCCGGCGAGATTGCGATGGAGAAGACCTCGCCAGTGTGACCTTGGAGAGGCGCACCCAAAAACTCGCCAGTCCCAATATCCCACACCCTAATGCTCTTATCAACTGAACCAGACACAATGCGCTTCCCGTCCGACGAAATTGCAACTGACTGAACAGATTCGGTGTGCCCTTGGAGAGGGGCAACTAATGCCTCGCCAGTCTCTATATCCCACACCCGAACCGTCTTGTCTTCTGAACCGGACACGATGCGATGTCCATCTGGCGAGATTGCAATGGATTTAATGGAGCCAGTGTGGCTTTGAAAGGTAGCGACTGATGCCTTGCCCGTAATAGTGTCGGCATCCCACACCCGAATCGTCTTGTCGTCTGAACCAGAGACTATGCGACTTCCATCCGACGAGACTGTGATAGATCGAATCGAGGCAGTGTGGCCTTGAAGAGGGGATCCTAATGCTACGCCAGTCTTCGAATCCCACACTCGGATCGTCTGGTCGTCTGAACTAGACACGATATGATTGTCATTCGGGGAGAATACAACAGACCAAACAAGGTCTGTGTGCCCTAGGAGGGGGGCGCCCAATGCCCCGCCAGTCTCCATATCCCACACTCGAATCGTGCGGTCTCATGAACCAGACGCGATGCATTTCCCATCCAGTGAGATTGCAACAGACATAACATAGTCGGTGTGGCCTTGGAGAGGGGTACCCACTCCCTGGCCAGTCTTCATATCCCACACCCGGATCATCGTGTCATCTGAACCAGAGACGATGCGATGACCATCTGGGGAGATCGCGACGGAGCGAACGTAGTCGGTATGTCCTCGGAGAGGGGTGCCCACTGCCTCGCAAGTCTCCATATCCCACACTCTGATCGTCCTGTCATCTGAGCCCGATACTATGCGATTTCCATCCCGCGAGATTGCGACGGAATAAACCCAGCCAGTGTGCCCTTGGAGGGTACCCAATGCCTTGCCGGTTGCTACATCCCACACCCGGACTGTGTAGTCCTCTGAACCTGAAACAATGCGATGTCTATCCGGTGAGAATGCGACAGACGCAACAGTGTGAGTGTGGCCTTGAAGAGGGGCACACAATGCCTCGCCAGTCTCCGTATCCCACACCTGGATCGTTCCATTGTGTAAACCACATGCAATGCGTTTTCTGTCTGGTGACATTGCAACCGAGTAAACCTCGTGATTCGCGTGGATTATCTTTTCCATCGGAGGCCAATTTTCGACGTGGCCAGCGACAATGCGGGGGGTGTGAGGAAACTTTGCGGCGAACTTCCGAAATATTCTTGACTGCGTTGGAGCGAATGGTAGAGCGGACAGGTATAAATGGGGAGTGCTGCGTATAATGGTGGGTGCGGAAGTGCGGACAAAACGTAGGGTATCCCTGATAGCGTCACTAACATGCTTCAACTCGGCATGACCCTGCGACCACACCACTACTCATAAGAATTTGTTGGGAAAAGAATGAACTTGAGCTACGCACCGAAAACCAATCTGCAATTGATGAGAGGGTCACTGTCGAGCCACCGAGGCTTCTCATCAGAGCCAGAGCTTCCAACCACCAAAGAAGGCGCTCTTCATCGAAGAAAGCCTCGACTTCCTTAGCGAGCGGTGATTCAAAGGACATAGAGCCAACATGAGTGCCCCAAAACCGACATGAGTATGATAGCTCGGCTGGAATGGATTCTTTGACTCGTTTCTCCAAATCGGGGACGGAAGAGTTGGGCAAGTACGAATTCTCTAAGGAGCAGATGTTGAAGCGAAGTCTGTCTTCCATGATCCGAAGCGTTGCGAAGGCAAGATCTTCATGCACCGCTGTTGCATCAACACAGAAGTCATGACTCCGCAATTTGGTTGTGAGGAAGTCGTAGAATGATGCGTGAAGGGGACGTATGGGAGTATGGGAATCCGAAGTGCCGGTCAAAAGGGATCCCAATGGCCCAAGGACCTCGTCCATTTCGTAATCGCAAGTCCCTTCTGGAAAATGCAGCCGCATAGCCGTCAACGCATGCATGGGAAGTGGTTCCAACGAGGCAAGGACTTGCCCCATCACCGAGCAAAACACCGGAATAGCTTCCTCGCGCTCGTCCTCCGGCATGATATCTCTCAAGATGCGTGTATAAATATCATCCAACAGACGCGTTCCTTTTTCAGACGTTCCAGTAATCACGGCTTTGCAACGACCCACCGGACCCAGGCCCACTTTGTTCGTACCCTTGATATACTCGCAGGCGAGACGAGCCCATTCAAACAGGCCGTCGGATTTTAGGGCAAGCGCCTTGAAGTGCCCATCGTCGAAGACGTGATGCAGGTCTTTCAACTTGTGGGAGATATAAAGCTGTATGTCGAGTTCTGTGGATGCAGACGAGATACCATCCAAAGAAACGTGGCGAACATGTGGTTCGGCGTGCAAAGTGTCGTGAATGTCTTCGAGGGGACGGGAAGTGAGAAGAATGCGGAAGTTGGCTGGGAGGTCGGATAGTTGTGAAGTGGAAGTGTTTAATTTGCCAGCGAGTAGACGAAGAATCTGTTCCCGAGAATTAGCTTCCCCGCTCTCGTCCAATGCATCAATGACTATCAGCACGGGTGCAGCGATGGCGTTTGACGCTATCTTTGTCGGTCCCACAATCAGTTCCTGCCATTGTTTTGCGATATCTGCAGTCCGCTTGAGTCCGTTGTGATCGCGAACTGCCTGCGCCAACGCTCGCCGCAAGATAGGGTTGCAGTCCGCCAAATCGCTTGCGATGGTCGTAAATATTTTGTCTTGACGGCGATCCGCTTGCCGAGTACGATCGAAGCAGAAGAATGAGCCAAGACCGCCGCGTTCCATGTACCACTTGGCTATTGTATGGGCGACGGCCGATTTACCCTTGCCTGCTGTGCCAGACAACCATAAGATCCGTGGAGCACCCTCCTCGGTGCTGCTGATCCAGTCCTGAATATCCTTCAGAAGGTCTTGCCGAGTATTTGGCAAACAACATTTAGACTTATTCAATCCGGCGCCAGTTGCGTACTCCATGCCTATGAGGTCCAAAACCTCAGCTATGCCAGGGTTCGTGGAATGTCAGACGAGGCTGGAAGAGACCTGAAAATTGATTCATACCCATATGGTGGACCATCACAACGGTATCACAAACCGCCCGGTCTCGGAATTGCTGCATAAGACTGTCGAGGACATTGTTGTAGTTCTGGATCGTGGTGTCCGTTTCGCCGATAACGTGCTTGCCAAGTCTTATCCCTATACAAAGAAATAACATTGAGTTTGGGGGATGAAGCAGTGGGATTGACTCACAGGCACTCTTCGTCTCAGAGTAATGGCTGATGAAATCAGCGCACACCAGTGTCTGCTGTGCTATCTTCACGTATATTGATAGCATAGATTCAATCTTGGCCAATTCCTCCTTCTCCGTGATGAAAGTATAGACTTCAGATATCTTTGAGAGCAGAAGGCGAACAGCGACATCACGGTCTGCCTGATGGAGAATCATCTGTTACCGCGACTTTGTCAACCTGCAACGGCGATGATTGAGAAAGAATCCTACCTTGGATGCGCAAGTGAAGATGCTCAGCGCCACCTTCGCGTAGGGATGGACCTGCGCACGAATGTTAGTCGCGTATAGAAGAGAGGTAAATGGTTTGTACATCTGCAATTGTGTTGGCGATGGAGTTGAATGCCTTCAAGGGTTTGAGCAACACAGAGAACGTATCGATCGCATCAGACACAGATGGTAGGTCGTTGGTCGCGGAAGAAGCATCTTGGAGTATTGTTGGGACGTGGCCGGCGTCTGCGAGACTTTTGTCAGCATTGGCGATTTTATCGTGCACAACCTTCGGGTCGAGATGTTCGGCCTACGGATAGATGTCAGCACATTGTCGAAAGATACGGATGAAGCTTCGTTAGTCGAACTTACAATCTCTGAATTGGAAGACTGCCCAAAATTTGGTTCGAGAGTGGGAGCGGTGAGATCCTGCAGAAGCGATTAGTACTGATCATAGTACACAGGCCACATTCAGAGTTTAGATTACGCCTACCTTAGCTGACTGAACAGGTTGGGTGTCCTGCAGGCTGGAACTTGCAGCCGTGCGTTCAGGGTTAGGAGATTGTCGACCGCTTCGAGCGAAGCGCTTGGTCACTTTGCCAAAGATCTTGAGAACTGACCCCGAACGTCTTTCATGAGACCCATTCCTCGAAGGCGAGAGAGATGACGGCTGTAACAATTAGATATTATGTAAATGCCAATATGAAAGTTCATACATCAGGACTGGCTGTCGTCCTGCCTCTCTCCTCTACCAAATGAGGGTTTGAATGACTTGGCTTCGTTCGCCCCCAGCGTTTCTTCCGAGGAGGATTGTTTGCATCCATGTTATAAGTGGGAAAGATGTGTGGATGTGCCTATTTTGGTGGAATGGAAGTAGGAAGCGTGGTGGGTAGCGAAGAGGATTGACTGGCGTCTACATGTCTGCAATAGGTATTATTACCACTTATGAACGTGCGGTTGGAAGCGCCCGTTAAGCCTGAACTATTAATAGCATGTGATCTAGGGAAAAGGCTATCAGGAAACCTCACCGATCGATCGATTGCTTAGGTGCAAATATTCAAATACCGGGGCAACGGAGTGACGATACTTATTGGAAGGACAAAGTCATTCATGATGATGATCGAGTCCGATCGCGCGAGTCATGACTGCCTTCATTTATTTGTACATGTTTATGCTGATCTTTCTCTGGTGGGTAGTTTGAACGACGGAAGTCAAAACTGTCAAATAATCACTCGCTGTGCTATATTTCAACCTATATGAGAGCATTGGTTAGAACATTTTTCCTGTGACAAGGACGGAAGTTCAGCGTGAGTGTTTAGTTTCCTCCAATTATTATTGACGATGAGCTCGGGGATGAACGTTAACTGTTGGACATGGTGGATGAGAGTTTGATTTATGAGTCGCAGGGAAGTATATGGAAGGATTGCAGACTTTATAATCAGGGGCTCCGAGGTGAGTTGCAAGTGTATTCAATCGGTCGTCTGGTACTTTGATTCTAGATTTGCAATATCTGACCTCGCACCCAGAAATCAGTACCTTTTCCTGTACGTGTTGCCCATCTCAGATTATGGTCACGGCCCATCGAAGACTTTGTCCTTGAACATCACGTACGGGGGCCACTTATCATTTCATCCCCCAATTCATGTCCATGCTTGTTCCTATAGCATTCTTGAGTCTGCGCTCGACTCAAAGAACGTGGCACCCTATTGACGGTCCCAGACTTTACTAACGAGTATCTACGATTCTCTGGCTCAACGTATTTCCTTCGCAGGAACAGCTATACCCACCTTTGCGCATGACGAGCCCATGCTGCCAGCCCCGCAATTTGCGAACATTTATTTCATAAGTCTTCGCCAAATCATTAGGGGATGTCCAAACTTATTGACTTTACCTGACATGCTGCTGACGTTTTTCCCCTTTATTCGCTGCTGGCCACTATGATGTTTCGGTCAACGTTTAACCCGCCGAGTTCCAAAATTCTGTCAGCTGTCTCCTGTTCTATCACTCACCAGCTCATACTCGAATAGGTAGCATCTACAAGATGTGCATGACGATCGGTAAGAGTTTATCAACGCCCACTGGCCCAGCACAACAGGCTTATGCACGATCCGACCTGATGTTCGAAATGTAGTTTCCTACGTTGATATATTGCGCTGAGCATCACAACATTTGCGAGACATAGCAATTTTGCGGCTTTTAAGAAAGCTCCTGGTACAACAAGATTTGTGCTGAAATGAGTGCGTGTAAAGCGACAGGGAACAGATATGCGTCTTTGTGCAAGAGCGACTGAAGGGAATAAGCAAACGTGGCAAAATCATCAACGAGTCTCCAAGAGCACGTTCCAGTGTTCCACCTAACCCCTCAGCACGAGAGCAGACTCAAAGTAGAGCATTAACCGCATTCCTTGATATCCAGTTTGTCAACGTACTGTTATCTCGCTACAGGATCATATGTAAGCTTGCTCAAAAATGGACAAAATTGGAATAAAACACGAGCTCACATGCAGCAAGCGTATCAGCTGTACTACTGATGTGTTGATGAACCTCGAACAGTTTGACGCGTGAAGTGTGAAGACGGAGGGTTAGGAAGAGGATGAGACAGATTGAAATGTTTGTCGTACTGGGAAAGGAGATGCGGTTGGAGAGGGAGGTGAATTGCAAAGTGGTGCGGGAACGTTTTAGAAGCTGGACAGTAGCCAGGTGCGCGAGTGGGTGGCTGTTGAGGCCCATGATTGACCGGTGGAGGTGCTGTTGCGAGTGGGTGAATCAATCCGTCTATGAGTTGTGCGCTAGTGACTGCGAAATCTGAAGAATCAACACAGTCGCAGTTGTTCATATCTTCAAAATATTCAAAGACCATGTAGGAGTATGAGATTTCTGCAAGAGAAAGAGCGCATGTACTCACCTGAGACGCTTGTGGGTAACTGATGAGTGCATCAACTTGAAAGGTCATTCAGCGCGCGCGTCAGTATTATTAACGAACACAGAACACGGACACGCACCATTCGATTCAGCCATCCCACCCACCTCTTCCCCTCAACGTTTAGACTGATGGAACAGCCATACGCACGGATACCAGGTCCTCGAGATCGTATAGAGGATCGCGAAGCTCGATGACGCCATCGCAGACATCCTGCAGGAGCATACAACGATCCTGGATCCGGCACGATGATTGGAGGCGTGTTTGACGAGTTTGATGTAGCGCGCGGACCAAAGGGAGTGGCTTGGGACCAGGACAATTTGAAGCGCTTGGAGGACCATAGGGGTACGTTGGGAGTCCTTCGTGTATGAGCGGGAAAAAGACGTAATCCAGAAACGGATGACGAAAAGTAGCACTGGGATGATAGCAATGAGCTCGATCGATTTCTCGCGTCCCATGGTTGCAAAAATCGTAGGACTTGATGAAATTGATGGTCAGGTAGATCTTTGATAGCGATCTATAGCTACAGACAGATTGGCTGTATACTCCAAAGGTGGTATCAATCTGAAATCGGGAATTCAAAGGTGTTGTCGTGACTTGAATGTGACATATTTATAGATTCAGAACTCAAGTCTTTTGAAACTGTGCTAGCGATGGACTTCTTGCAGGCTTCGGAATTGCCCTCGCATTCATGATATACAGCTGGCAGGGCCCAGGCTAAGCATTCCCCGCATCGGGTCTCGATCTCAAGGTCTGTCCCGTCCTGTCATATCAATCCCACAGCAAAAACTCTCACTCTTTTCTTTTCCAAACTGTTGTGTGTATTCACATCCTTACAGTCCAACAAGTCCCTATCGAATACACCTCTCTATCCATCCGACACCACCCTCCTCACATGGGTCACCCTAATCTACCCTCCATCTCCTCGACTCCCCACCAGCCACTTATCCCTCCTTATGCAGCACCAGCATCAAACCGATCGATCCCTGGACGATATCGCCATTGGTCATAGAACCTGTCGCAAAGAGCGTGTGTAGAACCAAGAAGCTCATGGTCGTGCATCAGGCAGGAAGGATGGGTGATGCTAGGGGAGAGATCGATCCGGTGGTTGTTTGTTAGGCTCGGAGGAGGATCACCGAGTTGGAGTGAGTGTTTCTCCTCTTCCGCCTTGTCTTTTCTTGCCTGTCAGAACGAGATCTGATGATGTTGATCCATGCAGCGTCACATGTTGCAGTCAACATGCCAGATGATATTAGGATTTTGGATGAGATGATAGAGACGCTAGTGATTGATGTAAGTACCTGTTTTGAAATTGCGCTGCTTCTAGTTTTGACCTTTCAGTGTGCCTGTGGTGTTGGATGTTGATACACTGGGCGGGGCAATACTGATTGTGACGAAAGCATGAGGATTTTGAATAGAGGCAGGTCACTACACGGTATCATCCAGATGCTTGCTATCATCTTCCCCCTCGATGCAGTGTTCACTCGACTGCTAGGCAGGGAAAAGGAGGATAGGATATGTGCAGTAAAATCTATTGTTTGTGTTCCTGTTCACAGGAAGGGTCAGAGAGACGGGATGTGATTTGTGATGCATGTAGAAGCTAGCAGCGATAGTGGAAACAATATAATGTACGGCTGTGCTTTAGTACAAAATCGAAATATCATGGAAAACGTTGTGTATTAGCGACTATGGACATGTACGTGAGGAAGTGAACTGTATAAGCCCTGGCCAAGACAAACACGTATGGTACGAATCATATATAGTGTGTAGCGCGACATACAAGGGTATCGTCATGAAAACAAAGCAGCCTCCTACTCCCGACACATGTGCCAAGACGTGCCATGCGCAAGACGACTCAAATCGAACTGCGAGGCACGATCGTGTATGACCAGCGTGTTTCCTGGAACATACATCACCGGGTGGAAATTGCGTGGGATCCAGAGAAGAAGCTGTCCGTCAGGACCTACAACCCACCCATCCTCATTCGCAACAACAGAGAGTGGGGTTGAGGAATCCTGGAGAAAGGAGGAGGCGGAATGAAGAGCGTAAGATGGGTTGGATGAAAGGCATATCGCAGGCGCTTTGGAAGCGTGGGGTTGGTTGAGAAATTCTATATCCCACACCCGGATGGTTTTGTCTTCTGAACCAGATACAATGTGTTTGCCGTTGGGTGAGATTGTGACAGACAGAACGCATGCGGTGTGCCCTTGGAAAGCGGGACCCACTCCCCGGCCAGTCTTCATATCCCACATCCGGATCGTCTTGTCACCTGAACCGGACACAATGTGGTTCCCATTTTGTGAGATTGCGACAGCGTAAACGAGGCCGGTGTGCCCTTGCAGAGGGGCACCTAATGCCTCGCCACTCCCTATATCCCACACCCGGACGGTTTCATCAGCTGAACCAGATACAATGTGTTTCGCATCCTGCGAGATTGCTACACACAAAATGTAGCCAGTGTGCCCTCGAAGAGGCTCACCCACCGTCTCACAAGTCTCCATATCCCACACTCTGATCGTCTCGTCATCTGAGCCCGATACTATGCAATATCCATCCAGCGAGATTGCGATGGAACGAACCCAGTCACTGTGTCCTTGGAGGGTACCCAATGCCTTGCCGGTTGCTACATCCCACACCCAGACTGTGTTGTCCCATGAACATGAAACGATGCGATGTCCATCCGGCGAGATTGCAGTGGAGTAGACCGTGCCAACGTGACCTTGGAGAGGCGCACCCAAAACCTCGCCAGTCCTAATATCCCACACTCAAATACTCTTATCAGCTGAACCAGACACAATGCACTTCCTGTCTGACGAGATTGCAACTGACTCAACAGATCCAGTGTGCCCTTGGAGAGGGGCAACTAATGCCTCGCCAGTCTCTATATCCCACACTCGAACTGTCTTGTCTTCTGAACCGGACACGATGCGATGTCCATCTGGCGAGATTGCAACGGAATTAATGGAGCCAGTGTGGCTTTGAAAGGTAGCAACTGATGCCTGGCCCATAATGGTGTCGGCATCCCACACCCGAATCGTGTTGTCGTTTGAACCAGAGACTATGCGACTTCCATCCGATGAGACTGTGATAGATTCAATCGAGGCAGTGTGGCCTTGGAGAGGGGATCCTAATGCTACGCCAGTCTTCACATCCCACATTCGGATCGTCTGGTCGTCTGAACTAGACACGATACAATTTTCATCACGTAAGAATACAACGGACTGAACAGTGCCTGTGTGCCCTAGGAGAGGGGCACCCAATGCCTCGCCAGTCTCCATATCCCACACCCGAATCGTGGTGTCTTCTGAACCGGACGCGATGCATTTCCCATCTGGTGAGATTGCAACAGACGAAACATAGTGGGTGTGACCTTGGAGAGGGGTACCCACTCCCTGGCCAGTCTTCATATCCCACACTCGGATCGTCTTGTCATCTGAACCGGACACGATATGGCGCCCATTCGGCGAGATCGCGACGGAGCGAACGTAGTCGGTATGTCCTCGGAGAGGGGTGCCCACTGCCTCGCAAGTCTCCATATCCCACACTCTGATCGTCCTGTCATCTGAGCCCGATACTATGCGATTTCCATCCCGCGAGATTGCGACGGAATAAACAGTGCCAGTGTGCCCTTGAAGAGTACCCAATGCCTTGCCTGTTGCTACATCCCACACCTGGACCGTCTTGTCCCATGAACCTGAAACGATGCGAAGTCCATCCGGTGAGAATGCGACAGACGCAACAATCCAAGCGTGGCCTTGAAGAGGGGCACACAATGCCTCGCCAGTCTCCGTATCCCACACCTGGATCGTTCCATTGTCTAAACTACATGCAATGCGTTTTCTGTCTGGTGACATTGCAACCGAGTAAACCTTGTGATTCGCGTGGATTATCTTTTCCATCAGAGGCCAATTTTCGACATGGCCAGCGACAATGCGGGGGGTGTGAGGAAACTTTGCGGCGAACTTGCGAAATATTCTCGACTGCGTTGGAGCAAATGGTAGAGCGGACAGGTATAAATGGGGAGTGCTGCGTATAATGGTGGATGCGAAAGTGCGGACGAAACGCAAGGTATCTCTGATAGCGTCACCAACATGCCTAAACTCGGCATGGCCCTACGACCACACCACTATTCGTAAGGAATTGTTGGGAAAATGATGAATTTGAGCTACGCACCGAAAACCAATCTGCAATAGATAAGAGGGTCACTACCGAGTTGCCTAGGTATTTCATCAGAGCCAGTGCTTCCAACCACCAAAGAAGGCGCTCTCCATCGAAGAAAGCCTCAACTTCCCTAGCGAGCGGTGATTCAAAGGACGCAGAGCCGACGTGAGTCCCCCAAAACCGACATGAGTATGATAGCTCGGCCAGAATGGATTCTTTGACTCGTTTCTCGAAGTCAAGGACGGAAGAGTTGGGCAAGTACGAATTCTCTAAGGAGCAGATGTTGAAGCGAAGCCCGCGCTCCGAGTCCATGACCTGAAGCGAGGCGAAGGCAAGATCTTTATGCACAGCTGATGCATCAACGCAGAAGTCATGACTTCGCGACTTGTCTGTGAGGAAGTCGTAGAATGAGGCGTGAAGGGGACGTATGGGAGTATCGGAATCCGAAGTGCCGGTCAAAAGGGATCCCAATGGTCCAAGGACCCGGTCCATTTCGTAATCGCAAGTCCCTTCAGGAAAATGCAGTCGCATAGCCGTCAACGCAGGTATGGGAAGTGGTTCCAACGAGGCAAGGACTTGCCCCATCACCGAGCAAAACACCGGGATAGCCTCCTTGCGCTCGTCCTCCGGCATGATATCTCTCAAGATGCGTGTATAAATATCATCCAACAGACGCGTTCCTTTTTCAGACGTTCCAGTCATCACAGCTTTGCAACGACCCACCGGACCCAGGCCCACCTTGTTCGTACCCTTGATGTACTCGCAGGCGAGACGAGCCCATTCAAACAGGCCGTCGGATTTTAGGGCAAGCGCCTTGAAGTGCACATCGTTGAAGACGTGATGCAAGTCTTCCAACTTATGGGAGATATAAATCTGTATGTCGAGTTCTGTGGATGCAGACGAGATACCATCCAAAGGAACGTGGCGAACATGTGGCGCGGCGTGCAGATTGTTGTGAATGTCTTCGAGGGGACGGGAAGTGAGGAGAATGCGGAAGTTGGCTGGGAGTTCGGATAGTTGTGACGTGGAAGTGTTCAATTTGCCAGCGAGTAGACGAAGAATCTGTTCACGAGAATCTGTTACGACTGGGATGAGTCGAGCTATCTCTGTTTGAATAGACAATCGGCTGAACGCCAGATAGACGTAAGTCTGCTCTCGATTGAGAGATCAAAGGTTCTGGCTAAGGCGAGTGTCGCTGACTCCCTTAGAATAATGGTTCTTAGACAGTAAGGTTGGAGACCTTACTGAAGGACAATGTTCCAGGTAAAACCCAGTAGATTAAAGTAAGGAATACAATCGTAAGTAGCTAGGTTTATATACGAATGTTCAAGCGGAGCTTGTAAATGTGTTATCAAGATAGAAGCATGATAAGAGATAAGGGATCAAGGATAAGGCGGACAGCCCGCTTGGTGAAGATAAGAGATAAGCATGATACGGACAGCCCGTTTGTAAGCAAGGTAAAAGAAATGAGTATAGGGGCTAAATGTTACTGTAACATTACCCCCGTGTTATGGTTGAAGTCTCCGGCTTCAATATTTCTCGGTATTGGTATACTCGTCCATGTAGTCGTAGTAGATGGGATCAGCGTCCGCGTTGCAGAATTCCGGTTCATTATATTTGGTGGCGTACTCCCTATTCGCCCGGTCTATCTCCTCCTGGAGTTCTTCGTCCTTCTTTCCTTCCCATGCTGACAATGCTTCATAGAAGCCTTCATCGGTGTAAACCAATGGGAATAGTACTTTCTCGGCGGCGTAGGGGCAGTAAATAGATAGATGGCCAGGCTTCTGGCCTTGGCACACGCGGCAGTGGTATTCAGGGCAGTTCTTGTGGCGATGCCCGAGTTTCTTGCATACGCGACAGACGAAATTGTCTGCGGAGAACTGGGGTTGTTTTACTGTGATGACGTCGGGGGTTTCGGTGAGGTCAATGACTTCACGCTTCTTTCCCTTAGAAGCTTTAGTCTTTGACACTCCATGCACGACGGCTCCTCTGCGGGTCTTTCGTTTAAAGACGACGGTGGGTTCAGGGATAGGTAATGGTTCTTCAGCTGGTGCTGGCTGAGCAGCAGGCTGAGTTTCTTCTCTAGGCGTATCTGCAACAGGTACGCTGCCGGGGGGAGTGCTAGTAGCAGGGCTTGGCGGGCGACCGACTTCGGTCTTGTTTCGTTCTTCAACAGCCCGTATAACTGACTTGCAGACAGTACTAAAAGCAGAAGGAAGCAGCTGAATCTCAAGGCTGCGTATCTGTCTTTGGAGGTGTTGACAAGCGAGTCTGAGGGCATCGTTTTCGATTTCTTTGAACCTAAGTTCAAGAGCGGAGGTGGCGCGTATGACGTGGATCTGGGAAATTATGGGGGCGGCAATATGAGCGGGTTCTTTAGCGAGTTGTTTTTCTAGTTCAATTGCGTGGGGGAGGGACAGAAGGGTTGTCTCGACGATGGCGTCGTCATCTAGGTCAAGGATGTTTTTCTTATATGTGGAGTTTCCAAGAGAGCGGTCAGATGATGAAGATGATCCAGTGGGGGAAGGTGTCAATGGGGGAGTCATGTTATCTGGGGTGTTTGTTCGAGGAGAATGGTTCGTTCAGTTTAACTTGCGCCTCCTTTTATATGTTGTTAAAAGTTCTTTCGAACTCCGCAAGTTCTCCTCGGGTATCCATTCGTTGCTTCCGGAAGAGTAGCCAATCCAAGATACGAGATAGTGTCTTCGTTTACCCGTTCCTTTATGGCTAAGAATAGCTTCTACTTCGTATTCTTCTTCGCCGTTGATAACGTCAGGTGGAGGTTCGGTGTAGTTCGGTCCGTGTATCTCTGTTTCGCGATAGGAGGATAGTTCGGAAGCATGGAACGTGGGGTGAACCTTCCATTGATCTGGGAGTTTCAGGGTGAACGTGATGGGAGATAAGACTGTGGTGATAACAAATGGGCCGTATCGCTTAGGCGCAAGTTTCCTAGATGGTAACGATGTTAGGAGATTGGTGGCCGTTAGCCATACCTTATCTCCTATCTTCCATGGTTGATATTTCCCATGGCGAGATCTTTCTGCCATTCGCTGCATAGCAATGTTATGGCAGGCGAGTGCTTCTTCGCGTATCTTCTGTAAGTTCCTGAGTCTTTCTTCTGCTGCTGGCGTATCTGATACGGGTAGGATGTGGGGAATTCCTCGTGGCTCATAGCCCATCATGAGGAAGAATGGAGACGTGTTCCTGGCATCATGCTTTCGATGATTGTGGACAAACTCGGCGATGGGAAGATGATTGGCCCATTCTAACGGGTTACTTCTGCAATAGATTCGAAGATAAGTTTCAAGTTCTTGGTTGAGACGTTCTGTCTGTCCGTCTGTCTGAGGGTGGTAGGCAGTTGATGCAGCGATCTGATATCCGAGAAGTCGGGCGAGTTCTCGAGAGAACTTTGAAATGAACTGTGGCCCTCTATCAGAGATCACTTTCTCGTGGAGGCCGAATCTTTTGAATACGTTTTTGAGGAATAGTTTAGCCACCCCCTCTGAGGTGATGTTCTTGTTGCATGGTGAAATAATTACCCCCTTCGTAAGCCCATGGTCTACCACGATCATGACAGAGTCAAAACCGTTCGACACGGGTAGGTCAGTGATAAGATCAACAGACACTTGGGAGAAGGGTCGAGTAGCGGAGGAGGGGATCGGCCGTAAGGGCGGGGTAGTAGGATGCGTGTCGGCCTTCATCTGCTGACATAAGGCACAACCATCGACATATTTGCGAATATAGGTCCCCATGGCGGGCCACCAAAAGTCCCGCTTCACCAACTCTTCAGTCTTGAACCGGCCAGGGTGTCCGGCAGTAGGATGATCATGGTGTTTGAACAACACATCGTGCCGTTGGGCCGCTGGCACATAAGCTCTATTTTTATAAAATAAGACGCCGTTGGTGCATGTCCAGTCAGAGAGGGCGGATTTCATGGGGGGAAGGCACACTCCGTCTAGTGCTTCCAGGGCTTTCTGGTATACAGGGTCGTTGGCGGAGTTACGTGCAATACTTTCCGATAGGTTTCCGTCAATCAGTCGTACGAACATGGTGTCAGGGAGGAGAATGCGATTCTCGTTGTCATCTCTTCCAAGTGAATGGTCCGGGCGTCGGGAAAGCGCATCAGGAGCAGCTAACTTGGTTCCTGCGACGTGGTGTAGTTCCAACTGAAAGTTGGACAAGATGAGTTGCCATCGTGCTTGTCTTCTCGTTAGCTTCTGAGCGGAGCGGAAGTAGAGGAGATTCATGTGATCTGTGAATACTATCACAACATGGGGGCTTCCTTCCAGGTAGTGGCGCCATTCGGAAAGTGCTCTGACGACTGCCAATAATTCTCTATCAAAGATCTCGTAGTTGCGTTCCGCAGAGTTGAACGATTGAGAAAGATAACCGCATGGGTGGTACATCCCATTTTCATCAGTCTGTAGTAACACCGCTCCGGTTGCCACAAGCGATGCGTCGGTGGCAATTGCGAATTGTCGGGTTGGGTCAGGGTTTCGTAGTACTGGTTGTGATAAAAAGGCGTTTTTGAGACGGTCGAAGGCATTTTGGCAGTCGGCTGTCCATAAGAAGGGATGATCTTTCTTGGTAAGGTCAATAAGGGGTCGGGCGATGTCAGAGTAGTGAGCGATGAACGCTCGGTAGAAATTGCAGAACCCCAAGAATGATCGTGTGTCCTTCAGGTTTTCCGGGGTCGGCCAATGCTTAATTCCATCTACTTTGGCGGGTTCCATTCCTACTTCTCCGGGTCGGATTATCATTCCGAGATACTCCACTTCTTGAGCGTCAAAAGTGCACTTTTCCGGTTTGACAAACAACTTTTCCTTCCGGAGGATATTGAGGATCTCAATCGTCCGTAATCGATGTTGTTGCAGATCTTTTGAGAAGATCAAGAGATCGTCCATATAGATAACCAACCACCCTTCATTTATCTGTTGTTGACAGAGGTTTGCCATAAACGCCTGGAATGTTGCGGGGGAGTTTGTTAGTCCAAAGAACATGACCGTTGGCTCGAATAGCCCTTCTTGTGTGGTGAACGCTGCTTTCCAGCGATCTTCGGGGTGAATTCTAATGTTATTGTACCCAGATCTTATATCGATCTTTGTGAAGTATTTGGCGTCATAGAGTCGTTCGATGAGGGATTTTGGCAGGGGAAGAGGGTATTGGTTTCGTATGGTCCAGTCGTTAAGATACCGGTAATCTTGACAGGGGCGTAATTCTCCGCTTTTCTTTCCTACGAAAAAGAATCCGCTAGCTTGAGGGGATTTGGACGGGACAATGAAACCTTTCCTGGTGTTTTCTTCGATAAACGTTTTGACCGCTTCTCGTTCTTTTCCTGATAGTGGATAAATTTTTGATGTTTTGGGTACGAATCCTGGTTTGAGGTCGATACGATGATCTACCCCAGGTCTCTCGGGCGGAAGTTTGTTAAGGCCATCTTTGGCGAAAACATCTTGGTACTGGTGTAGAAAGGGGGGAACAAGTTCTTCAAAGGTTTTCTTCTGTTTTTCTATTTCTCCTGCGACTGCGAATTCCTGGGCCTTATTGCTTGTCTTTCCGAAGTTTTGTTCTCTCTTTGATGTTCCGTCTCGAACGAGCGGGGTATCGAAAGATAGGTCTTCGATGATGCGTACTGTTGTTCCGTCAGTGGCGTATTCAACGAGTACTTCATCGTTGGCTAGTTGATAAGCCAGGGGATCGCAGACTGGGGGTCTAAAATTTTCTGACCAGACGTCGTCCTTGGTGTCGTAGTTAGGAGTTTCTTCATCCATCGTTTCTTCTTCTACGGAAGCGGTATAGGGGGAGGGGGTTTCATTAGTTGCCACCTTCACCTGTACTGGCTTCCGTAGTTTAGAATTTACCCAAACTCGAGAGGCTTCCTTTTCGACGATCCTCTTCTCTTTGAAGAGAGGTGGGAGGGCTCTTCTTCGTCGTTTTCTATCGATATCTTTTTCTATAGCCAATGATCTCTTTGTTGGTGGAAGTGATACTGTCTTGGCTTCCCAATTGATCTGGGGTTTCAGTGCGGAGAGCCAAGGGAATCCTAGGAGGATTTTGTCTTGCTTGGCTAATTTTGCCACGTTAAACTTTCCGATCATGGTTCGCTGGTCAATTTTGACCGTGAGTACGCAATATCGGGAGATGAGTCCTCCCTGGGCGTCTGATCCGTCCGCAGTGATGACGGGAAAGGGGCGAGAAAGTTTATGGGTCCTGATTTTATGTCTTTTGCAAAAGGCGTCGCTTATAAAAGTTCCGGATGCTCCGGAGTCGATGATCATGGATGTTTCGACGGTTTGTACGCGTTTATCGGAAAAAATGGATGCAGGAATTCTTAATTCATTTCTGGTTCCGATAGAACGTATTAGTCGTACAGGGATAGGAGTTACTGACGTCGAGGCAGTTCTCCTTTCTAAAAATCCATTTCCACGAAGCGGCGTTCTACTTCAGTGAAGTCGCTATCTTCTTCTTCTTCGACTTCCTTCGCTTTCTCTTTCATAGTTTTCCTTCGGATTGGTGCTTTTCTTTTTGGGGTTTCTTCTTCGTTCTTCTCCTTCTTTCTCCTAATAGGAGTTCTGGAGGAGGAAGCGCGACTTTCGACTTCGTCGTCGCTGCTGCTTTCTTCCTCTTGTTTTCTTCGGATCTGGTCCCTCTCCCTAGGGTGGAACGAGGTATCGTTGGTGCGATGCCCTACTTGGTGACACTTGAAGCATCTCCCTTCTTTAAGATGTTTCTTTAATTCTGCGTCGGACAGACGGCTTATGCGATCGACTTCCATATCGTCGCTTCTTCTGGGAACGTAATGTTTGTTCCCGAAGTTCTTTTTCTTCTGCTGGTGGGGTCTCTCTTTTCTTCTGATAGCCTTCATCCTTTGGAAAGTGTTATCGAGGTTGATGCAGGTATTGACTACGGTGTCGAAGTCATCAAGGCTTTCACCAGTACGGTGCATGCTTTCTTGGAGCCCGTAGTCTAGACCTTGTCTGAAGAATTCGATCAGGGGGGCTTGTTCAGTCATCCCTGCCCTGTGTGCGAGGAGTTTGTAATTGGAGATGTAGGTGTGGAGATCTCCTTTCATTTCCAACTCTCGGATTTTCATCATAGCGGTTCCGGCGGGGTCCATGGGTTTAAAGGCTTCGTCGAAGTCCTTTTTAAAGGTGGCCCAGTTTCCGTAGCCGATTATTTGACCAGAGGTGTCTTTCCTCTTGGGGTCTAGGGCTGCTTCCATGAAGTCTTCTGCCCATATCGCTGTGTTCCCTTTTGTCATGTAAGACAATACTAGGATGATCTTCTTCTTGTCCTCGTTATATACCTGATCGTTGATATCAAGGTACGCGTGACATTTCATCATGAACCTCTTGGATTCTTCTCGGTCTCCATCGAATTCAGGAGGGGAGCCGATCTTGAGTTCTATATCTTTGGTTTTGGTCGTCATGGTGTTCAAAGGAGGGATATTTGGTAGGGCTCCTAAGTTCAAGGCTCCGATCAAAGGAGTTAACGAAGTCGTGGTGTCGGTGTCGTTGCGGATGGCAACGGTTCAGTTGATAAGACTTTAATCTTTTGTTACGACTGGGATGAGTCGAGCTATCTCTGTTTGAATAGACAATCGGCTGAACGCCAGATAGACGTAAGTCTGCTCTCGATTGAGAGATCAAAGGTTCTGGCTAAGGCGAGTGTCGCTGACTCCCTTAGAATAATGGTTCTTAGACAGTAAGGTTGGAGACCTTACTGAAGGACAATGTTCCAGGTAAAACCCAGTAGATTAAAGTAAGGAATACAATCGTAAGTAGCTAGGTTTATATACGAATGTTCAAGCGGAGCTTGTAAATGTGTTATCAAGATAGAAGCATGATAAGAGATAAGGGATCAAGGATAAGGCGGACAGCCCGCTTGGTGAAGATAAGAGATAAGCATGATACGGACAGCCCGTTTGTAAGCAAGGTAAAAGAAATGAGTATAGGGGCTAAATGTTACTGTAACAGAATCAGCTTCGCCGCTCTCGTCCAATGCATCAATGACTATCAGCACGGTGTTACGGACTAGGATAGTTCGAGCTCTCCTTAGGCGGATTGCCTAATCTGATAGCGGGCTTGCTACTGGAGAGACGGGGATCTTCTCTCGAATGAGAGGTTCGGGGGTTCCACTTAAGGTAGCGTCGGCTTTCCTTAAGGTGCGGCTTAGACTGAAGGACTGGGACTGTCTTTCAGAGGAAGTTCTGGATAAAACCTAGTAGATTAAAGTGAGGAACATCTACTTTAATCGTCGACCTTATATAAGGCTACTCTATCGTGTCTAAGCTCAGCTTGAAGCTGAGTTCTAATCTCGCTTATCTATTGAGTCAGAGATAGCGTCCATGAGGCAGGCTTCTATCAGTACACGAGGCAGCACGAGGCTTGCCTTCTATCTTGATAACAGGAATAGGTCTTCTAGACCTATGTCGTCATAGCGGTCCAGACCGCTTACCTAATCCGGCATCTTCCGGACTTCTCTCCTGTGTTCTATTCATCTAACAGCATCCAGGCTGTTCTAGGCGTCTCTACGAGTCTCCGTTGAGTCGGTAAGTCTTCCAAGACGGTGCATATGGTGGGATAGGGGCTAAGGTCATGATGACCTCCGTAGGAGGGGTTCTTGGTTAAATGTTATTGTAACATTACCTCCGTTTCTGGGTCGAAGTCACCGACTACGACAAAACTCTCTCCCGGGTTTCTTCGTCTGGATTGGCAGTAATACTGCAGGTGCTAATGGGAGTGGGCGAGCGCGGCGCGGGGTTGTTCACGATTAGTTCTTCTAGCGCAACGTGGTTCTTCTCCCAATCTACGAGGAGTTCGTAGTATTCCTCGTCGTCTCGAAACTCTGGGAGACATGCTACTTCTCCGAGTCGAGGGCAGTGGACCGACAGGTGGTCGGGTCCGATTTCGCTGCAGATGCAGCACACAGCGTCTGGACACTTTCTAAAATTGTGTCCGTATCCTCCGCATCGCTTGCATAGCGTTATGCGGGTACGATCTATGGTAGCCTTTCGTTTTCTAGGCGGGCGTACCGGACGGATTTCTTCTTCTTTGGCCTTTCTGGTTTCTACAATTTTAACAGCTTGGTTCGCGATGTCGGGGAAGTCAAGCGGGAGTAGATGGAGCGCGAGGCCGCGAATCCGTTTCTGTAAATGAATGATGGCGAGTTTCTTCGTCTCTTCATCCAGGTCAACACGATTGGCTACGTCTTCCAGTAGCTTCGTGGTTCTTATAATGCAGACGGCAAGGGAGGTGCCTGCTGCAAGTCTGGCGTCTTTCTCACCAAGGATGTTGTCGATCACTTGGGAGTACGCGGGGGTTAAGATAGCGGTTTCGTTGAATGCGCTATTCTCAATCGTTCTAAGGATTCGTCCGTAGTCGGAGTCCTTTAGTGTGATCTGGACAGAGTTGTCGTCAAGGGGATTCGTCATGATATATTGGAGGTTCGATGGAGAGATGTTCGGGGATCGAGAGGGTTTATAACCTTCTTCCAGATCAATCCAAGCTCCGATTCAATCTAAACTTATCTTCGTTGTTATCTTGTCTTATCATCTTATCATGCCATGAGGCAGAGGATCTTCTCGTTATCTTTCGTCGCTATCAGAGGGGATGTGCCGTGATAGGTACGTTCTTTCCTTTATCCTTTGTTGGTTATCAAGGTTCAGGAATCTTCATCAGAGGGTGCTGATTATTGCCATGATGGGTCGGGTTCTCGAGGGTTCCGTGGGCTTGTAGGAGTTTCCGGGGAGTTCGTCTCTTGATAGTTTAGCCTCGTTCCGGAGGTTCTTCTTCTTCTATCTTTTGTTAGATGTTCACATCAGATATCGAAGGTTCTATGCGTGGGATACGCTAGGGTTTTCTTAACTTTTCGTTTTAGTCGAATTCTGTCAAGATCTGGGGTATGTCGTTTCGAGATGTTCTTTTTGTTGAATTTCTCGGTCGGCATTTCTAGAGGGTTCCATGGGCTTGCAGGAGTTTCCGTGGAGTTCGTCTCGTGATAGTTTAGCGTCTTTCCGGACAGTGGCGAAGGTAAGGCATCCGGGGCTTGCAGGAGTTTCTCGGTGGTTCTTGTCTTCAAGGTGAAGGGGTCCGTATCTCCGGGTTCGTCCTTCTATTCTTAGTTTAGAGTCATGATGGACTTGGGATAGTTTAAGGTCTTTCCGGACCGAGGATAGTTTCAGGTCATTTCGGACTTCTACGCAGTTTATAGTCGTGCTGGACTCATGCACAGTTTATAGTCATGCCGGACTACTGCACAGTTTATAGTCATGCCGGACTACTGCACAGTTTATAGTCATGCCGGACTACTCGTGATTGTCGATATTTATAGATAAGGGTGTGGCCGGGGTGAGGGAAATTGAGAATGAAATGAGTTTTTAAATGAGAATTTCATCCCCCAAGTAGGCCGTTTGATCACCGATCAAATCTAGAAGTCTAAATCAAGGTTTCCGCAGTCAGGGTCAGACTGATCCGTGACTGGTGCGAGTTCTCCCTGGAATAATCTAACATCCACAGGGTCGTCCTGGCGGGGACAGTGTCTTGCGATACGCTTTATCGTTCGCTGAAAGTAGTTTTGTTGTTTAATCCGATCTACTTCCATCGGGGTCATCGCGGGTTCTTCTGCTATGGCAGGGGCCGCGGGGGCAATATTAACGATTATCTTATCGTTATCTTCATCGTCAGTGTCATCCATCATTTCCTTATCGGCTTGCGTGGGCACGAGGAATGGGCGAGTGACTGGTGCGGTTTTCGATCGTTCTGGGAAAGAAACAATCGGCTCGGCCCGGTTGATCCATTGATCAGCGGCCGGTTCGTTTTCTGCTAGTTTATACTCTTGGCGGAGTCTCTTCGGTGACGGTGCTTCTGCCGTGACTACCGATCTTCCTTTTCCAAGAACCGAGGCAGGTTCTGCTGAAAAGATGTACTTCTGAGTTTTCTCCGGTTCAGGGGCCGGTCTTAGGATTTTTGCACGAGGGGGTTCCTCGTCGAAAGTGGCTCTGCCTTTTCCTAAGATCTGGGCAGGTACTGCAGAAAATTTATATTTATCTGCGGGTGGTGAGGTGGCAACTAAGTCCGACTGTCTCGTGGACTTCTTCTCAACGTTTTGGGATGTCGAGGCGTGGGGTTCCAACGGCTTGGTAGCCGGTGCGTATTCGAGGATTTCGTGGAGTTCCTCGATCGGGGTTAATGTCCGTTTTCCCGAGGTTAGTTTCGACTCGTTTCGGAGATCTTCCATCGGCGAATCAGCCGGTTCTGGTAGTTTAGCCTCATTTCGGAGGTTCTGCGTGACAGGTGTTTCTGTCAGATCTAGTTTATACTCATCTCGGAGTTCTTCTTTCTTCTTCATCAGGGTGCCTACCTCCCTTCTTTGGCGCGTGTTTCGCGTCTTTCTTTCTCTACGGAAGAGCGGCTTCAACCCGTTCCTCTTCCTACCTCTCTCAATCGTTTTCTCAAGTCCTTTCGACTTGTCAGTGGCAGGGATAGTTACCGTACCCTTCTTCCAGTCTATGGAAGGTTTCACAGCGGCCAGCCATGTGAATCCGAGTAAGATGTCGTCTAAGCGCGGCATTACGAGGAATCGTCCGTGCATTACTCGGTCGTCGATCTTTATAATGAGTCGGCAAAATCTTTTGACGTTGCCTCCTCTCGTTCCGTCTCCGTTCATTATTCTTTTTGGTTTCTGAAGGAGGTGCGTTCTAATGCGATATTTCTTGCAGAGTTCCCTGCTTATAAATGAGTCGCATGCGCCCGAATCTATGACCATGGTGGTCGTAATGGGCGGCTTAGTGGTGGACATGAGGGTGGCGGCAACCCGTAGTTCCTTCTTCTTGGATACGCTGTTTTTGTTAATAACTATCAGCGGTCCAGTTTTCTCCTTACCAGCCGCTGTCTCGCGGACTGTTTCTTCTTCGATAATCTTTCTCCTCATCGGGCACTTGTGGTCGTTGGCTTTGTGTCCAACGTGATGGCAAGAAAAGCATCGTCGTTGCTTCAGGTGGTGTCTTGTTTCCATTCCTGAAAGGTTGGCGGCGGCGTTGGTATTTCTTCTGATCATCATGATCTGTGTCGGTGCGTTCATGGTAGAGGGAATGGTGCGAAGGGACAGTGATGGGCTTTAAGGTTTCAAAGCTTCGTACGTCTGTTTTGACAATTTGTGGATAGCTTTACGCCGGTCTCGGCGATTTGGTCACGAGAGTAGAGGTCTACGCTTGTCTCAGCGGTGCGGTCGGTTATCGATTCAACGGCGGTGCGTGATGAGCAGGGCCGGGAATGTGAGACTTTAATCTTTTGTTACGGACTAGGATAGTTCGAGCTCTCCTTAGGCGGATTGCCTAATCTGATAGCGGGCTTGCTACTGGAGAGACGGGGATCTTCTCTCGAATGAGAGGTTCGGGGGTTCCACTTAAGGTAGCGTCGGCTTTCCTTAAGGTGCGGCTTAGACTGAAGGACTGGGACTGTCTTTCAGAGGAAGTTCTGGATAAAACCTAGTAGATTAAAGTGAGGAACATCTACTTTAATCGTCGACCTTATATAAGGCTACTCTATCGTGTCTAAGCTCAGCTTGAAGCTGAGTTCTAATCTCGCTTATCTATTGAGTCAGAGATAGCGTCCATGAGGCAGGCTTCTATCAGTACACGAGGCAGCACGAGGCTTGCCTTCTATCTTGATAACAGGAATAGGTCTTCTAGACCTATGTCGTCATAGCGGTCCAGACCGCTTACCTAATCCGGCATCTTCCGGACTTCTCTCCTGTGTTCTATTCATCTAACAGCATCCAGGCTGTTCTAGGCGTCTCTACGAGTCTCCGTTGAGTCGGTAAGTCTTCCAAGACGGTGCATATGGTGGGATAGGGGCTAAGGTCATGATGACCTCCGTAGGAGGGGTTCTTGGTTAAATGTTATTGTAACACACGGGTGCAGCGATGGCGGTTGACGCTATGTTTGTCGGTTCGACAATGAGTTCCTGCCATTGTTTTGTGATATCTGCAGTCCGCTTGAGTTCGTCGTCATCACGAACTGCCTGCGCCAACGCTCGCCGCACGATAGGGTTGCGGCCCGCCAAATCGCTTGCGATGGTCCTGAATATTTTATCCTGACGGCGATCCGCTTGCCGAGTACGATCGAAGCAGAAGAATGAGCCAAGACCGCATTCCATGTACCAGTTGGCTATCGTATGGGCGACGGCCGATTTACCCTTGCCTGCTGTGCCAGACAACCACAAGATCCGTGGAGCACCCTCCTCGGTGCTGCTGATCCAGTTCTTGATATCTTTCAAAAGGTCTTGCCGAGTATTTGGCAAACAACATTTAGACCTATTCAATCCGGCGCCAGTTGCGTACTCCATGCCTATAAGGTCCAAAACCTCAGCTATGCCAGGGATCGTGGAATGTCAGATGAGGCTGGAAGAGACCTGAAAATTGATTCATACCCATATGGTGGACGATCACAACGGTATCACGAACCGCCCGGTCTCGGAATTGCTGCATAAGATTGTCGAGGACATTGTTGTAGTTCTGGATCGTGGTGTCCGTTTCGCCGAAAACGTGCTTGCCAAGTCTTATCCCTATATGAACAGGCAACGTTGAGTTTGGCGAATGAAGCAGTGGGAGCGACTTACAGGCACTCTTCGTCTCGGCATAATGGCTGATGAAATCAGCGCACACCAGTGTCTGCTGTGCTATCTTCACGTATATCGATAGCATAGATTCAATCTTGGCCAATTCCTCCTTCTCCGTGATGAAAGTATAGACTTCAGATATCTTTGAGAGCAGAAGGCGAACAGCGACATCACGGTGTGCCTGATCGAGAATCATCTATTACAGAGACTTTGTCAACCTGCAACGGCGGTGATTGAGAAAGAGGCCTACCTTGGATGCGCAAGTGAAGATGCTCAGTGCCACCTTCGCGTAGGGATGGACCTGCGCACGAATGTTAGTCACGTACAGAAGAGAAATAAATGGTTTGCACATCTGCAATCGCGTTGGCGATGGAGTTGAATGTCTTCAAGGGTTTGAGCAACACGGAGAACGTATCGATCGCATCAGAAACAGATGGTAGGTCGTTGGTCGCAGAAGAAGCATGTTGGAGTATTGTTGGGACGTGGCCGGCTTCTGCGAGACTTTTGTCAGCATTGGCGATTTTATCGTGCACAACCTTCGGGTCGAGATGTTCGGCCTAAGTATAGACGTCAGCACATTGTCGAAAGAGATGAATGAGAATATTCCGAACTTCGTTAGTAGAACTTCCTTCTACGATCCCTGAATTAGGAGGTTGCCCAAAATTTGGTTCGAGAGTGGGAGGGGTGAGATCCTGCAGAAGCGATCAGTACCAATCATAGCACACGGGACACATTCAGAGTTTAGACTACGCTTACGTCAGTTGACTGAACAGGTTGGGTGTCCTGTAAGCTGGAACTTGCAGCCGTGTGTTTCGGGTTTAGGGTTTGTCGAGCGCTTCGAGCAAAGCGCTCGGCCACCTTGCCAAAGAGTTTGAAAACTGACCCTGAACGTCTTTCATGAGACCCATTCCTCGAAGGCGAGAGAGATGACGGCTGTAACAGTTAGATATGATGTAAATGCTAAGATGACAGTTCATACATCGTGACTGACTCTCGTTCTGCCTCTCTCCTGTACCAAATGAGGGTTTGAATGAATTGGCTTCGGTCGCCCCCAGCGTTTCTTGCGAGGAGGATTGTTTTCATCCATCTAGTAAGTGGGAAAGATAGGCGGACGTGCGTGTTTTGGTGCAATGGAAGTAGGAGGCGTGGTGGTAGTGAATAGGATCGACTGGCGTCTACATGTCTGCGATGAGGATTATTATGTATGTAACCTGTGGTTGGAAGCACCCGTTATTGTTTGACAGCCTGAACTATTAATAGCATGTTATGTTATGTCATGAGGATTTCGAGTGTCCTATAATTTCAAGGATCGTAGGAGATGATCAAGTAGATCAACAGGTTGGCTGTATACTCCAAGGTGACGAGGTAGCAGCACGCTTGCGACGTCACTCTGGTATCCAAAATGTGATTGGAAATGTGACATGGCTATGCAGGGTGATTCGTATCAGGAACGTGCCCGTGCAAGCGCCCATATCGAATTTCCACACCAAACCTCATGGAAGGCCTGCGGTTACCCATGCGTCCAAGCGAAAGCGTCCAGGACAGGTGACTCTTGTTGGTTTCTTACGGTTGAAGAAGCGCTCAGTGACGAACTTGAAGATTCGAAATTGATGCATTGCGCCAGCGTGATTGGTTGATCTGTCGGACAAATGTTGTACCAGTGTTTCTGACGGAAGTTGGAGACGAACGATATTGAACACATCCAGAAACATGCCGTCAAGTTGCGGTGAGAGCGGCGTCCAGTGGAAATACTCATTTCGGCCTTCGGGCGTTGAAAATAATAAAATTTCCTGACTGAAGGCATACCATGACCACTAGTACGTCAATGATTTGGAGCATACCAGAATTTACATAAACGCGTTTGAGTCAAAGTTCCAGGGAAAGGGATGCACACCAGCTAAGAGCTTGGACATGAAGATATGGAAGGCGGTAACAACGACCACCTATGTAGTACTTGGATCAACTTGATACGGCCGCGCCACCAACAGTGACTTGAACAAGATCTGCAGTAAGTGATGGTAGCCGCTTTTATTTGTGCATGCTTGGTTCACACCCCGACGAGGTGATCCCGCTTTTATACTAGTTTCACCCCAACAGTATCAGCTGCCCAAGTTTTTGAGACTGCGCTCGCCCTGCGCTCGTCCATAAGATCATCCTCTCCTTTCCTCCAGCTTCTACATCCAACATGCCGACAAATGCGAAAAAACGACGGCGCGAATCTGAAGACTGGGATTATGCTGATCTTAGTGGGCCTGACCCAATGTACAAGAGGACAGCCCCAGCATGCATTCCCGCGTCATCTTCCACTACTTTCAGGGTCAACACTACCACCAAAGGCCCCGATCCAAATCTAATGTCTTATAGTTCTACCTTCGACAGCAAGGCTCCTTATAGCTATTCATACACCCCCCCTACTACTTCTGTGATGACGATGCCATCAGTTCCATATTCTTCATACAACTACAGCTACCCGTATCCCCAATCCACGCACCCTCACGTGGAACCTCAGCCCCCAGTTCAAGAGGCCCTACCACCTCCCGTCAAGAAACAAAGGAAGAAGAAAGACCCTAATGAGCCTGCGCCAGAGAAACGCGGTGCAATGTTCAAGAAAAAGTGTCCGCAGAATATTCTTGATCGCGTAGATAGGGTCATGTCCCAAAGGTAACGTATTTCTCCTGTATTCGGTAGAACATGTCATCGATCACGACCAAGATTTTTCATGGTCGACCGAAAGCGTACCGGCGATGAGCTACGTGAGGAGTTTAGCGTGTTAGGCTCCACAGGGAATGTGAGTGCTCTTCTATTTGGTCGCTTAACACGCTTACATCAACATAGGTGTATACTGTTGTCATCGATAAAACACCATCCTGCAACTGCATGTCGCGTTTTCTTTCGCTTTCAATTAGCCCCTGACTTTCGGCGTTTGACAGGTCCAGATGCCAACAAGGGTAATCACTGCAAGCACATAGTAAAGCCGCTCTTACTTCGTATCACCTCCATTTCTAATCTTACGTTAAGTTGTTCATCTTTTTGAAAGGTGATCGCAGTTCTATTTCCACCACTCCCCCTGCAAACAACTGAACTTCCGCTATAGTCCTCCAAGTCAGCCAGAGCTCCGGCCTGTGGTACCAAAAGTCAGTACTTCATGTCGATACAGCTTTCATTACTCAATTATCACCCTATAGGGCACTTCTTACCTCCGAACTTCAAGAAATATTCGCGCATGCGCCTCCAGCACCCAACTCTGTTACTAATCAACGTGTTCGGGACGCATATGCACGCGCAACTGGCAAGGCTACTACTACTACCCCCTCTGAAGAGTCTGAGCCTGTGAAAAAGCGCCGTGCGCCTTGCCCAGAGGACGACTGTCCCATCTGCTACGAGAGCATGCACGGCGCAGATGAGAATACCCTCATCTGGTGCGAGACTTGTGCGAATGCTGTGCACAAGGAGTGCTTCACACAATGTACACGTCATATACTTGCTACTATTGAAATATGGGACTGATGCATTGACGTAGGGGCTAAATCCTGTGGACGCAACATTACTTGTGTCTTCTGCCGTTCCCCATGGGTCAACGTTAGCACGGGTGGGCAGGTCTCCGGGAAGGGAAAGGCGTCAGTGTCAGAGGGATATATTAACCTTGGTACTGTTGCGGGTTTGAGTCAAGAGCGCGATACCAGCTCCTGTGCGTCCATTTTTGATCTCTTTCACGATCCCTCTTATCCTTTTGATCATCGGCGCCTATCTCGTCTGATTAATTCCCACTAACCATCACTTGCTGTAGATTATCATGGCTCTAGGCGTGGGTATCGGCACTACGGTTATCAAGATTATGAAAACGTACTTTAGGCAAAAGACCGGGTTCTATCTTTCATGCGTATCCGTGATCCGGCCCCTCGATCTATCATCTCGTACATTTTTTTTTCAATTTACGTCCCTTGCATTTCATCACAGTACAACATCATTTAAATCTCTTGCACGTCTATACGATTGCGCCCTGCCGTTCTAATCGTTAGTGTACATGTCACCGATCGGTCCTAGTACTACTAGTATCTTCGAATCTTGATTTCCAGATCATGCGCGCCTCGAGGCGCTCGAGTCAATCGCTGAAGAGGGTACGTGTTTACTGATTGTTCCTTTTTCTGATGCACGTGTATGCGTTATCCAGCCACATCGCCGAGTTATCCTATGTCACGGCCTTTTGCATATGTTTAAATGCAGGATAGTATTCCCTAGTACCAGGAGACACTGGGTATGCCATCACTTGGCCAGCAATCATTCACTGAGACACGGCAACGTTGGGAAAATATTCCTCCTGGTATATACCTTGTTCCCCTCCGAAAAACGCACGGATCCGTCTTACAACGCTTCAAGACTACAGGTTCCATATCATGTAACTTCGTACGACTGCCAGCACCCACGGGAGACACTTCTAGAACCTATCATCTGAACATGTCACCCTCAGTGTGCTGAACTCTGCAATGGTATGTTCAGACGAGCAGCACGTCGATCGATGTGGATGTGACCGAGGCAGCCTAAGCGTGGCAGGTGGGGATGATGAATCCGACGTATGGAGCGCGTGCTTGTACTAATCCTGCGAGGTCCTGTGGTGAAATCTGTGTTCGACATGCAGTCCTTGGATGAGCGTGAGATGTTGATGGCGTGTTTTACGTGATTGGGCTGGTTCTGCCTATTCTAGGGATTTCTAGAATATGACCGAGTCAACAACCTACTTCAGTGGCGCTTTCGGAAAAAGGCGACTTTGATACTCAGCCCAAAATGTTTGGCTTTTGGCAGGTGGCCAGATTGTCGGTACATATACTTGCTGTGTAGGATTAATAGCACTTGTCTGCGGGACCCGGATCGCAGTAGACATAGTCATTCCGATGATAAAGCTTGTATTACATAACACTGGACCTGTTCAAAGTTGAGTTTTGCATGGAGATTGATGATGAACAACGTACGTCTCGCCTTGATCTCAATCGGTGACTACTAGGCTCGGTGACTGAACACTTCCGACAGGTTCACGAGAGATACCTGTCAGATCTTACAGAGCCTAAGCGTCAAGCGCTCTTGGACTGCATGAGACGCCACTGGACATGCGTTAAAATTGCTGTATTTTCATCGGATCCACCCTGTCACGGGCCGTCCGCCTGATATACTAATAGCTAGTATTAAAGCCATGCTATCTTAATCCTGAAGCATCTCATCTTGCCAGTGGTTTCCATCGAATCATGCTCAACTTCCCTTGGGCTCGACGTATCCTACCTCGAACTGGCACGCAGAAAGAGAGAACACCGTTTCTCGAACGAAGGCTTGGGGTATGGCGCATACTGATCGCCGCTTCGGACGAATCATCATCATTCAGGCTCCCCAATCTTCAATGGGGTCTTGTATCGACACACGTCCCCCTCTTGACTCGCGCATACAAGGATTTTCACTCTATCAGTCCAAAATTGTTTTGGCTCCTGATGGTTACAAATCTGTGGTGTGCGATTGAGGACCCACTGTCCCTCTATTTCTCAAACCGCCTTTTACTTCTCGTGAGTGAATTCTTCTTGACTTATGACTCACATATATTCACTGTTCCCGAAGATTCAACGTTCTGTTTTGGAAGGCAAGATTCACACGAGTCTCGACAAAGATCTATGTATAGCCATCATCGCTCGAGCTTCATGCTCCGCGTTCAGCGGATTTGTGCAGTGGACTTCGTAAGATTTTATCAAATAGCTGAATTACGTTAATCGGAGGTAACAATAGCAATGGTGTAAAGGATCAATACCGCATGCTCGTCTGTTACCGATTTCAAGAGTGGTTACTGCGAGGTATCCGCACCTTGATCTTCATCTCAACGCTACTGAAATGCCTTGTTAGCAAATCTCGCGCGTGACATCGAGGCGTCCCAAGGTTGGTGCTGGTCATATGATTTGTAGGATGACGAGCTCAAGTCGGGTATGTAAAAGATAACGAGGCGGGTCTTACAGTCAACACTAAGCAAGTGTTTTACTGCCTTGTACGATTACTCGATCTTGGAAAGGAGATTATTTCGTTTCTACTCCAATTGCGATTATTGCTGCATCTCCTAGGCTCCGAATTTGCGAGTGCTGGACTTGCCTCGATCGTAATGTGTTTTTTGCCCCTGATATTGGACAATATGTGGGACAATGAACTCTGGAGCAAAGGTTTGTGCTCCTGTTTATTTTATTTGATCGACCTAACATTCGTAGCTTACGTGAAACAGGCAGTCAATGACGACTATTTGCGGCAAGAGGCCTTGACCTCACTTGCAAAACATACATACAAAGCTGAGGTGATGGGAGGTAACTTATCAGGTTATCTTTTAAATGGTCGTGTATTGAGTATCTTTGAGTTTCAAAATCACTCACATAACTCTTAGAGTACCAGAAGGTGCACGATGCACTTGGTCACATACCTAACGGGGACGTCGAGGATCTGTGGAGAAGACCAACGACCGCTCTGCCCAGTATGTTCTCGAACCTCTGCAATGACGGACCCATGGTAGGTTTATGCAATTTTATACACCTATGTTTCTGATGCATTGCCAGCTCTATATCGGGCTGTTGGCTCTCATGAATCCAAGTCAGGTATCTGTCGTTCAACTAGCTATGCTAGAACAAGCTGCCACACGTCTTCGATACACATTTTCTTTCGCCAAGCACATCATTAGCCTTTATCCGACTGAATTGGCCGGCTTGAAGAATTTCTACAGACTTCTCGATCTTAAGAACAAGATGAAAGATGGCTGTATGCCGTATTCACCGGCAGCTGATTCTTCGGGTCTCTCGTTAGAAGTTCGGTACGAATCTCGAGTTTTGTGCGGTTGTTGTTCTTCATATTTTCAAATCGACAGAAATGTATCGTTTAACTATCCGGGCGCCAAATCAGAAAGAGATGCATTGAAGGATGTTTCTTTTTCGATAAAAGCAGGTCAATTGGTGGTCATCGTCGGCGCAAACGGCTCAGGAAAATCGACCATACTCAAGCTCCTGACTCGCTACTACGACACTACCTCAGGCACTGTCTTGATCGATGGAAATCCCATCCAAGATTATCGAATTGCAGATTTGCGGTCTGTGACAGCTAGTCTAACGCAGGAGCACACCTTATTCCCCCTCTCTATGAGCGAGAACATCGGGATCGGGTCACCATCGTCTGTAACAAATCTCGACAAGATTGCTCAAGCAGCGAAGTTAGCTGGTGCTCAGGACGTTATCAAGAACTTCACCGACGGATATGACACTGTACTCGAACCTGTCAAGACTGCCCATCTTAGCTATACAGGGAGGGGGAACGAGGACCTAAAAAAGGAGTACGAGAAGATGGAGAAGACAATAAACGTGTCTGGTACGTCTCATTCGCTAGGATGGTGCGTGTACTAATAACGCTTAGGTGGAGAGAAACAAAGACTGGTTGCGTGAGTCTACTCATCCTGCGTCATTGACGTTTAATTAACTCGCGTAGCTCCCGGACGTTTATGCGTATGCTGTCCGAGGACATCAAGTTTGTGATAGTCGACGAGCCTAGCTCTGCTCTTGACCCAGGAGGCGAATACGAATTATTCAAGCAGCTCAGGGAGGCGCGCAAAGGAAGAACCATGATATTCGTCACGCACCGTTTTGCGCATCTCACCAAGTTTGCTGATCTCATCTTGTGCGTATCCCTTTTTGATCATCGACTCGCATTCTGATGTGAATGACGAATCTAGGTGTATGAAGGGAGGAAGTGTGATTGAGATGGGAACGCATCAGGAACTGTTGAACCATGAGGGAGAGTATGCTCATCTATATAATGTCCAAGCGCAAGCTTTTACTTGAGACTTACCGAACCATCAAGGATGGCCGTCATAGAATTAGCTAGTATACGTCGGCAAATGGGATTATGCTACGTAACAATGATAGTCACTTCCGTACAACGCAAATAGATTATAAAACCTGTACTTATGTCGCATAGAACATGTATATCGCAGTCCCACGCATGTCTGACGGTCCTCGAATGCGGGCACCAAGAATATGTTCTCGATCCCCACTGTAAATTGGTAGCACGACAATTATTAGTCCTTGTGAGCCGATCGCTGATGCGGGGGCTACAGACACAAGTAGTGTGCATCTCAATATAGGTTCCGCCAGCTTAGATTTCGTTTTGATATTTTCCCTCTAAACGCATATATTCATCCAGCTAACAGGTACGGCGCAACAACCCATCTTCGACGACCATGATCAAATTCCATATACAATAATCAAGCAAAATCGCTTTACATAGGTTGACGGAAGGTTTTAGTGGCCGAGTATCTGGACCTGTGACGCCCAGACTTCAGAGCAGTTGACAAGGTGATGGCTGCTGGATGAACTCATCCAGCTACAGGAGGTTTGATTGTATAAATCTGTTCGTTGTAAAAAATCTAAAAGATAGTCATTGCCTATCGATAAAATAAGAGCTGTCCACGTACATGTTACAATACAAGTGATAGTAAAACCAAAATGTCCGAGGGACATCGAAACGTGCTAGCAGCAGACACAGGACTTTCCGCTTCCATGTTCGCCAGGGTTTGTATGTACTGCTACTGCTTGCTGGTGTGGTTGCTGTTGCCGTTGCGTATCAGGGTCCAGTTGAGTAGCGTCGAGATATTCATCAGGTACGATGTCCGGGTCTTGGCCAGGAAAAGCTTCATCTTCTTGGTGCACAGTACTGGTCACATTCCCTTCCTGACGGGGATTAACAATCAAGCTTTCAAGACGCACCATAGACATGCAGATACTTTACACTACTCTACAGCGAGCCGTAAGGTGAGCGGCCATGAGACACAAGACTTGAGCCTGAAAGTTGGACAGGTATGATACTCGCTTGATGTCTCGGTAGGGCTTGAAATTGAAGGGTGATGAGAAGCATATGGTCCTTAGAAGGGTATTCAAGATACTTATGACATATATTTCGATAGGATTATGTAGAGTATGCTTACTATGATCGTCTGCAAAAAGATCCGATGCGAAACGGTGAAAGGAACGCTTGAAATGCGAGGAGACAAGGTTTATGGGACTTGCCGAACGGCCAAAAATGTCAGGGCACGATATTAATAGCATGCCGGAACGTTGCCGAGGTTGCCCTGCTGATTTTTGCTAAGTACCCACGATAAATACCCAACAATTATGCATCACATTGCAGCTGTACTTAGAGGGACCCTGGCGACCAATATCCACGTCTAATTACAAGGGTTACATGGTAGGAGTCACAGGTGGGTGGCGTATCAGTAAACCGGTGAGTTCTTGCTGGGGATTATGCTGATTATGGTGCTCACTGCTTTTACATAGTCATATATCACTTTATATATATTCCAATGCGACGAAAACCATTTTCCATATAACGTTTAATGACGATGTCTTCTTCTCACAGGTTCTCTGATAGCCCGCCTCACTAGTAGGCTTGGTGACTAAACACTTCCGACATCAGAAATGATCACTCATCTTACAGAACTAGCTGCGCTCTTGGACTGCGTGTCAGACTCCGCCACTGGACATGCGTTAAAATTGCTGTATTTTCATCGGCTCCACCCAGTCACCAATATTGAAATAGCTAGTATTAAAGCCATGTCAATCCTATAGCATCTCATCCTGCCAGTGTTTTCTCTCCAATCATGCTCAACTTCCCTTGGGCTCGACGTATCCTACCTCGAACTGGCACGCAGAAAGAGAGAACGCCGTTTCTCGAACGAAGGATTGGGGTATGGCGCGTACTGATCGCCGCTGACGAATCATCATCATTCAGGCTCCCCAATCTTCAATGGGGTCCTGTATCGACATACATCCCCCTCTTGACTCGCGCATACAAGGATGTTTACTCTGTCAGTCCAAAGTTGTTTTGGCTCCTGATGGTTACGAATCTCTGGTACGCGATCGAGGACTCACTGTCCCTCTATTTCTCAAACCGCCTTTTACTTCTTGTGGGTGAATTCTTCTTGACTTGTGACTCACATATATTCACTGTTCCCGAAGATCCAACAGTCTGTTTTGGAAGGCAAGATTCACACGAGCCTGGACAAAGATCTATGTATAGCCATCATCGCTCGAGCTTCATGCTCCGCGTTCAGCGGATTTGTGCAGTGGACTTCGTAAGATTCTCTCCAATTTGGCTCAATTACGTTAATCGGAGGTAACAATAGCAATGGTGTAAGGGATCAATACCGCGTGCTCGTCTGTTACCGATTTCAAGAGTGGTTGTTGCGAGGTATCCGCACCTCAATTTTCATCTCAACGCTACTGAAATGCCTTGTCAGCAAATCTCGCGCGTGACATCGAGGCGTCCCAAGGTTGGTGCCGGTCATATGATTTATAGGATGACGAGCTCAAGTCGGGTATGTAAAAGATAATGAGGCGGGTCTTACAGTCAACCCTAGCCAAGTGTTTAACTCCCTTTTACGATTACTCGACCTTGGAAAGCAGATTATTTCGTCTCTACTCCAATTGCGATTATTGCTGCATCTCCTAGGCTCCGAATTTGCGAGTGCTGGATTTGCCTCGATCGTAATATGTTTTTTGCCCATGATATTGGACAATATGTGGGGCAATAAATCCTGGGGAAAAGGTTTGTGCTCCTGTTTATTTTATTTGATCGACCTGACATTCGTAGCTTACGTGAAACAGGCAGTCAATGACGACTACCTTCGGCAACAGGCCTTGACCTCACTTGCAAAACATACATACAAAGCTGAGGTGATGGGAGGTAATTTATCAGGTTATCTTTTAAATGGTCGTGTGTTGAGTATCTTTGAGTTTCAAAATCACTCACATAACTCTTAGAGTATCAGAAGGTGCACGATGCACTTTGTCACATACCTAACGGGGACGTCGAGGATCTGTGGAGAAGATCAACGACTGCTCTGCCTAGTATGTTCTCGAACCTCTGCAATGACGGACCCATGGTGAGTTTATGCAATTTTATACGCCTGCGTTTCTGATGCATTGCCAGCTCTACATTGGACTGTTGGCTCTCATGAATCCAAGTCAGGTATCTGTTGTTCAGCTAGCTATGCTAGAACAAACTGCCACACGTCTTCGATACACGTTTAGTTTCGCTAAGCACATAATCACCATTTATCCGATTGAATTGGCCCGCTTGAATAATTTCTACAGACTTCTCGATCTTAAGAGCAAGATGAAAGACGGTTGTATGTCGTATTCACCGGCAGCTGGTTCTTTGGGTCTCTCGTTAGAAGTTCGGTACGAATCTCGGGTTTTGTGCGGTCGCTCTTCTTCATGTTTTCATCCACAGAAACGTATCGTTTAACTATCCGGGCGCCAAATCTGAAAGAGATGCATTGAAGGATGTTTCTTTTTCGATAAAAGCAGGTCAATTGGTGGTCATCGTCGGCGCAAACGGCTCAGGAAAATCGACCATACTCAAGCTCCTGACCCGCTACTACGACACTACCTCAGGCACTGTCTTAATCGATGGAAATCCCATCCAAGATTATCGAATTGCAGATTTGCGGTCTGTGACAGCTAGTCTAACGCAGGAGCACACCTTATTCCCCCTCTCTATGAGCGAGAACATCGGGATCGGGTCACCGTCATCTGTAACAAATCTCGACAAGATTGCTCAAGCAGCGAAGTTAGCTGGTGCTCAGGACGTTATCAAGAACTTCACCGACGGATATGACACTGTACTCGAACCTGTCAAGACTGCCCATCTTAGCTATACAGGGAGGGGGAACGAGGACCTAAAAAAGGAGTACGAGAAGATGGAGAAGACAATAAACGTGTCTGGTACGTCTCATTCGCTAGGATGGTGCGTGTACTAATAACGCTTAGGTGGAGAGAAACAAAGACTGGTTGCGTGAGTCTACTCATCCTGCGTCATTGACGTTTAATTAACTCGCGTAGCTCCCGGACGTTTATGCGTATGCTGTCCGAGGACATCAAGTTTGTGATAGTCGACGAGCCTAGCTCTGCTCTTGACCCAGGAGGCGAATACGAATTATTCAAGCAGCTCAGGGAGGCGCGCAAAGGAAGAACCATGATATTCGTCACGCACCGTTTTGCGCATCTCACCAAGTTTGCCGATCTCATCTTGTGCGTATCCCTTTTTGATCATCGACTTCCATTCTGATGCGAATGACGAATGTAGGTGTATGAAGGGAGGAAGTGTGATTGAGATGGGAACGCACCAGGAACTGTTGAACCATGAGGGAGAGTATGCTCATTTATATAACGTCCAAGCGCAAGCTTTTACTTGAGAGTCCATCAAGGATAGCCCTCATAAAATTCCAGCTAGTATACGTCGGCAAATGGGATTATGCTACGTAACAATGATAGTCACTTCCGTACAACGCAAATAGATTATAAAACCTGTACTTATATCGCATAGAACATGTATATCGCAGTCTTACAGATGTCTAACGTCCCCAGATGGGCCTGACACCGAGAATATGCTCCTGGTTCCCATGAATTGGTAGCATGACAATTCTCGGTCCTTGTGTGGGACTACAGCCGATCACTGACGCGGCGGCTACGCCAGAAAGACTGTTGGGTTCACGTCAGTCCAAGGGTATCATAATCGTCCCATTACATGATTTAATGTGGAAGGAAACTGTTGTCGGCACTTCCACAGAAGAGTACTATGAGAACAACAAGTTCGAGGCGAGGGAGCGGAAACATTTTCAAGATGTTCGGGAGAGACTGACGACCTTCGGAGGGACGATGTGTAAGGTAATAAACTCAAAGTGCAGTCTGTTATCGTAACCACTATGAACAGCAGGTACGACAGTCAAATGGAAAATCATAATGTTTGACAGGCCTTCAAGAGAATCCCTCGGGTGAGATGGATATTTGACACCTCGAGTTCAGGTAAAAGTCGAGATGCATATGCCAGCTAACGCTTTTGAATGACACGTTGTTATTGAGGTTGTATTAAGGGCGTCTTAGGGGACCCCCAGCAAGGCTAATGATTACTTGTATGTTCTGCAATGAAAGACGGTGATTCTATACCACCGACGTACGCTGCAAGAAACGTAGCCAAACTTTCTTGAGGATGTAGTTCAAATAACCCACGTCGGGGAACGACAAGTGTTACGAACACTCGGCACTGATGGTCGAACTTGAAGTATGGGGGAATAAATTCACAACCTTCTTATCATCCCCGATGACGCGGAACCTCACTAATTAGAGCCATACTAAACGTCAGAGATCTGAAAGGGAATCACATAGGAACTCACGTGGAGTGAACGGCTGTCCTTTGCCTTTCCGAATGCTAGTAAAATAGAGAGTACCGGAGCCCTGGTGACCCTTTAGACGGAAACTTAGGTCCACATTGCCTTGTGGAAGGTTAATCTAAGCAAAAACATTGAGATGAAGTGAATGCTTCGACAACCGACTGTACTTACCGAGCCATTTATCCAAGGGTCGCCATTCAAATACCAGGCAGGTTCAGGTCGGATTGCATCTCCCAGCATATCCTTCAGTTCTTCATTATCCCTAACCGTCTGCATAATATGCTTTACAACAGAGCTCGATAGTTTCTCTTGGTTCGTCGCGAAGAGTAAAAATGCAGCCCAAGCGGAAACCCCGAGGGTGGCGAATGCAAGAATGAACGGCCAACGTTTCTGTATTGTCGAATAAGTGGAATGCGTGCACGTAGACGCAAAGCGCAAACCTGAACGTGAGGAAGGTCAGCCTTAAGAGGAGGTCTAGTGTAATATAGCCTTGGTTTCGAAGGCGCAGAGAACGTTTCAACATGAGGTTCTTCGGTAGGAGGAGGGGGTCGCGGGAACTTGGTTACTGTCGCATAACCCCTTGATATAGCTCCCCCAAAGCTTCTGTCCAAACCCGAGAGATTTTTTGCGTGTCGAGTGACGGACATCATTTTCACAGTCAAGGAAGCTTGCATTACTAGGTGAGATAAGTTATGCGGTATAGCACAGCCACATCAGTTTCCGTAAATATCCTTCAAGTTGGGCCGAGCCTTCTGAGCCGCATCCACATGATTTTGACATGTCCACTCAAACGTTCACTGCCAAAACTTGAAACCATTCACCATGTCTCAGAGCCAGAAAGGACTACTGTTTGGTCCTATGGTGCTGAAACGCGGCCACAATCGTCTCCGAAAGCTACCGTGACGCGAGGACGGGATACTGTTACCTGCATTACACCTGTTCCGCATGAAGCTTATGTCCAGATGCCGACCGTCTGATTGTTCGACCCGGGTTGACCACGCACATCAGATTCAGATAGGCTAGGCGTCCGATGCAGTCCGGACCGTAAGTCGAGATAAACATCTCTTGGTTTGGTTCAATTTCGGTCTGGTTCGCAGACTAGAATCCACATGTACATATGCGTCAGGGCTTCTCGGTCGCCACGTTCACCTAATGTGGATACTGAAGGTGATTCCCAATTGACAACTCGTCTCTTTCGATACGGCGTGATCAGTGGGTCAGTGCTCATTCGAAATCGCCTACTTGCAAGAGTACGACATGGCGGCTCCGAGAGCTTCAGCGATTTCGAAGTTGCACCCGCAACCAAGTGCAGATGAGACAACTCTCGACAAGCTAGGATACAAGCAGGAGTTTCAGAGGGAATTCACTCCGCTAGAGGTGAGTTTGATTGCAGACTCTTCCGTATACGCGACACAGGCCCCTAACAACTGCAGGTATCTGGACTTGCATTCAGCTATATCGGAGTGGCTCCTTCAATAGCGTAAGCCGTCACTATGACGCAAGCCAATTTCGTACCATTAATGATTAAATTTTGTTCAGCTCCGTACTCTTTTATGCCATCCCAAATGGTGGGCCTTTCGCGATGGTTTGGGGTGTAAGCTTTCATCACACGTGAGGATTGCTGGTCCGTAAACATCTCACTTTTCCTCTCCGCAGTGGGCAGTTGCTTGTCCCTTTATTATGTGCATCGGGTTGGCGATGGCAGAGCTCGCATCAGCAGCACCTACTTCTGGCGGTGTACGTCGTCGATGCTGTTGCTGTTTCAAACTTGACTTTGAAACAAAATGTAGCTATACTATTGGACTTACTTGCTTGCTTCTCCACGATGCCGTAATTTTCTTTCTTGGATAGTCGGCTGTAAGTCCTGCATTTTGATGTGAAATGCAACCAGTCCTAACATGTGCAGATTCAAATACCGTAGAGATTATCACGGGAGTTGGTGAGACGGGTTCCATTTTTTCAACAGCCCTGATCACATGGGGCTAGCTTCCGTAAACTGGGCCTGTGCAATTCAAATTACTGCAGCAATCAGTATTGCCTCCTCTGACCAGGCATATACGACTACCAACCAGCAACTCTAGTAAGCTCATTCCCATACAGACACGACACTCTTCATATTGGTTGTTACAGCGGTATATACGCAGCTTTGGTTTTGTCACATGCTGTCCTCGTGAGCTTCGGTACCAAAGTTTTGGCAAGGCTACAGAGACTATACACGTTATTGAGTGCGAGGTAGGTGTTGTAGAGTTCGTACATGATCATCGTTTCAACTTCTCCGATAGCCTTTGCATCATAATCATCATTGCGCTTCCGATCGCAACGCCACCAGATTACCAAAACAGCGCAAATTTTGCGCTAGGGGATTTCACCAATTGTATGTATCATTATCAAATTATGCTCACAGCTCACGATCAGTTGTAGTGGCCGGCTGGCCATCCGGATTCACGTTTATTTTGAGCTTAATGGCCCCTCTTTATACAATAGGTTAGACCATATTCTCTCGAATTATCGCTCCATGACTATCTTTCACCCACCAGGGGGTTATGATGCTAGCGTTCATATGAGCGAGGAGGCTTCAAATGCCGCTACTGCGATACCATGGGCAATTGTAAGTGACACTAGAAATGACCAATTGCTGTATTTATTCCAGTCAGGTCAGTTCCATTGCTGTATCGGCCGTCTTTGGTTGGGGTATGTGGAATGACATGTCACTCTGATCTTGATGGCATATTCCAATACAGGAATCAACGTCTGCCTTGCCTTTTGCATGGGCACTGATGTTGGTAGCCTCTTAAGTAGCCCTATAGGGCAGCCTATGGCCCAGATCTTATACAATTCGCTCGGGCAGAAAAAGGCCCTGGCTCTATGGTGTCTCATCATTTCAACAGGGTACGTTTTAGTGCCTTGTGACGTATTCACAGCTTAATCATAGAGCAGGTACATGGTGGCATCGAACTGCCTCCTGGTTGGCTCTCGCCAAACGTTTGCATTTGCTCGTGATGGCGCCCTCCCTTTTTCACGGTATTTATACCGGATCAATTGCTACACAGGAACACCCGTCAATACAGTTTGGTTCGACAGCATCTGCGCTCTGGCGATTGGTCTTTTGTCGTTCGTGAGTATCGAAGCCATCAATGCGGTGTTCACAATTTCTGTCAACGCATCGTATATCGCTTTCATAACGCCGATCACAACCCGCTTTGCGTTCAAGAATGATTTTAAACCCGGTCCATTTCATCTGGGGAAACTGGTGGGTCAACAGGCAGCGATGTATGCTTGAACTAATATATCTGTGCAGAGCTTTCCAGTCGCTGCGATCGCTGTGGTGTGGATGGTCTTCATGATCGTTGTTTTCTGCTTTCCCGCGACCCCGCAAACGACGACACAACAAATAAACTATACAGCTGTGGTACTTGGAGGGTTCATGTTTCTGGCGATTTCCTGGTATTATTGTCCGGTGTACGGAGGCGTACATTGGTACACTGGACCCATATCCAACTTTACACTGACTATCAGAGATGAGGATTCGATGTCGGAGAAGAAGGAACAACATGATGCAGATATCTCTGTTTCAGTGGCTGATGTATAAGTAATGTTCGTATATCATCTGAAGTCATCAGTATATACAAATGATACATATCAATCATTTCCCGACTGCGATTGGCTTGTACCCAATTGTTTGAGGGCCAACAGTTATAGAATACCCCCTTGTTTCATGACTCTCAAAACACGCAGCCGTTTCGTGGAGACGATTTTCGAGAGTTTTGGTTTTGTCCAGACAGATGAGTCCACACTTAAACTGCTACTTCATTTCGTCTGTCGACAGTTCCCAGCTTATATTCGTTTTTATACAATGAGATCACTACCCACATTACAAACATTTGAGAATATTGCCCCCACGGCCCACGGGATGTGACTCAGCTTCTGGGAATCCGCATAGTTCATCAAGTCATTTTCCGGTACATGTTTCACCAATGTATTTCCTGCCATGACGTTTGCGTTTGTGTTGATGCGCGCTAGCCTCTGAATCACAAGAGGTATTGCATAAACTACGCGATGTTCCTGAAAGAACGTATACTCAGGTTGCATTTTTGCGGAACTGACCTATTGCGACGATGAGGTCTTATCTTGGTAATTGTAGATTAAGAGCGTGCAGATGATGGGGTGCATCTGTTGTGTCATCGTGTGTTTTGCACAAGGATTTTTTGAGGCCTCTCGCGAACGTTTGATGTGTAATGCATGATGAGATTCACGGTATCGCTCTTTGGCGAATTACTATTCATATCACCAGAATGTATGCACACTGGGCGATGAATCTAAACAGGATAGCCCGTGGTAGTTTCCCATCCATCAGGGATTGTCCAGTTGGCGTTACAAACGAAGTTCCAGTCCGTACTCCGAATGTTCTCTTTCTGCGCGTCAACAAAAGCATGAATCGAACACATCCCGTCTGGATGATCTTGACACCCATTCAGATTCGCCAGCGGCACAACACCATCATTAACGATCACACGAATTTGTGGGTCGGGCTCCGTGGAACATGACAAGACTGAGAGGACGAAACAAAATGAGTACGGTTTGGAACGATCGCGGGATCACTCACGCTGGAACTGTACATTGGTTGCAAATGGAGCAAGCTCTGTTGACCTAAACGTGCGCCGTTTTGGTATATGATCAGTCGGCAATTGTCCCATCGCCGCAAAGCTCGAAATATTCAATGCAGTAAGGACTGTCAATGAATGAAAATCAGGACGTTTGCCAACTTCAAGTTCATCGACGAGCTAACCATTCAATACTACAGTTTCATGCGTCGCATCCACATAAAGGCTGTCTCCAAGGGGGAAAGTGACAGCGTTATGAAGTGTCGCATTAGTAGAAGTATTGTGGGTTTCAATCGGCGTCTGAGTGAGACGAGACACGAGCTCTTGCACATAGCCAATTCCTTCTGCCCTACCTAGAGGTGAGCCCCAAGCTACGTTGTACCTATATGTTTCGGTCAGAACTCAATTTTCTGTTGCAAGCGAAAGAGAGAGCGCACCAATAGTTAATATCGTATCTGGTTAAGATCAGCGGCGTGCAAACTGCATAAGAGAGGTTTCTTACGAATAATCAAAGCCTTCCCACTCCTTCTCCGTGAAGAGCTCGCAGAACTTGGAATAACCAAGAGCAACCGTCTCAAAGGCACACAATGTTTGCATGGCGTAAATATCTTGAACATCCAAATCAAACCCATGAAGATATTGCTGCAAACGAGGAACGGTATCCTTGAGATACACTTCTATCCATGCATTAGCGCGTGATACACCGCGGAAGGCCCGATTTGGATTGCCACTATTGGCACAAGATCGAAAAGGAGCGAGAGTATTGTTGAACTGACATGCACGCATTATTTGTTGGGTATCTCAGAGTAGTTCAAACGACTTACACCTTTGGCCTCAATCGTGATCTCTTGTTGATACTGGCCCTCGAGAGGGTAACCAAAAAATCCGAGAGCAAAGTTATGCGCAGAATCCAACATCCGGGTTCTTCATACGTCATCTTCAGAGTGCGAATTATTGACTCTTGAAATGCTTACTGGGACTCCGTTCTGAACACAGGCAAGGTATTTGTTTCGCTGAAATTCTGAATGGTTTGGTCAAATTGAAGAATAAAGCAAAAAGACATGGAAAATTTACCTTCAGAAGAAACCCGTATCTCATGCGCATCGACACGCCAAGATCGACTATATGAATATCACAATCTGCTGCCATGCGAGATGATGATTCCCTTACACAATTGAGACCTCCCGAAAGGTGTTAATCCTAACGATAATTAAGTATTGGAACTGCATTCTGATAACGTATGGTGGCTACCTTCGCTTCCTAGCTTGTACGTCCTGCGGAAGTGGGGTCAGACATCGACTACCTTGTTCATTTCTAAGCAACCTCACCAGTCGTTCAAAAATGAGAGAGGTCCGGTAACGGTGACATTTTCTGCATTCCTGTTTAACTTCGAGGCAAACCCACTCGGCCCACTAGTGCTAGCTATTGCGCAATCCCTCCCTTAGAAACTACTTAAAAGTCTAAATGTGGTTGACTCACAATAGCCACCAGGGTATCGTGCACCGTGACGGTGTAGAAGATGCACACCAGTGATGTTGCAGGTGTCGGGGGCTTCTGGACTAGAATCTACACCAAATTTTCCACGTGGGATGGAGTACCACGGAGATAAGCCTCCCCAGCTACGGAAAATATTGAAGTCCTTCGTTTTGACCTTTGTGTTGTCCTGGGAAAAACGCGTAGGGGGTACAAGGTGCGCTACATTAGAATGCAAAGGATAGGCAGGAGCTGTAGCAGCTACGCCAGGCTCTGCACCTGCTTGTGTTGAACCTGGATAACCGACACTACATACTACGGCTCCAGCCTTGAAAAATAGCAGCAGCTAGAGAGACGTACTTGGATGGAAACGCAGGGGGAAACGCGTTGGTGGGCTCGGCCGGAGGGTATTGGTGCCATTCGGGTGTTCCCACGTCCGTAGGCAGTAAAGCAGTGAAGGTTGAAAATGGCAAGCATGATTGGTTTGAGGCATACCGTGCAACTACAGCCAGGCATATAAGGAATCCTGCGAAGAAGGCAGCACCGACGCGTAAGAACAGGGACCGCCGCGCACTGCTAGAGTACAAGGGAGGCGACGAATCGCTGAGGTAAAGTCGACTCTGACCACCCATTCTCTTGACTTCGGGCGTAAACACTGGAAGAGTCGAGTTCGAGTCGTGTGGTGAGCCCTGCTCGGCCATGAAGAATGTTATATTTGTGCTTTAACTTGGATGGCCGACGCGACGCGTTCTTATACTAAAGTAACTAGGTCACGTAAACTATTTTGATTGACCCCAAACCATTTTCTTTTCGCTTTCCCTACTCCTTAGACTCGCTTCCTTCTCGCTTCGCTTCTTTATAACGTTGGTGTTATGCATGAAATGATGAACTGATTCGACCATTTAATTTTGGCGGTACTACTTTCCTGGACCTATCTTGGTCCAGGTCTGTGTTCCTACGTCACGGGCCTTAGGATTTTGCCGCATCACTGCCGCATCCGTGCTGCACCCTACACAACAAGTGTCTTATATGCGTATATAATATGTCTACGTCGTCCACAAAGGTCTTAAATATGATTTATGATTAAGAGATACCATAGTACACGTTTTTGTGTAAGAATTATCGTGGTATCATAGTGAATATAGTACTTCATGGGTGCGGTAGTGACGCGGTAGGGTGCGGCAATTCTGAGATTTTGTGGCTGTGTGGTGCGGCAATACTGAGATTTTGTGGCTGTGGGATGCGGCAATTCTGAGATTTGGTGGCTATGCACTACCGCACCGCACCAACGCATCCTTCTTACCAAGTATACTGCGACTGCCATAGACGCTCCTCCCAAGTTCGACGAGTGGGCTCTCAGTGGTCTGACCAAGGACAAATACGTACATGTGCACCCTCATCATACAATATACGGACTAACAACCATGCATCTCACATATGAATCAATGCACCCAGTCACAGGCGAGCACAACAGCATACTCATCCTCCGCACATCAAGTACTTCCATTCACCTTCCTTGGCCGTGGCTGGGGCCGTGGTTTGGGCTTTTTGGTATGTTTCTCTTTCTTAACAACTTCGGGCTCACTTCCTTCACTAAAGTTCGGCCCACACTGTTGGTTGGCACTGTTTTAATGCAACCTCTAGTGATGTTCCGGCCCGGCTTGGCCCAAAAGCCGCGGCTTTGGCCTGGCTTCAGACAGCTCTGGCCTGCAAAAAATCCAAGCCGGGCCAAAGCCGCAAATGACGGCTGGCTTTGGCCCGGCTCTGGCCTGAGCCGCGGCTCGAGTAGGGAATTTGCGATTCTGACAAAGTGAGCATGAGCAGGTCGTTGTGAAACCAGGATTCAACCACATGACTCACCTGCAGATAAATCGCGGCAGTCGAGAGCGGCGGTGGAATTTCGGCGGTTTCTTCGTGACATGCGTTACCCGAAGAGATTGACGGAGGTGGAGGGAGATGCATGAGTAGAAAGGGAACGCTGGATCCAAGTGCACGGGTGAGGGTTGCGGTGGTGAATTTTGACTCTAAAGGAAGAGCGCTACTGTACCGAGTTCAGACATGCGTATGTTAGATTCGATACGCCTTCCATCTTGCGAACGTAGTTTGGAGGCCAAATCACGCACACACCTTGCAGGGACCATGTTCTCCAAAACCAAGACCATTTTCGGAGAGCTGTGTCCTCCAGTAGCTCGGGCTTGCAGGACGGGGGACGCGCTTGTAAGGATTAAAGTTAGCAGGGACATTCCGAGCCCACCTCATGCCGGTTGCCCAGTAAACACCGGGACCTGCACCATTCATGTTGGAGGTAGGTTTATACTGCCAAAAGCCAGCTTTCCAATGTGGGTGAGTGTTGGCGCCAGGCGGCATGGATGGTGGACCAGGAAAGTTTGGAGGAAGAGCAACGCCAGCTGGTGGGGGCCAGGTGCCTTGCCAACCCTGTGGCATAGAATGTTGCTGCATGAGTTGTGGATTGGGGTGCCAGTGTCTTCCTGATTGAGCCATGATGGGCCTTTAATAGATATGATAGTAAGTTCAGATTTTAGTTACAAGGACGAATGAGCGTACTAGATCTATACACACACTCGTGACGGACACTTGAATCAGAAAGCCAGAAGGGTATTGCAAAGAGGGAGTGATCTTGGCTGGTTTCTACAGCTTGATGTCGATAGTTGGTATAGTTAAGAGACGTGAAGCACGATGGAAGTGATTAAAAAGCTAAAACAAGACGAGATAGAAACCAGATTCTCAGTTGAGCTTGGGCGCCGCAAGGCTCAGGCACAGTTTCAAAAGCCGCGGCCCGAGCCGGCGGCTTCGGCTTTTCATAATGTCAAGCCAGGCCAAAGCCGTCACCAGGCCGTGAGTTTGGCCCGGCTTGGCTTGGCCTATTCAGGCCCGGCTTGGCCTGGCCCACGGCCTGAAGCCGGGCCGTGCACATCACTAGCAACCTCCCACTGTGAATATGAAAACGACGCACATCCAGTTCTCCTTCAAATTCTGGTGCATACGGATCTCGGTCACCATGATTCCAGTGCTCGGGGAGACCCTCATATGGATTCCATCGGTCTTGGTGCGTGCCACTGAGTCATATATAACAGATTGTAACTAGCAGGTGCCTGTCGAGAGTGACAGGTCATTGTAAAGTGGGTGCTCTAGAATCCATATAGTCTGACTCTGAATGTCATCGTCTCGTACTATATTACTAGGACTCACTGCTGCCGCGCCCACTACCGCATCCGTGCCGCAACACGCCCAACACGTCCTCTAAATTCAACCTCTCAAAGGCATGTCCGAGAGGCGCATAGTTGATGAGTTCGACGAGTAATGCTGCTAGGTCAATTAGCTTGTGTATGATTAGAGTAGTTGTCGGAAATGAGCGTTGAATGTTGGTTTCGGTGTGGTGCGTTAGTGGTGCGGCAAGTTGCGGCAGTGATGCGGCAAAATACCTGAGCCCCTACGTCACATGTTTCTTTTCTCTCTCTGCGCTTGACACAATACCAGGTCATTTGTCTAAATCGAAAATTTGTCTCAGCATGTCTCATCCGTTCGGCCTCGCTGTAGAAGTCAGTGCGCGTGCCTTATCCGATTCTACAAGCACATGCAATGACGCTTGTTCGTCCCTTCCATATTTTTATTCTTGTCGTGCTCAAAGACGTTTGCAGCCAAAACTCTTATAGCTTCTGAGGTTCCTCTCCCTCGGGACGGCGAGCAATTGATAAGCAGTTGCATTCTACGCCAGAATTTCGAGTTTCATGCAGTTTCCCGCAGTCGCTTGTCCTTTCGTTCAGTCTACTCTGCTGGCGTCTTCTGTTCTGTTGATACATCTGTGCGTGTTCTGATGGAAAACTTGACTTTTTTTGATAAAAAATAATCTGAGAACTATTTGTTAACCGCATACCGTTCCTTGGCGTCTCGGTCATCGCAAAGATGAACTGCGTGATGCTTTGCGCGTGCATTCTTGCTCATCGTCGTGTCGATCTCTCTTACAGTTTCAAGTGTCTTCGCAAGTCGCGCACACGTTTCGACAATGTCATGTCTGTCTCATCCGTTCGGCCTCGCTGGAGAAGTCTGCCATTTATTACCCTGAATTCTACGCATCCTCGTGCTCATGTGCTGAAAATTTCTGTGCATGGCTGAAATTACCCTTGTCAACACATCATCGTGTCTGTCCTTGCACTTCAACTCCCTTTCGTGGTGCGGTTACTTATGACGGGCTATCGACTATAATATATCAAGGTACTGTTTCAATACATTGTTCAATCTTGTCCTTTCCAGTGTTGTCTATCTATCAGGTGATGTTGAAAAAAAACGTATTGCGGTAATGAGATAATTTTGGATCAAGGGCGTGCAGATGATGGGCATATGTTGTGCACAAGCATTTTGATTTTTCGAGGCCTCTCGCCAACATTTGCTGATATGTAATGCATGAGGAGATTCACGGGTATCGCTCTTTGGCAAATTACTATCGACAACATTCATAGCACCAGGATGTAGGCACACTGGGCGACGAATCTAAACAGGGTAGCCCGTGGTAGTCTTCCATCCATCGGGGAGTGTCAAGTTGGTGTTACATACGAAGTTCCAGTCCGTACTCCGGATGTTCTCCTTCTGCGCGTCGACAAAAGCATGAATGGAACACATCCCATCTGGATGATCTTGACACCCATCTAGGTTTGCCAGCGGCACAACACCATCATTAACGATCACACGAATTTGTGGGTCGGGCTCCGTGGAGCATGACAGAACTGCGAGGACAAATAAAATCAAGTGGAGTTTTGAAGGATTAGGGGATTACTCACGTTGGAACTGTACGTTGGTTGCAAATGGAGCAAGCTCTGTCGACCTAAACGTGCGCCGTTTTGGTATATGATCAGTCGGCAATTGTCCCATCGCCGCAAAGCTCGAAATATTCAATGCAGCAAGAACTGTCCATGAACAAAAATTAGGATGCTTTCCAAGTTCAGGTTCATCAACGAGCTGACCATTTAATACTACAGTTTCATGCGTTGCGTCCACATAAAGGCTGTCTCCAAGGGGGAAAGTGACAGTGTTATGAAGTGTCGCATTAGTGGAACTATTGTGTGTTTCAATCGGCGTTTGAGTGAGACGAGACACAAGCTCTTGCACATAGCCAATTCCTTGTGCCCTGGCTATAGGTGAGCCCCAAGCTACACTGTACCTATATATATATATCAATCAAAATTCAATTTGGGGTGGCAAGTGAAGGAGAGAACGCACCAATAGTGAATATCGGATCTGGTTAAGATCAGCGGGGTGCAAACTGCATAGAAGAGGTTTCTTACGAATAATCAAAGCCTTCCCACTCCTTCTCCGTGAAGAGTTCGCAGAACTTGGAATAACCAAGAGCGACCGTCTCGTAGGCGCACAATTCTTGCATGGCATAAACATCTCGGACACCCAATTCAAACCCATCAACATGTCGTTGCAAACGAGGGACGGTATCCCTGAGATACACTGCATTCCATGCATCAGTAAGTGGTGCCCCGCGGTAGCCGATATTCGGAATGTCATTATTGGGGCAAGATCGATAAGGGGCGAGAGTATTGTTGATCTGACATGCTCATATTACCAATCGAATATCTTAGAGTAGTTAAAATGACTTACACCTCTGGCTTCAATCATGATCTCTTGTTGGTACTGACCCTCGAGAGGGTAACCAAAAAATCCAAGAGCAAAGTTATGCGCAGAGTCCAGCATCCGAGTTCTTCATACGTCATCTTCAGAATGTGTATTATCGACCCTTGAAATACTTACTGGGAGTCTGTTCTGAACACGGGCAAGGAACTCGTTTCGCTGAAATTCTGAATGGCATGGTCAAACTGAAGAATAAAGCAGGGAAACATGAAAAATTTACCTTCAGAAGAAACCCGTATCTCATGCGCATTGACACGCCGAGATCGACTATATGAATATTACAATCTGCTGCCATGCGAGATGATGATTCCCTTACACAATTGAGACCTCCCGAAAGGTGTTAATCCTGACAATAATTGAGCCTTGGAGCGCATTTCGATAATATGACAGTTACCTTCGCTTCCTAGCTTGTAAGTCCTGTGGATGGGGTCAGATATCGGCTACCTTGTGGATTTTCTCGGCAACCTCACCAGTTGTCCAAAAATGAAAGAGGTCCAGTAACGGTGATATTTTCTGCATTCTTGCTTAACCTGGAGGCAAATCCACTCGGCCCGCTACCGCTAGCTATTGCGCAAAGCCTCTCTCAGAAACTACTTCAAAATCGAGATGTGGAGGACTCACCATAGTCAGCAGGGTATCGTGCACCGTGTCGATGTAGAAGATGCACGCCAGTGATGTTGCAGGTGTCGGGGGCTTCTGGACTAGAATCTACACCAAATTTTCCACGTGGGATGGAGTACCACGGAGATGAGCTTCCCCAGCTACGGAAAATATTGAAGTCCTTCGTTGTGGCCTTCGTGTTGTCCTGAGAAAAACGCGTAGGGGGTACAAGGTGCGCTACATTAGAATGCAAAGGATAGGCAGGAGCTGTAGCAGCTACGCCAGGCTCTGCACCTGCTTGTGTTCGACCGGGATAGCCAACACTACATGACTACGGCTCCAGCCTTGAGAAATAGCAGCAGCTAGAGAGACGTACTTGGATGGAAACGCGGAGGGAAATGCGTTGGTGGGCTCGGCCGGAGGGTATTGGTGCCATTCGGGTGTTCCCACGTCCGTAGGCAGTAAAGCAGCGAAGGCTGAAAATGGCAAGCATGATCGGTTTGAGGCATATCGTGCAACTACAGCCAGGCATATAAGGAATCCTGCGAAGAAGGCAGCGCCGACGCGTAAGAACAGTGACCGCCGCGCACTGCTAGAGTACAAGGGAGGCGACGAATCGCTGAGGTAAAGTCGACTCTGACCACCCATTCTCTTAACTTCGGGTGTAAACACTGGAAGAGTCGAGTCCAAGTCGTGTGGTGAGCCCTGCTCAGTCATGAAGAATGTCTTCAACTTGGATGGCTTTTCGACACGACGTGTTCTTATACTAAAGTAACTAGGGCACGTAAACTATTTTGATTGACCCCAGACCACTCCCCTTTCGCTTTCTTCTCGTTTCCCTACTCCTTAACTCGCTTTCTTCTTGCTTCGCTTATTTATGACGTTGGTGTTATGCACGAAAGGATAAACTGATTCGACCATTCTTGTGGCGGTACTACTATCTAACAGTAACGTTGCGTGGACTGAATATTTTCATCCAACGCACTAACTTAACGCTAGCGCTGCTGCAGCTGGTATACGTAGTGTGATTGAATTATTGGCAACACAGCTATAACCAAGAAATGTCTGGGCCAGTGTCTATTAGTTGAGTGCGAAGTAGATCGGTTCCCAGGTGGGTGACACAACCCCCTGAACGCATCACTTACGTCAGTACTAGTAACAAAGTCCTCAACCCATACCCGCGCAAGCCTTGGTTGGCTTTAGTGACTAAAGGCTAGTTCTAAAAGGTCTGATTGGCATGTCGTTACTCGAACAATTTATCGAGTGTTTACCCTGTTGGTATTCTGCCGAAGTACTAGATAGGCTCGCCAAATCGGAGACTGGAGTGTTCCAGAAACACAAGTCCCCATCAGACCTCAAGGAGTCATAGAGTCACAGGCCATCACTGGCAGGCTGCAGCCAAATACGAGAATAACGAGACACGGACCCGAAATGCATCTCTAGACCGAAGTACTCCTGTTTTTGTCGGGTGCTTGGGAACGGTATAAAAGTTCTTATGACTGACGGGATCCGACATTGATACTACTCACTCTTGTCGATCTCAATATGCAGCTCTCACACTCTTTCACGGCACTCATGGCCTTTGTCATCATTGCTGCGGCATATCCAGCACCACATTTGTTGACGACATGTGAGGATTCATGTTTTCGCTCGACATAGTCAGATCAATGCTGATATGCGATGTAGCGTTGGCCAGGCGCGGGGTGCTTACCTCTAACCTCGATCAAAACACTAGGGTCGTCGGTAGTCCCAGCCCACTCACCCCACTCATCACGCCCAACCCTGACTCGGATTCACCTGATGGAGTTGACAAGCGCGCAGAACTTGACTCCAACTTTCCTATCAGTAGCAATGGGCCTGAATCTAGGGACCTTGGCGCTCCCAGCGCGCCCGACTTGCCTAACACACCTAACAAGCGCGCGGAGCTTGACAGCACCGCCTGTTCCGCACCTACTCTACCTACATCACCTGATGAGTCTAGCAAGCGCGCGGAGCTTGACACTGATACAACCACCTGTCCTCCCACAATTCACACACTTCCCGTACTTACACTTGACCCCCCATTCGGCGACGGCCTACTCAACGCTAACTCGGATTCACCCGACGCGGACTCGCCCGGTGGAGTTGACAAGCGCGCAGAACTTGATTCCAACTTTCCTAGCAAGCGCGAGGAGATGAGCAAGGTGCCGATTCGGAGCCTGCCGGAGAGTCAACACCACGCGTCCAACTGAGCCGAGACGCTGTCAACTCTGTCGTTCTATTTGAAATTCGAGCTTTTCATACAAGGACTCACATCGCAAGTTGTTGCTATTCATTCACTCACACTCGTTAGCATAACATCTCTTTACATTGGTTCTTTGTTTTCTATCTTCCTTTCATTAATACCGTGCAACTCGTTTCCATACAAATGACCCACCAGCATTTAAACCTGCTACTCCTAGACTCGTCATCATCCCAGAGTCAACGTTGCGCTGACATGCCATCCAGTCTTGATGCGGTGTTCCAACAAAGAAATCAACCGGCGACGACGGTATAGCTAGGGCGCGGGTCCCAGAAAGGAGCGGGATTGGTGTCAAGAGTTATGGATGTGAAGATCTCTAAATAATGACAGTTACAAGATAGAGCCGATTCGACAATCAAACATCACTCGAATACCTACAGGTCCACTCATTTCACTACTCTGTCGCGTGCGAGGCCGGTACTTTCGAGTTGATTTTAACATTTGTTAGAATGTAAGTTGACTCTTGAAATTGGGAGTCTGGGACAAGAAAATCTTGCAAGCCCGAATTCTGCAACGAGATGAATTGTTGCATGACGTATTAGCGAAAGTACATGCGAACCCCTTTAGAGGGTACATAGCGCCGACACGAATCGAGTATGGGTTCCGTACTGATACTGGTGATTACTAGCCTGAAACAGCAAAGATGAACAGACGACTGGTGCAAGTAAAAATTATGCGAAGCTAACGGCCCCCGACAGGAGGCGCACCACGCCCCCTTGGACGTCCCCCTCGTCGTCCATATCCACCCCAACCTCCGACATAAGCGCCCGGGCCCATCAGTCCTACGCCCCCAGGCTCACCAAATGTAGCCACGTTGCGCTCTCTTTCTTCCTCCCTACGATTTCTGCCTCCACCACCTCGCCGTCCACCGGTGCCTCGTGTTGGTGGCGGAGCAGCTTGAGTTGAAGACGATAAAGAATCGAAAAATGATTTCGTTGGGTTATAGGCCACATCGTCTTTCTCATCCTTTTTGTCCGTCGGCGAGTCACGGTCGGAGGGAACGCCATTCTCATTATCGCTATCCTTCTTCTTTGGTGCAACTGCCGTCTTGTCGAACCGGGCGTTCGAGCTCTGGAAATCGAAATCCGTCGCAGGGACTTTGATATCTTTTGTCTCTCCACCATGACCGTGATGACCACCACGTCGGCCACCACGACCTCCATGCGGGGGCGCCGTATTTCCGGATCCACGCAAGTCTCCTAAAGCGCGCTGAACTGTTTCCATTGATGCAGCAGCAGTGTGTACCGAACTGACGCGACTCGGGCCAGTGCTAGGACCTGGTGCATCAGTCGTTTGCACGACAGGGACCGTCGGGGGAGCTGGCGCATCTTGCACTGGCACAGGCTGAGGATAGGCAGGAGCCTGAGCTTGTGGCGGTGGAGGCTGGGCTACGACAGGCTGTTGGTATTGAGGACCGTATGCACCGTACTGGGGTTGAGTTCCTGGAGCAGACGCCTACCATACTAGGTTATTATGGTGTGTTCAGGTAGGGAAAAATCACTCACCCCCAGCACCGCAGGATCGTCGTGAACACTACGAAGACTCGGAGTAGCTGGTTCATCAACTGCAAGATCTTTGACCTCAGACGCGCGGAAAATTATGTATTGGTATGGTTCTTGGACGGGAGGAATGAATTCTGAGGGTGGCCTGACGCGAGTTTGATGTCAGATTACGCGTCGTGAGGAGAAGGCGAGGCAGAAACTGGCGGTGTCAGAACAAGGACAATGGCTCACCTTCTCGACTCTGTACCCATAGAAAACACTAGAAGCCATATAAGACCAACTGAACAACCGCAGAAAGTGAAACTCACCATTTGAGAGTTGGATCGTGGAAGCAGCGGGGTCAATACCCGCCAGTATTCCTCGATACCGCACATCAGAGTGGGATATGAGAGAAATTGGTTTTCTGAGCAGTGGTGATCAGAAACAATTGCAAAATGAGTATAAATCTACATACCCTATAAAGCTCAGTGCCATGGTTGTTGTCAAAGGCTAGAACTGCAAGAATTGCTTTCTGTGTATTTCGTATCGCCGCCGCTCGAATTCGGCCTTTTTGAGTCGGAGCTTCAATTGGTTCAACACGACCTTCCTACTTTGGCGGCATGACACTGACAAGTCAAGTGGCAGTTCTGCCAGGGGCATATTAACTATCTTCAGGATGGGAGAGGCGATTTGCATTTGTGCTTGACAGTTCATTGGTCACGGCCGGTCACTGGTGAGTACTTGAGTGGCCGCAGGTTGCAACTGTAGAGTATCGACCTGAAGGGTATAATATATAATCATCTGTGAGTTTCAAGTCGATTTCCATTGAATCAATAATCATATCTTGATTTTAGTGACCAAGCAGATCATCAATGTCGAAGTTTGCGGTGCTGAACGTTGCAAAGTTGATGCATCGATGTCCCAACGTTTCATGGGCCCTCGGAGCACTGGTGATGTCATCTGTCCACAAGTTGGCTTCTCTAGGCTTCAGAACTTCGGAAGCGCTGAAGTAATTGTAATTGAGGACATCAATCATGCGTTTCAACAAATTGCAAAATATGTTCTAGGTAAGTCCGAGGCTTGAGTGCGACACTCGTCGTGTTGAAGGTCATATAGTATGAATCGTATAGCTATGAACTCGCCCTCTTCTTCCTTCATACCATGATTCGGACTCGTACTACACCATTGCAGACACATCTCGTGCATTTTGCTGTCATATATTTACAGGTGGTTTTTCTACAGTTTGAAACACAAAAAACATATCCTTTTATGATACCGGGGGGAACTTGAGGACAGACCGCTCAAAGTTTTAAATAAGTGTGCTCTCCGAATTACGGAGACACACATAATACTGTCAGGCACCGAGACAAGAATACTACGGCATCAAAAAGGCCAGTACAGTTATGGTGCGATGCTAGTATAAGTATGTGAGGGATAGGAAATGCGATAAAAGGCTACATGCGCTACGTGATGTGTATGTGATCACGACCTCTCCAACCTTCCTGCCACCCCTTCCGCTTCTCCTTTAGCCTGTCCAAAGTCTGGATCCACAGCTGTCACACTCTTTTGTCTGGTGTCAGCAGGTGTCACCACGGCGCTGAGAGCTGGATCTATTGGGTCTGAAGGAGGTCCAGACGTCGTGGTTGAAGTTGGCGTAGAAGTCGTGGCAGTTGTAGAAGTATCCGGATTAAAATTGCGGAAAGGGGAAGGTGCCACTAAAGGGCGATGGAATCGAGCACGGAACTCACTCGGGTGGGGCTGAGGAGGTTCCCCAAACCCACTGCTACCAGGGTCGGCCATATCAACATTTGGAAATGGGGCAGCCGATGGTCCAGGAATAGAGCCGTCTGCAGCTTTGACTGCAGCTTGTTGGGCATAGTGCATGCGACGCTAGTATTGGGTGAGTTATTTCAGTAGCTATAAGAGACAGTGGCTCGTACTTGATGATCCCATTGATCAAAGGCTTCTGCTATGACTGGTTCCAAGGAAGCAAGTTCCTCGCTCGTGATCGCCAACGTCCTTAGAAGATGTTGTTTAAGAAGGGGCGCGCATGAAAAAGATAGCAGTAACGTTGAAGCAAAATTTTGTCCGCCGGTAAGTTGTGGAGGTGGTGCTTGAGGGAAGGACGGGTCTTGCGGGTTCATTGGATGCGGCTGGTGTGACATCTCATGGGGAAGAACCTGTTGATACTGGCCGTCTCCGTTTACTCTGTACTCTTCCATCCCCTGCATCATATCATTGGGCATATCCAGTCCCAGTTCCCGCATCTTCCGCTGCTTAACAAGACTCCGGTGTTTACGTTGCCGTTCTCGGGCGGCGGCCCTGACTCTTTCGCGCCTAGAAAGTTCCTCAGGCGTCATTTCTTGACCGGTAAAAGTCGGAGTGGGTGGCTGAGATGGTTGAGGTTGGGGAAGAGCCTGGGCATCCGTGGGTTGCGTAAATGCCATTATTGCATTGATGTTATTGACAGTACGATCACGCTCGCGTTTCCTGCGCTGCCGCTCCGCAGCCTTCTCTCGTTTTTGCCTTTGTTGGGGCGTCTCATTTTCTCGCGAACGTCTACGGGCAGATGAAACTGGTGTGAGGGTGCTCTGTGATGGATTATGATGAGCCCCTGGGTCCATAGCATGCATTGTCCGGATGTGACTGAGCCTTGGATGTGACGCTTGTTACGGCGTCTTCAGCGAAGGTGACCGTCGTCGTGACAGAGAGTGACGAAGGAGAGACCAAACAGGGTTACGCACACCAACCACACTGGACTGATGAGCGTGAGAAGAAGTTACTAATATAGTCTAATACCATGTTCAGCTGTAGCTTGCTAATTCGACGCTAATATCCTGCCGGTCTTCTTCAGCATGCTTTCACGTCCTGGTCCGACACCTATCCACTCTATAGGCGTACCCAAGAAATTCTCAATGAACCCTACGTAACTCTTGCAGTTATCTGGGAGGTCGTCAAACGATGTTATCGAGCTGATCTGCGTCTTCCACCCAGGAAGTGTCACATAGACCACTGTGACTTTGGCCAGAACATCAAGATCGGCTGACGGATTGTGAATAATGCTTCGCTTTGTCCGATGGTTAACTCACCTGGGAAATATTGGAGTTCTTTGTCGTCGATCATGTACTTGACCCCGATTTTGATGTCCTCTAATTCATCCAAGACATCCAATTTCGTCAAGTTGAGCGAATCATATCCGTTTATGAGGCTTGAGTGTTTCATGACGACGAGATCCAGCCAGCCGCAACGTCTCCTTCGGCCTGTGGTAGTGCCATACTCCCTTCCAACTTCTTGGAAGTGGACACCGATGTGCTGAAAATACGTGAATACTTGAGTATGTATTGTTATAAGAAGACCAACGTTAAGCTGCTCAGTTGGAAATGGTCCTCCTCCAACCCGAGTGGTATATGCCTTGATAACTCCAATGGTGTGTCCAATCGCTTTAGGAGGTATGCCAAGACCAGTGCATACACCACCAATTGTGGTGGATGATGAGGTGACGTAGGGATACGTCCCGAAATCCAGGTCAAGCATGAGCGCATTTGCACCTTCAACGAGGACCTTCTTACGCGCAGCCAGCGCGCCATGAATATACTCTACGCTATCCACAACGAAAGGTTTGAGTCGCTGTGCAAGAACCTACGTCATGTTCAGTGATGATATTTAACGGGGAAAACATGAGATACGACCTTATAGCGCGCAATCTCGCCCTCTGTATCATATTCAAAATGGCCATAACGCTTGAAACGACCCTCCACGATCTTGCGAAACTTTTGCGCAAAGGTATCATGATTAAAAAGGTGATGCACTCGGAGGCCCGAACGAGAGGCTTTCCCGGAGTAAGCCGGGCCTATGCCTTTCTTCGTGGTTCCGATGCTACAGGTTTGTTAATGATAAGAATTGTAAGAATCACATCAAGGTTCATACCTGGAACCACCGAGCTCCACCTCCTTCAGGCCGTCTACAATTTGGTGGAAGTCGAACACGAGATGAGCTCTATCTGAAAGAAATATTCTATTCGAGCAGTTCAGGCCTGGGTAACCATGTCATCGCTAAAGCACATTCAACCATAATGAACCCGACCTTGCTTCTCCAAGGCATCGAGCTCTTCAAAAAAGGAAGGCACATGGACAACAACTCCAGAACCAATCAGGCCTACACATGTTGGGTTTACCAGACCTACCGAATGGATAGATCAATGACATACAAAGGATCATAAGAACTGATCACGAACCGCTTGGGAGAAGATGGAAAGCAAAGGTGGTCTTCACCTTCTCCGGTCCAACGGGCACGACGATTGTGTGTCCGGCATTATTGCCACCTGCGCATCGCGCGCAGACGTCGAAGTCAGCCGATAGGATATCGACCAGCTTGCCTTTGCCTTCATCTCCCCATTGCGAACCAAGCACGACGGTTACTGCGACAGGATCGGTAATCAAAGATCGGCGGTACTGAAAAGATTGACATACCGCTCATGGACAAAGGAGCTTCTGTGATACGGGTTCAGCCAGTTGGCAGGAGCTGCGATGTGGAAAAGAAATGAGATTAATGATATAATTTTCGGACATCTTCGGATAAGTCTGAATCATCCGGAAAAGGTAGTCAGTTCTTGTCCACGCCTGGCTACTAGTACCACCACCGACCAAGGCTGAACATCATATGCCATTTTCTTCAAAGCCCATCAATCCGTCACCGCTCCATTCAAGGTTGAAGCGAAATCCTGCACTGTTCGGTGTTCCCTTTCTTCTCATCATAATTGGCGCCTCGTTTGGTCTTCAGACTTTCACACAAACTCGATATGACCTACAGGACCAGAAAGTCAAGCAGGTTTGACTTCACCGTGCGGAATCTTATCATGTACTTAATTTCTCATAGATGAGCAACGAGCAAGCTCTAGGTCTTGATCGCAAGAAGAAAAAGTTTGACATTAGGGAGGAATACTATGTGAGTTTTCGTGAAGCACGTCTCTCAAGATCTTACTAGTGTGAACGTATCAGAAACTAAGTGCTGCTGGGGAGCAAGACTGGGAACCAAAAAGAATTGCAAGACCCAATGACTTCCCAGAATCGGGTGTTCCCCCCACTGAGCCTCCAGTCAAGCCTTGATATGTCTCAGAATGCCGGCTGTGAATCGGTACCTTCTTAGCCACTCAGTGTTCCGTGCTCCAGGCCATTTTCGTTCCGACTTGTATGATAGGCGATACCTCAGTTCTCGTAGCAGTGGAAATCCGGGATATCACCTACTGCTGGACATCAACTCTCCTGCATATGATGAAACGCAGATCAAGGGCGAGTGTACCTTAGTATTTTCTACTGTCATACTCTTACTCTATTTTTATTCTATTGTTCTGGGATGACATAACGATGACCATCAAGGTGGTTTTTTTTTGCACCTCCATTTTATTGCGAACATAAGTACTACCATCTGACGTGCCAGCCATTTTGGCCATTAAAACCAAAGCTGTGTACAGCGAAGTATTTACAGGCCCATCGCCAAACTTATTGCGAACGATCCTGTAACATCCGTTGTGTATGCCGACTCGCTTGCATTAGCAGAAGATTTGGTAGAGGTTACATTGAAAACGACAAGTGGTCTCGTATAGCCACACCGGGAACTGTGTACGTCCTACGACGTCAAAGGGTAGGCATGAGAACAACAGGCAGCCTAGTTTGGGATGAGGGTACACAGCTCTTCATTCACCCAGAATCGCATTAGTTGCGGGAGATCTTGCAGACCGCCTACTATGAGCTGCATCCTTGCTCCTTTCCGTTCTTACTGGGCTTGGTCGAAGGTTGGCACACAAACGACGCACGAAGATCGCAGGTTGATGTCACACGGACTTGCTCATTGGGGTAAAAGTCGAGCTTGGGTTCAAAACGCTATGGGTTCTCGGAGCTTAGCAGTCTTCGCGTCCAACACAGAACCATGGTGACGGTCCCCATCAATTTCTGAACATAACTATGGAGAGGACACACATCTACTGTGAGCGCAAGAGCCTATTCTCTTTCTCCTTTACCACTTCCTCGAGCTCCGTAAGTTTCTTTTAATTATTTGTAGGATATCCGCGACCTCCCGAGCCTCGGACGCTATCTCTCAAGGGAGTGCCATGTTGGCACCATTATTCATGCATTTAATGCTGACATATTTTTCATGAAAGTTTGTGATGATGCATTGGATTCACTGCTTCTGCTTGCCCCACTAGTAGGATACACATAGATTAGCTTCAAGTGGAGAGATTGGTTGGTTACTTACCAATCTTTCTGTTCTTATTTGTCATTCTTCGTGGTGTGCTGGATGACCGATAATGAACTCGTCAAATATCCCTCGATGAGCGAAGTATACCAGATATCGTGAGCCCGTGCCTCCTTTTGGAATGAACATTCGCAATACCTCTGAAAATTGCGTGCAACGACCGGAGGTTATGGCTTGTTCTTTGTTATCAAAATGATATTTGGCGCAGAGCATACTCTGAAGTCGGGCCGTAGCCTATCTGACTCGGACGTTCTCCTCGTGCGGGCCCAAAAGTCCTGACTGATAAACATAATCAATACAAATCCGAGAGGAAATATGATATTGCGTATCACAATGCCAGGCCGCAGGACTTTACCTGACAGGATACCGGTAGAATGAATTTGCAGAGACAAAAAAATTGAAGCTTGGTTACGTATCAAAGTGGAATGTATGTGTGCGCTCACTGCCACACAGTTGTGGCGGACCTTTCAATGCGCCGTGTGAGTGCTTTAATAAGGCGCCACGGTGTTCGTACACGGTACACCTGGCAAATAGATGGTTTTAGACGCAAACGAGCTATACATCATCAGTAAAACCTCGAATTACTTAATCAGCCTTTTTTGAACTTTGCACTGGTTTTCACTTCTTTTCAAAAATGAGTGGCCTTTGTTGCAGTTATTTTTCTTAATTCATTGCCTGGTCCTAACTTGAGTATCAGGAATAGTTCCAATATGTTTTATAAACCTAAGAGACATGCTTAAAAATATAAAAACAGAAATTTGGTACCAGTAAGTGGCACAGAGTACTGATTATTTTTATGTTTAAATCCTCTCCTGAAGTGGTAATCTTTACAAATTGTGAACTCCAACCATTGCAACTGCATGAAATAATAATAATAATCTATTCCAGATATTCAAGTTGGGACGAGGCAGTGAATTAAGAAAAATAACTGCAACAAAGGCCACTCATTTTTGAAAAGAAGTGAAAACCAGCGAAAAGTCCAAAAAAGGCTGATTAAGTAATTCGAGGTTTTACTGATGATGGTGCATCGAAAGACATGCCGAATTGTCATCTGATCCCAAATGGTCGTGAGGCGGATCACGCCTGGTCAGAATTTGTCGCCACAAAGATGGATGAGGGGAAGTACGTGTATGACAGTGTATGGTACGATCTCGTACATATTTCGGTGGAAGACCATGAACTTGGCCTCCCAACACTTCATTTCCGTCAACCGGCACTCGTTTCCATAACTTCTTTCTTGTGTTGCAGTAGCGCAAATGCTGCATTGATCCAATCGAGTGATATGGATTCAGGACCTACAAGATCATGACATCGGTGTTCCGAGTCTGAGGTGTGAGTGAGGTAAAATTGGCTTCTAGATCAGCAGCTACACCGACATTGATGGCTGGTTAGGGTACCGGTGCACGTGCGCATGATGTCGACAAATTAGCTTTTTATTAACCGCGGCCGAGTCTGATGTGACTATGGTAGTGATTATTTCGAATGTCTACCGAGAGATTGCAGCGCTTCGGAGACTGAGTGCTATCCATATCCGAGAAAAGGCAGTCGACATCGGCGGCGTGGGGAACGATGCACATAATTTTGCCATCTACCGGACAGAACTAGCTTTGCCAAACAGGTTGTCAGAGTAGCAGACTTCTGACCACGACACTACCAACAAAGTAATCTCTTCTGCTGGCAATCTGCTGGACTGATAGTCCACATTTCTGGGCACCGGCAAGCCTGAGCCCGGCAAAGATGTTCTCGAGTCTGACTTTAGCGTGCATTTGTGCTGCTTCCCAGTGTAGCCCCCGGGCTTGCGCCTCAAAAGGTATCGTTGCCCCGAGCTCGCGTGATCACCGCACTGCTCAAATAGGTTGCAGCAGGACCGGAAAGATGCGACAGATTCGGCAGGACTAGACTATGACAGACCTATACATTTTCTGGCTGTCAAACCCCAATCCGCATGTCTAAAAAGGTTGATTTCACACACCTCTATGAATCATGATCCGTGATGAGACAGTGCACGCCAAAGGCCTGTTAGGGCTAGCGTCGCTGAGACCTTTTGAACGTCATCTCGGAAATAACATCCCACGCAATCAGACTGGAGTATATGAAGCTTGCGCAAGAGAATTATCCAGCAGTAACCTTCGTCAGTAGCAGGTTGAACTCAGTCGCGAACCAACGATGTCTATGGCGTCTCAACCTCCACCACCTAACAAATGGATCTCTTGGTTGTCGCAGATTTATAGCTCGGGCAAGGGGCCAGTGCTCGGTACGGTCGATGCCCAGGAAATCGAAGATAAAGCCCGCGAGGTTATGAAGGACAATTCTAGTATGCTGCAACATTTAGATGGCACAACTGAACCTGAACAACTTTTGACAGTTGCATACCAGTATACGTTGAAGGGTGCAGGTACCTGTTCGACCGATGATGCTAATAGGAAGGCATTTGAAAGGTGGAAGATCGTCCCGCGCATGTTGAACAATGCTACATTGCGCAATGTTGAGGCAAGCGTTGGAAATGATGGTTAACAATGACCTCCTAATCCCTTCTGTCAGACGACAATTTTGGGTATGAAAGTCTCTTCACCAATATTTGTAGGACCAGTCGGCAAACAAGGTCTGGTGCATGCTGACGGAGAGCTTGCGACAGCTCGTGCAGCTGCGGCAGTCGGTGTACCGATGATTTTAAGTTCTTCTGCGTCGCGATCCCTTGAGGATGTAGCGGAAGCCAATGGGCCGAATGGACAACGATGGTATCAGTTTTACTGGTGAGTGCCGTCTCGTGTCATATAGCGAAACCTGATTATATTATAGGCCTCGTTCTCCCGATGTGGCATTGTCCGTCCTCAAACGTGCGAAGGAAAATGGGTATACTGCTCTCGTTATCACGGTTGACACAATGATTATTGGATGGCGATCACATGACCATCGCATCGGATACAGCCCAGCGGGACATGGGTTCGGCGTCCAACAGGGTATGGCGGACCCGGTGTTTATGAAACGCCACGGGCTCGTTGCTCGACATGAGCGTCCAAAATTTCCATTCGATCAGGAAGAGATCAGAAAGAAAGCCGCGGCAGGTGACGAAGAAACGAAACAATCAATGTTCCTTGCGAGCCAGTGGCTTGCCGAGACAGGATTTGGGATCTTCAGAACATGGGACGACCTTCAATTCGTCAAGGACAACTGGGACGGCCCCATCTTGCTCAAGGGAATACAAGCCGTCAACGTGCGCTCATCCAGAGTTGTTACGAGCTATCGCTGACATAAACATCACCAGGATGCGGAGAAGGCGATCGACATGGGCATCCACGGGATTATCGTCTCTAATCACGGTACGTATCACTGTCGACATTATCTGTTTGTTCGCCACTGTGTTGAATTAAGATATTTAGGGGGTCGTCAGATAGATGGCGCAATAGCCTCATTGGATGCGCTCGATATGATCATGCACTCACAGAAAGTTCTTGACGCGCAAAAATCGGGTAAACTGACTGTCCTATTCGATTCTGGAATTCGAACAGGAAGCGACATAATTAAGGCGCTTGCAATCGGAGCACAGGGTGTTTTAAGTGTGTCACCCATCGTCCTTTCTGTTCCCATCTTATACTTTTGTTTAGTCGCCCGACCGATTGTTTATGGACTTGCGATAGCCGGCCAGGCGGGGGTAGAGCAAATTTTGATGCAAAGCATCTGTGACTTACACGTTACGATGGGTTTGTGTGGATTCAGTGATGTGAATGACCTGATAGGTAAACGAGATGAACTGTTGGTCAAGGTAGACTACGGGGTAGGCACACGTACGTTGGTAAAGTCGTTGATGTAGACCGCCCTTTCCACTCCACTAGTCTCATTAATATAATTTGTATTTGTAGATTGACATTCCCTAGTGCTACCGTTGTAAGTATCCTCACCTACCAATCCCCTTCACTTCATGAACGTGCAAACGGTTGCGCAAGTAATGCAGATCAAGTCAGAACCATGTGCTTGCCAAAGGTGCAGGCAAAGAAACCGTGACGGATCACGATGACGATAGGGCCACAGGCTAAGCGCTGAGCCCCGGAAATGAGGTGAGGTGATGATGGTGAGTAAGACACGAGTTTCCTCCAACGTGATGTCATTTGGCGGCATCTCAAATCGCTCGAAGCGGTGTTCAAAATTCATACCTGAACTCTGCCGGACCTCCGATGCCTACCCCAAAGTGTCTAAATCCTGAGCCGGGGGCTAGCGCTTAGCCCGGATATGTCTTTGACCATCTAGCGCAAGGCAAGAAACAGCTTTATGATACATTGATTCACAGTAAGTAAGATGTTTGCGCTCCTCCTGGTCGAGTCGTTCATGAGCATCCCATAGGCCATAGCGCTTACATTGGGTGAAAGTTAGATATATTTCCAGCGGAGAATCGTCTTGTTTGAAGCGATGTACCCAAGATCATGTCGGCGGTAGACCCGGACAGTCGATAGTGTGCAATCGTCTTATTTTGCAATCCTCTGGCTCATCAGTACACCATCGAGATTCGACCCCGCAGTGACCCCGAGGTGTTGAAGTGTTTCAAACTCGCATGCCTTGTTGCTCCAGAATCAGATTGATACAATAGGCGTTCGGACAGCCTGATACAATATTCTGTTGCCCAAGCAACGTTCAAGAGGTTGAAGATATAGAGTTTGATATTAGTCGTCGACCCACCAGCATACTCCACGCAGTCACGGTGGGAAGCGAGCCGTCGGGATCGGCACACAGAACATTGGACGCTTTTGTGGGAGTGAAGTGGCTTATCATGAGCGTCATGACCTATTGCCGACACGGCGGCAGTAGTCACTTGGCAGAATGGCAGCGTTTTGCCAACTGACCGCAGTCACCGCACATCGCTGGCATCTTGGGACGAGAATATGCAAGGTTGCGCATCCCTTTTGTTGTCTACTCAGCGCAAATATCTGACACTGTCAACTCTATCTTAAAAGTGGACTCGACAATCCTGTTGCTGCTCAATATCACCAGTACAGCTTAGGTCTTCCCGGAAGACACCTCCGATGTGGCTTTCTTAAGATCAATCTGGTGAAGTCTAACCATGGTTATTGCAACGACAACACTCAGCACTGAGACTAATGACCACACTGATCACGAGCTTGAACATATCTTGTACAGTGATATGATCATCCCAGGGCTTCTGGGCACCATGATTTTCACATTCGCTGAACAAGCAGCGGAGAAAGACATGACGTGAAATTACTAGGTGTGTGCATCGAATTTTTGTTCGTTCTACTGCTGATCTTACGACTAGTTTGTCTTAATAGTGCGATCTTCCTTCCTCTTTCGATCGTTTCTCCCTCGATGTTATTGTCGCTGACAACGCGCGCGGTGGTAGCAAAACGAGTGTTCAATCGGCAGCTATGATTGATCGGCTACTACATCAGCATTTTCTTCCATCACATGCAGTCCACGCAAGTGGGAAATATCCCCGTACTTCAATATGTCAGCTTCCACCTCTCTACGCTTCCCTCTCGAAACTATCCTGTATTCTACGACGGATATACTGGTATTGCCCAATGTAGGAAGGCTTCCAAGCTTCAACTCTGCGGGACACGTAGCATGGTTGCTGTAGATCATGATGCGAAAGAGCGTAGCTATAAACGCCCCGTGCGATAGAACGATTATGTTCCGACATCGGCCCTCTGAGACGTCAGGTTTGGTGACGGAGATGTACGGTATTATCACCCGGTTATACCAAGCGATGCAACGTTGAACAAAAGCTTCGTCTGTCTCTATCGAGGACAGGTCCTTCATGTCGATTGGCCCCTTCTTGCCTTGCATCTCGCCCATAAACTGTCCAAAGATGAACAACTTTTCAACAGGTCGAGGTTAAATTCGACTCTCACCCTTTCTCGTAACGCACTGTCTTTGACCAACTCGATGCCAGTGTGGTACTGGAGAATCCTCTCGGCAGTCTACGACATATGAGTTATCGAGTGTTATCGAGCGCTGTAAATGTTATATTTGGTTTCAGACGTTTGGTCTCACCTCAGAAGCTCGCTGGAGATCACTCGTGAAAGCTTTGTCGAAGGAAACAGATTTGAGCGCCTCCGCAGTCACCGCAGCTTGTGCAAGACCAGTGGCATTGAGCTGTGTATCCAGTTGACCCTGGATGATTCTGTTGCGATTTGAGTCCGTCTCTCCGTGTCTCACAACAAACACCCGAGCAAGGATGGTCATGGAGCTAATGAAGAACTGAGGACTTAGGCTATCATTAAGTCCGGTCACTTTCCAAGTGCTGATTCAATGCTGATTAGTTGACTACCTTTGTACAACGAAGGCAAAAGTGCACTGGACATCATTTATTTAGTCCATAAACCTCCACAACTCGCCCCAAAACCAGTTATCCATTCCATGCCAAGATGTCTAGACTCCTGAGTCACGCGAGGAGGTGTGTCTGCAGATAATGTGTCCATCAAGTATACCCAAGGAAAATGAGTTCATCATAGCAGTGCCCTGATTTCGTCGACCACATTCCTGATTCTATCGTCAGGGAATGCTGGGAGAGCTGACATTACTGTTTGCAAGTCCGCAGATTGGGCAGAATCTAACGGAATGCCGCGCGTATTCCCAGCATAGATCTAGATTGATGAGCAAACAGTCTTGGTACGGAATGGAAGGACGCTTACCACGTTCCCCAATGCAACTAGGGTGCGATAGGTAACCTCTGCATCATCTGTATTTGAACGTAGCAACTAAGAATTGCTTAGTTGATGGTCAAGAACATGCTTCTGATGAGTACCTGAAGGGCTAATCCAGTGTGTTGGTTCACCACATCTCTAGCGACGGATGTTGTCAAGTAGGCACAAGAGAAACTGTTTCGACATTTAGTCATTTTTCCTGATATGGTCAAGTGAAGTCATACTTGAAAAGGATGGTCGCCAAAGCTACGCGCTGAACCTTCGTCAGAAGTGCGTAAGGTGCATGACTGAGCGCTTCGAAAACCTGCTTCCCGTGAGAACTACTACTTCAACCGAAAAATGAAGTCACCTACCTGTGCAACCCACTGCCCTTCGTTCACAGGAGTTCCCTCTTGGAAACAATTAGCTACCGTGCGGAATAATAGCAGAATATTGGTTTCTTGAGCCTTCGACATAGCCTTCCCATGTGATCGGACTTCAGTCCAATCAGACGCCTTGAACAGGGATGCGAGAAATCGTTCTCGTCCACCGGGGACTGCAGAAGCATCTGCACAATATGCAGCTACCAATCTGCTTAGGTCCATCACTTAAGAGCGGTCAGTGAAATGATGAAATTAGCACAATGTAATGCTTACTAGGGAATCGCTGGGACGCCGGCCATCGCTCTAAAATCTGTATGATAACTTCTGCGTGGGTGCCACCGAGGGGTGGAAGAGACAGTTGAGAAGGTGTCGAAGTGACTTGAGAAAGATAAGTGAAAGCTTCCTCGACGATCTCCAACTCTTCGGGGTACATTGCAAGGGTTGCAGTGGACTGGCATGTCTGGGTTCAGAAGGTTGCTCAATGCAGCTCAATCGCGTGCGTACAATTTCGTTGCGTAGTGCTTCGTCAAATTGGTACAACTTTGTTTGCATTGCTGATACATTAGCTTGTTTGAAAGAGACAAACTTGGGCTGCGGAAATCAGCATTGAGCTCAACTATCGCTATCTAGAAAAATCTTACATAAGGTATGATTTTCGGAGCTGAAGGTGATACCGAAGGAACTGGAGGTGTAGGGACAGGGGCGCCACTGTACCGAGCTGCACCCGTAAAAGGATCCATATAAGCCGTGGACGGGGCTGGCGCTGCTGAGGTAGCGGCAGTCTGATATCTTGATGCTCCTGATGGCAATCTAGCACATGATGTACTACTGAACATTGATGCTTACCGGTGTACGGGTCAACGTATTCATTGCTGGCGCCTAAATTGACTCCCGCAGTATTCTTTTCTATGAACTTGACAACTTCGTCGATGTAGTTCAATGACAGATCATTCTGTTCCAGAAAGCGTTGAGCAGCCGCATATGGATTCTCTGTGATGAAGACAAATATCAAATTTATGTCCACAGCACGAGTATGAAATACTTGCCGGACGCATTGAATGGGAGTTTCAATGGTGGTGCGCCTTCCTGCACATCGACGTCAAACACGTAGTCATACTCCTTGCCATTGAAAAGCTGCTTCCTTCCAGAGCCGACGGCGTCCACGACATCGCCAACCTTCTGCCAGTTTGACGTTGCACTATCCCACTACACTAGCTTAGATGATTATCTCGCTGATTCATGAGTGCTCACCTGATGCGCCTCAACAAGGTCGCCGTTTCTTATCATTTTCACTTCTCCAGGTTTCTTACCTATGCAATTTCAATTTAGCCTCACAAAATCTGTGAATAGTGACCGCCAACCTGGATGAAGCAGTGCGTCTGGACCAGGAAGATCGGTTTTCTTGACGTCACCCACTTGCTGCGACGAAATAGTCTGGCTTGCGATATGATCTTCGAGTGCCTTCAGCTCCGCCGCGCTGGCCCAACGATCTTCAGATTCACTGAACACCCGGACAATACCGTCACTACACCCACTGACAATATCTCCATTGGGCATCGTGGATACAGCCCAAACAGATATTGCAGGATGGATGATCATTTGCACACATTCACCGTCTGATGTTTGTGAGTGAATGCCATGGGGTTGGACGCAGTTCAATGACACACCTTGCCACACCCTCACAGAACGATCTTCACCGCCCGATACTATTCCTCCATTAGGAAGAACGGACAGACTGTACACAAAGGAGGTGTGTCCAGATAGCGTGTAAACCACATCGCCCTGCATCGTCCACACCCTGATCTCACTAGTCCTAATCAGCCACCCTATTTCGTCCAAAAATAGCGAGAATAAATTACCTATCGTTGGAACATGAGGCAAAGCCTATGTCAGGTATTAGGGTCAAGCCACGAACCGCGTCCTTATGCCCCTCATAAGTCCGCATCATCTTGTGTTGAACCCAGTATTTGATGGTTTTATCCGCCGAAGCTGATCGAAGAAGGATCTGTCACTGGCGTATCAAACAGTGAATGATCTCACGCACCGGTCAAGAATTGTTCGTCATCAATGGCAATGACTCCCCAAACTGCTTGCTGATGCCCCTTCAAATCATACACTAGCTGGAATTGTTTCCAGACTTTGGCGGTTCTGTGGTATTCAATGTTAGAACAGTACATTTGCTGAACAATGGAAGATTCTCACTTGTCCCATGAGCCAGATATGATGGTGCCAGATTGGCTGACACCAAGAGCACAGACATTATCGGTGTGTCCCACCAGCGAATATTCAGGATCCTCTTTCTGTGCTGGACCTAGGGCAAAAATATTGATGACGGTATCCTGCCCCCCAACAACAGCATATCCTGCCTTGGGTCAATGCTACATGAGGTGACGCTAACCACTGGCAGACCTACCTTGCGGCGCTTCAGGCGACGGAGAGAGATATTGTACAGCATTGACGAATTTTGACCCAGCTCGCAGAATAGATGAAGGAGTGAAGGGGACAGTTGGCGATGGTCGTTTCCAGGAGATCGCGGTGGAATCTCGCGATGCTGAAAGGATGATACTTTCTGTTGGCGAAGCTACTGCACGAACCTATGGAAGTTACGATCAGATGAATCCCCCCGCGAGTACTAATGGATTGGAAGAACCTACATCTGACGAATGAGCTGATAGTGTGGCTGATAGCTTGTAAGGCATCGGACGAGCTCCTTTCGCAGCCGCGTAGAATCGGACTGTAGGGGTGGACGAGAGACCACAGTTGAGGGATAAGATTACTCAAGGAAAAAGCGGGCAATCGCGTCAATGAAATGAAGGGTCAGAAATTCAGAACAGTCGAAATCTAACCACGGTCACGGTATCGTAAGTTCTATATCTTGGTATTTCCTCACTTTCATTCACATAGGCGGTCAATTATAGCAAAACAGATTGGATCTTATACACAGCCAAGCCAAGCACTGCACAGTGCGCACAGCACTGGTAGAACCATGCTAGACCATAATTGTGAACGGAAGAAACAGAAGTATAACATTGATAATTAAACTATAATGTGCACCACGCTAACGAACCCAACAGTCGTAAAATCGACAGCAGGGAGATACGGAGGTGTAAACTATGCCATGCACCATTATTTCATCTCCTGCGAGGGCCTCTCGATGCAGACCGTCGACTGTAAATTGAAGTAAGTACGACGAATTGCCAAATCGTGAGGGGATAGAAAAAGAGGGTGCTAGCAGATTTCGAATTATTTATCGTTTATACAGTTTAGGGCAGGCCTTATTGATTTATCCATGCAGACGCCCGGCGGGCCGGTTGCAGTGGGCCAAATATGAGATTAGACTCACTAGCGTACATAGTACTACTACATGGCATGGGACTTGCATGCCGAGGCAAGGTGTTAGATTCCCAACACTTGTCGTGGTCTGACAAGTTCGTAGCAAAATCAAATTTCGAATTTATATCTTCAACCTATGCGCAGCAGAATTGAAAGTTTCCCCGAGACGGTATTACCTCACTGTAACACTAGATGGGCAACCGTAAGTTCAACGTAACAGCAAACTAGGGTGTCGTGAACGAGATAGGAAGGGGAAGATCATTCGCTGATGCGAAGCGACCCGTTCACCGTGGCATGCGCGAATAGATCGAAGATCCAGGCAGAGGCGTAACCTGCGGCGTCTGGACTTCAAGGCTACCGCATATTCACCCTGAAACTATATCTGACTGACTTGGCATCAAAAAGTTATACTTCCTTTGGACCAGCGAAACTTAACCTTGTCGGACAGTGAGCACCGCTGAAAATTTTGCGGCTTGTCTGGACTTGCCGGACGCCTTTAAACGATATGACGGTATGGATGCCAGAGACACGACGGGATAGATGTGAAGATTATTTGACCTACCACGTTCTCTTTCGGCGCTGAAATCAAAAAATAACGTTGCGCTGCTGTTAGCAACTTGCGAAACTCGCACGGGAAACCAATGAATGCGGACAAATTTGATCGAATAATCCTAGAATTCCCAGCGAGTGGAGGGAGTACACAGCAAGACTAGCTCGGAACAGCACATCGACATATAGAATTTTGTAACAGTTCTTCCTTGGAGCAAGGACTGACCACAATACAGCAAAACGTCTTCACGAGAAGTTTCAGTCGCAAAGATCAACGCCTGAGCCGATTGATATTTTGACCCGTTTCCCGCGGTGCACTAAATCCGCTGCAGCTTTGCGCTTTTCGGCTTGATGGGCAACCGCTAGTGTGAGGACGTTTTGAGTCGCTTCTTGGGTTTGAGATTCGTCATCAGAAGAACCCGCCTGTGCCGTAACCTCAGGATGTAAGTTGGAATCTGTAATTTCAGTCGAACTATGTGTGGGTATCAACATATGATCAATCAGGTTGCATGAGGCAATGATGATCTTACGCCACTAAGGTTGGTCCTGCTTTAGATTTACGTCGCACCTAGCAGCGTTATCCTGCGTTAGCAACGTGACATGTAATGATTGATATTTCTAACCGTATCAGATAGGCCCATAAGGCGATTCTCGACCTCGGCGAGTGGGTTGAAGTAATCTGCATAAGCCTTGGATCGTTTCGCCTTGGAGAGAAAGACATATTTGGTTTTTTGAAGCTCCTTCTGCTTTTTGGATTTAACGCCTTTCTTGCCCTTTTTCGCATGGGAGCGGGTAACACCAATACCCAACTCATCAGAGACGATGCTTTCAACCGCAATAAAGCCTGGAAATGCATTTGCGTCGAAAAGACTGGCGTAAGTATACTGATCATACACCCACCTTCCTCTTCTAGCCTCGTCAGAAGCTGACCAACCAGTGCAGTGTCACACCCTTCGATGATATATGAAATTGAAACAATGAGGGATAAGATCAAAATTGAACTGACCAGTGTGCACCCTGAATAGCGACGCCGAAGATGGTTGATACACTTCATAAATTTTAATAGCCCTCCTGAAAAAAAGTAAGTAAGTTGACGCAAGGGACAAGCCACTTGTACCTGAAGAGGGCTAGGTCTTTGTATCGGGCAATGATATCAGCATGAATCATCCCCGCGATAATGTCCCACTCGTGGGAGCCGCGGAGACGGCAATCAAAGCAAATAAATTGAGCAGGGAGACGCTTGTCTTGTGCACCATGATATCTACGTCGCATTTAACGAAATATCACGTATTCAGAAAGGAGATGATTGCGCACCCCATGCACCTAACCAACCTTCGTCAGAGGGCTTGCTTTGTGCGAGAGACGAAAATGCGTACCAAACGTGAAACCAACGGTTGCAATCACCTTCACACAGTAGAGAAGCATCGTCAATTTTCTAAAAGGGTGAAATCACTTGTATTTCTTTCCATTTCGCTGCGTACGCACCGATATCCCACAGTCACAGCCAAGTTGGCCTTCATCTATCAACTGCTTGGAGCCCTTGGAACGGTTGTTACGAGGGATCTGCGGACCAGTGGTACCTAGATTGCAGGATGGTCCAGACGCTTCTAGGACCTGCGTCTCCATATCTGCAAAGAATTAGTTTAGTGCAATGCAATACGTCAGATAGACGTCATACCCAACATCTCTAAATCAGGTGCAGTGGACACACCATTCCTCATTCCAAGTAGATCCTGGAGGTATTGAGTATCAACCTCTTGAGTCGAAATAACCGAAGCGGAAAAGGCAACATCAGAAGCAGGCAAGGATGGGGCCTTGTTCGGTAAAGGAGCGGGTATCGGCGACCCCATAACAATCTCCTGAGTAGCTGGAATCTGCTGCGTTTCTTCAATGTCATGAGCAGCCTTTTTAGTGTTCTAACGCGAGCATCAGTGAGGTAAGAGATGGAACAGATGAGTGACGGACCAAGTCTCCGACGCATATCGGGGTCGACTCCGATATACCGCCATACTGGACACGAGCGCGCGACGAAGTATAATTGACTTGAGGGAATGGTTGAACCCCTCCATCTTCGTTGCGTATACCGACGGGGGCCATGACTACGTCACCACCGAACCTGCACAAAACAATGCCTTCGTCGATTACCATTTCACCTTCGGCATCCTCGTCTTCGTCTGCACTCCAGACGATGTTGCGCTCCAACGCATCTTTCTTCTGCAACTGTGCGTCCTCTACTCTGATTCTTGCCTCTTCGACTGGAGTCAACCTCGGGGCTGTGTGAGACGTGATACCCGCGAATGGCGCATTGTTGTCTTCTGATATAGACGGAAGATACGATGATACTGAGACCACTTTCATGTCGAGGCTGAAAAGAGAAGATGGACCCAAGTTGATGTATTGGAATTCTTGGTGCTTACCCATGCCATCCTGCGTTCACTTGGCCGATACTCGTTCGTTCCGGCACTTCATTCGCCATATGGGTGGTAAAGAACCATTTGTTAGCTTCGGCATCTGCCGCCTGGAAATGAGGGGGCTGATAGTCATCTGGGGCATCTTCGTTGAAGAACAACTTGAAATTTCCGTAACGATTTTCTGAGCCATAGAGTTACTATCGAACTCGACAAAAAAAGACATCGGCACGCACTTGGAAGGCTTTCCATCTGATTGATAGTAGTTATAAGCGACTTGACCATTGCCTGAAACAAAGCGTTTGAGAACGAAATGCTTCTGAATAAGTAAGGATTGGTGTACCTTAACACTCCTTTTAACCTCCCCAAGAGTCGGCAGCTTCCCTTTCTTGAGAGCATCAGAAACAGGATCTGGGCGTGCAAGAGACATCTTCGACAATTGATCTCCAAGAGTCATGATCGGTATGGCGGTGTGGCTTCCAGGCAGTTTGTGGTACTTTGCGTCCCTCATCCATTTAGTATAATATATATCAAAGCCTCGAACACTCACCTGAAAATTGAAGGTGTAAGCCTCCACAATGCTGCGCGAGTAGCCTGTCAGAGAACCTAGCAATGATTGAAGGCTAAAATTGACAAACTTATTGGGATCTTTGCTGTCCTAGACTGAACATCAGAAAAGAGAGTATCTAAGTATATCTAATCTCACCAAGTAGATGCCGAATATAACTTTCCGGAGGTATTGCTTGTCTATGGCTTCAAATATGCCGTTCTCCTGAGAAACATGGATATATGCGCGTCTGTCATGGAGAATGGATGGATATATGCGCACCAGGTAGTCAATTATACGGTCCCCTTCATTAGTGAAACCTCGGTTGAGGGTCATGAACTTGAAACCGCTGATATTCAGTCCGGCAGTTCCGTCTGAAGAGAAAGAACCAGAGGAAGAGGAGGCTCGTCCATTGTTTTGAGATGAAAGTCGATCTACGTTTTTTGGTTAGTGTATATTGGCCGCTATTCGTAAACTATACTCACATTCACCGAAGTTCTCGGCGGGTAGAAGACCCCTGAAATTAACAGGTGAGATGAGAATCGGAAAGCTATAGTAAACGCACCTCAGGTATGCGATGCAACCCAAACCAGCTTTTAGTAACGTTTGTACACATTCTAAGCTCTGCTTGTTGCTTATTGTCTGAGGAACAATCAAGTCCAAGCTGACGACAACTCGTGGATTAATACCTGGGTCTCTGTATTTGCTATTGTGCGTTGCATCTGCATGGCTTTTCAAGTACGTCTGAGTGTCTCAGAACCTTAAAGAAGTAGTCGTTGATTTTTACTTGGATGACAGGAGACCGAAGGAGATGAAGCTGGCAAGAGTTGCAAGACGCGCGACGCGTATTTGTATCGCATGTGAAATAATCACGTGACTCATGACCCGAATTGAGAACAGATCCACTAGCTAGTGTTGTAAGTGTAACATTATCGAATCTTGCAATTGAATGGTCGAGGACAATATCTCAGTGATGCATCCGATGAAGCTTTGAAGGGCAGTAAAGTTTGAACTCTCAAAACCAGTGGTTCGAGTCGACAATGTTACAAATACGATATCAAAAACAATACTATCACCAAGCCACGAGTCAGACTTGCAACATCGAAAACACACGGAGGACTTACGTTTGATACGAAGTTTTATAATACTATGGTTGTCCCGTGCCAATAAGGCTTGTAATTCGTGTGTCAAACCCCTCGCTACGAACTGGCATCTCCGGAGTGTGGAATGGGTTCTTCATGACAGCGTCTGCATAGGCCTCGTACACTCTTTGAAGAACCAAATCCGCTGTCGCCTCTGCCAAGGATGTGAGAAGAACGAATTTGGTTCCTGTAAGATATCAATGTAAGGGGGTTAGCTGTGACGTGCGTCAGACCAAGCACCTGTCGCGGTCAACAAGATGGTCATCTTAAATGACTCCCCTTCAATAACCTGTGCACCTGAGCTTGAACCAGTAGGGGATAAGCGACTTGTAATAGCGTGAATTCCATGCAGAGTGCCAGCGAGGACTAAGTACTCGTTTGATGTGAGCTGAGCGAGGCCATCTGAGAAGGACTCAGTCATGAACAAGGCTGAACCCATAAATGTTCTGAACAACCTGCGAAATTGCGCTGGTAGACCAATCCACCGGCTTTGTTAATGACCTTTTACACCTTGCTTTGAGTAATTGTTCGGGTAATTACTCGACAAAAGGGTTGAACCTACCCATAGGCTAAAGATTGCCATTGGCGCGAAGGGGAAAGTAGCCAGCGCGGAACTTCGCGTTCCACGGACCACGCCGATCTATCTCAGTGGTTTTTCTGGCTCAACCGTTCAGCGTTAGGCTCGCATCTTTCAGTCAATGGAACTTCGGCCACATCGCCAGTCTTCATTTCTGAGCCTGCTCCTATTGTTGTTTGCATTGTGGCCTACACTAACGATACAAGGCTCCACGCTCGGGGAACGTGATTTCATCCAGTTGACCTCGGAACAAATTTTGGCTCTTGCGACCGCAACGGACCCGGTCGCAAATGTAGACGCCAACAATCCCACTTCTCATCTTTCGAAGATCCTCATACCGCGCGCTGGTATGTGTCTATTCTGCCTTCCAAGCTAACTGAAACGAGTGTAACAGTGGGTAGTGAAAACATAACCCTCGTTCGTGAATATATCGTGTCCACTTTGAAGGTTTTGGATTGGCACGTCGAAGAGGACACCTTTACCGACAACACTCCGTATGGTATTCAGTCATTCACCAACATCATTGCAACGAAAGATCCAACCGCCTCGCGCCGTGTCATATTGTCTGCGCACTATGACAGCAAATTCTTCCCCAACTACCCAGATAATCAGGTACTTAGCAGAGTCTTCAATTATTCACACAGGAAGCTGTATGCTAAGCCCATCAGTTTGTGGGTGCGACAGATTCCGCAGCACCATGTGCAATGATGCTCGACCTAGCAGAGACTTTGAACCCCTTTCTTGATCAGCGCAAACAACGTCTCGAGGACGGATATGATGATGAAGATGAAGATGAAGATGTGGCAGACACGACCCTCCAACTCGTGTTCTTTGACGGCGAGGAAGCCTTCAAAGATTGGACTGACACAGACTCTGTATATGGGGCTAGGTCAGCAATTCTCTTGAGGATGGCATATCAGAACTAAACCAAACGGTGTACTTTCGTTTAGACATCTCGCAGGCAAATGGTCAACAACTTATATAGTGCCTAATTCTAAACGACGGTTGCTTGGGCATGCAAGTTTGACGGAGTTATCGACCATCGAACACATCATCCTCCTCGACCTCCTCGGCGCCCCGAACCCAACAATAAGATCCTATTTTATCGATACAGCTTGGTTATTTGATGCCATGGTTTCCGCAGAAACTCGGCTCAAGGATGTTGGTGCTCTTGATGAAGCAGAAACTGCGAACTTTCGCAGCTTCTTCTTGCCTCGAACGGGCTCTGGGAACCAATATAATTACGGATATATCGGAGATGATCACGTACCCTTTCTACAGAAAGGTGTCAACATTCTTCATATTATCGCATATCCATTCCCGCGTGTCTGGCACACCCTTCGCGTTCGTTATCATTTTCATGTGCCTGTCATTGCTATTGATCTCAGATTCTCTAGGATGATGCATCAGCACTTGATGTATTGACCATGCGCCGATGGAACATGATATTACGCGTGTTCATGTCCGAATATCTGAATCTTCGGCCCGAGATATCGCAACCACTCCCTAAGCACGATCATCTCCAACGTTCTGCCAGTGAATTGGTGAGATTTAATCTAGTCATCGATGTCTCAAGCTCAGAAAATCATGGAGCCCAGTGACCTGGTTTTAGAAATAGTTTGACGGACCAAAAGACCAGATAATTTGATTTATTGATACAAGGCGATGATACAAACATCTGCAAATTACAGAGAGGGAAGGAACACAAACTGAAAACCTAAGTGAAAAGCGCTGGATAAACATGTTTAAAGCGCAAGGACAAGTGCTTTGTAATGTTTCACGAGGTCGGAGGCATCCATAGCGAGCTGCGGGTGGGTGTCGCGTTAAGCTCCGTTGCGTTTGAGAGAAGGGCATCAGCCTCAGACCTTGTGCCTTTCTCGTGCGTCATCAAGACGTGTCTTTGCCTTCTCCATCAGCCTCTTTCGTGATTTACGCATTTCCACGTCCGATGCATGGGCTGTGTGCAAAATCATCCTGGATATATGCGCTTTGGATACGCTAGGACTCACCCATAGCCTTCATCGTATCTACATTTTGTATGCGCTGGCGAACGAGGTCATCGAGCAACGAAGGATACTCTGCACACAACGCATGGATCTTCTCCTTGAAGACTAGTCAACGAAAGAGGATACTTCGGCCGTTCTCTATGAAGCTTACTGCATTGGCCTGAAGTTGCGCTGACAAATCGACGCGATCTGCTTCGTGCTGCTCTTTTATACGGGCCAGGGTGGCCTGCACCGAATTGCTTTGAACGCAAAGGAGGTATTGTTCATCGTGTAGAAGAATGCTGAGCAACTTACATGTGAACCTCAACTTCCTCGACGAGGTGGGCGCATTCTGTCCGAGCATTCGCGAACGTAGTTCTCATCCTAGCCTCCAACGAATGAGGACTGTTACTCTTTGTGTTACTTGGCAAAGTTGGCATCCTTCTTGGCAAAGTTCAGTAGACTATTATGGCACTCAGAAATGACGACAAACCAAATGCTGTTTGTCTACTGCGACAAAGCGACAAAAGAATCAAGAGCCCTAATGGTACCTCAAGTCATACCTATCAGTTGTAGAGTTTGTCCTTTCACTAATAATGAACGCGATAAACGGGCTTGGTGCAAAAATAATCACGACCTATGCTTGTACCACGACAGACAGTTTAGTGCCAACGCAGTAAGTGTCTCACTGTTACGCCTTCTCACCGTTGACCGCTCTAGTGTTTTGATAGCGGGGGCTGAACGACAATATAATGATAGCTATAGTAGTGGCAGTGAGTGAACAACTTGGATGGTTTAGGATGGTTTCTTGGCGGTCTCGGCGGACGCGTCTGTGGCAAAGATCAAAGATCATGTGATCTGATAACTGGTCGGTGCCAATTTTTCCTACATAGTACTCCTCTAAGTACGAACTGAGTCTATACATTGTACCATGGTATCCTAAGCTGGTGTTAAGGACAGTTCCCCCAATTCCTCCAGACAGTCCAGCACAATTCCCAACGCAACCAAACCAAAACTTTGCGTGCCATAAGCCTGCTTTCCCTGATCATAAGCCTGTTTTCCCTCCTCGTAACTCGCTTTGTACTTCTCCTGACTCAGCGCCCAAGCAGACCACCCGTTCTCTAAGCCATCCCGCACTTCGTCGGGTGACGCGTCCGCCATACTCTCCGGTAGCATTCTGCCTCGGATATCGCAAATGAGGACCGAAATGCATTCTCTCATTGCATATGTCCGATCATTTTTGAATCGCTTCTGTGAGCACTTGTCAAGGATAGTTCCGACGATGATTTCCTCCTCGCGCAGGCGCGCACCGGGTACTCGTGAGAGTGTGTGGCAGGTTGCAACGTAGATGAGTTCGTCAACATATATCGAGTATATATTGTTCATCGAGACATTGAGTTTCGAAGGTCTCTCACGACGCTTCAGCTGTCGTTCGACTAAAGGACGAAGTGTAACGGAGATAAGATCACTCAGCGGCTTTTGTAGCTTCTGAGGAATATAAGTGGGAATATCGTCGAGTTTGATGTTACGATATAGGTGGCCCAAGGCCCGGTCGGACTCGTAATAATCTGTCGGCCGGGGAGATTCCACCTCTGCTGCATGCCAATCAGGTTTGTAGGGGATGAGGTTGCGAGGGATGTCTTCGACGTTGACCTTCCATCCGTTCTTTGGGTAGTCAACGGCTTGGCTATGAAGGGCTGCTAGTTTCAGGCATGCCTCATTGAACGTCCCATCCTATAATATAATCTGAGTTCGAGCTCTGTACATCTTTGATGACACTACATACGCTAGCTTGATCTGTGGTGAACACAATAAGCTGGGGTGTTTGATCCTTGTAGAAAAAAACTTGCCTGCAATAGTGATATGCTTGTCGGACACCAGCCCCTGTAGCCCACTTGAGCCATTGATCAACATACGCTCATCAGGAATCGACGTACCACAACATCTGAGTTGATATATTCCACAACAAAATTACACACGTCGTCAATTGTGCTGGGATGTTCGATCGTGAAAGGCTTCCCCGAAGGATAAGACGCTGGATCATAATGATCAGGGAGGATCAAGGGTGGATATTGTATAATCTCATAGAGATCCCTATAAATTATGAATATCAGATCAAGACAGGTGGCATTTCTCCTCACCCGTCAAGATCGCCACCGCCGAGTGAGTTTGGCAAACAGGTTGCGCCTATGGTTGAGGATATAGGTAAATGTAACTTTTTCAAACACTCGTGCACCTACCAGTGGATGCAAATACAACTACATTCTTCAGGTGACCAAAAAGGCAAAGTTTGTCACTCGGAGGCTTGCCAATGGCGTATGACTGTTGGACTAGACTCGAGTTAATTTGCGATAAGTGTAGCACAGGCAGGAACGTACCATCGCCTGGATGTATGACGGGACTCCTCGAGATCATACAAGGTCCATGAAGCCATGTGGGTTCACTATCCCCTGGCTTGTGAACACACGCTGAGAGGGCAGGTAAAAAAGTAAAGCGAGCTATCGGAAATGAGTGGCATACCATATATCTTGCCGGGAGGCAGCTTGAACACATTCGAGTAGCCTTTCTTCTCGTAAGCAGGTCCCTCATCAGTGACACCCATCAGCATGTAGCTGTTAGGGATTGGGATGCGTGCATCATGTTTGACTGCTCGTAGTACGTGGTTGATGGCACAAGCCCGTAACTGCGCCAAAAAGGGCGTGTCGATGTTCCGCTGAAGATGTGTAGGGTTCAACTCCAAACCGAGGGTATTAAGTCTCCATAACGTTGATGCCAGTCGGAAAGATTGAGACAATCCGTGGCTTTCCAAGAGCCCCGCAAAGAGATTGACCGAGTCGTGAGCAGTACGTGCTTCCGCGACAACCTTTTGCTGCAACTCCATAAAGGTATCCTTTGAGGCACCTCGGTCTTCTAGAACTGTGATCAAAGGTCTGTACGAATCACTTGAGTATCTACACTATAAAACTGAAATGATAATGAACTTGTAAATACCTGTTAAGATGAGGAGTGTTGGGTTTCACAACGGGACGAGCAATCTCTATCATAGCATATTCTTCCCCATGATCCTTGAACTTGTTCATACTTTCTCGCAAACGAAGGTGGATTCCCTTGAGCTGCTTGTCAACAGCCACGACGCCTTTAAAGCCAAGGAATCTGATTTGGTACTGTAGTCTCGTTTAGTACAGCACTTCCAAACGTGAAAGCACTTGCCGCCGAAGGTTTCACTGCATGCGTACCGCCATCTCGTCGAGCTTCGCAGAGAGTTTTCCAAATTAAATCACCCAGTTCATCGCTGACGGTGCCGACACCATCGGAAAACATAACACCGTTTTCGACGATATCAGGCATTTCCGACCACTGCGACCGATGGATCTTGACCGATGGATCTGTGGCCGTAAAGGCTTGCTGAAAGGCTGTTTAGAGGAAATATTGACGGAAACAGCCGACTTACAGCCATCCGGGCAGCATACTTCGAAGGGGAATAAATGCATCCGCTGAAGTCTCCTAAGCTACTTCTTATCGTATGCGCGTTGACCAATCCTTTGGTATCATGTTGGAAGGAGCTAACAAACCAAACAGCGTGCTCCCTCAGTGCAGATGAAGAGTATGCTAAGAAATCGAAATGTTTGCCCGCAAGCTCAAAACCATCCTTTAGCAAGCCCCCGACACGGTGCCTGACGAAACTCGCCCCATCTACTTCCCTATCCCAGCGATACTGGAGACGATCCTCGTCACGAAAATCGACCCGAATGAAGTTGCCTTCATAGCCTTCGTACTCGCGAATAACGCGATTCGATTGCAGTATGTTAGGCCCTTCAAGGATGAGCCGAGTCGGAGTGACTGTAACACGATGACAATAAAAGCGACCAGCAGGCGCCCCGGGACGGACATTCCCAAGCTTCTCCTGTACCACCCGCTCGAAGCACTTGTTGATCGTTTGGCCTGGGGGACGAGCCGCAGCTTTTACCATAAAGTATCGCATGATAGCTGCAGCAGATGGTCGGTGGCAGCGAATCAGATCATCGATCTTGGGGCGTAAATTCTCGAGTTCCTTTGTATTTGCAATACCATTTCGGAGAAGAGCCTCAATCTGAAATGCTACAGGCCAGTCTGAGCTCAATGACTTCAGCCATCTTTGGACCCAAGCCAGTCTTTTGCTCGCGAAAAATTCCTGGCAGATGGCCTCGATGCGGACTCCAGAGATCGGAGGACGAAGCTCTGCGATTTTACAGAACTGCGTGAACTTATCCAGATCTCCATCTTCGGAGAGGATGATGCGTATGTGGTGGGCGTATGGAGCAATTTGCTCATGCCCTGGATGTATAGCACCCACGCGTTCGCGATAATTCTTCTTATCGGTATATGTTCCGGTAAGGGTTCTGTTGCAGTCTTCTCTTTCGATGATCGGTGGTGTGAACAGATCAAAGCATACATCTAAGGAGATTTTACACTCAGAAATTCAAGCTATGGACACCATGCTTACATTGATTACCAAAATCAGAACCCACAGCCATTTTGTTGATATTGGCGAAGGTAATAATCAGGCTGTATAACAATTGTCCACGCGCTGGATCACCGATCTAGCCAATTATAGGATGAGTACGGTGTGTTGTTTTCTATTCAGAATGAAATATATGCCAAACCTTCGCACGGATCAGTTTGTGCTCGTATTCAAAGTTCAACCACCCAAGCTCGTTGACTCGGAGAAGATTGGACTGCCATTCCACACTGAAGGTACGTGGATCTAATGGGCCCGCACATTCGGGGCGATAAAATATGCCTAGGAAAATAAGTTCATATGATCCAAAGGCGACAGGCAAAAAGGTATACGAGGATACTTATAACATACCGATTTGCACCTTAGCAATTCGAAAGTCAGAACTTAACGCATCGATCTTCTCCTGCCGTTTCTGAGCGATATCGGGGTCCACATAGGGGGCCTTTGTTAGGGTGACAAGCATGTTGCTTGGGATGTGGTTGTTTGTAGGGGCGAATTTCAGACGCTTCTTGCCGACTTTGATGGTGACACCATCTTCGCCGTCAACAAGTCGACGGAATTTCAGCCCTACATCCTTAGAGGGCAGTCTGAGTGACCCAAAGCCTTTGTTACGAACGCCTCCGCACTCATTCTTTTCGAGCATGACTCTAAAGTTGATGGGACGATGCTGCGCATCGGCATCCGACACAAATGGACCGGGGCACGCATGTAAAACCTCTGCGATCTTCTTTGTGACCTCGTATTCAGTTGCTTGAAAGTCTACGTTTCGTATGTAGAACTCCATGAGGATGATGATGGCACACAAGAGGGAAGAATAGAGATGGTCGATCGATAAGCTCAGCCACTAGACACGAGCACTATTCGGCTGCTAAATATAGACCTCTGAGCTCTGACTCGTTCCGGATTCCGGAACGCTAACCGTCTAGCCCAAGTTTAGCCGCACTCATCATGATTTTGTTGGTAGAAACTATCTAAGCTTTATTTAATGCGGCTTAAGGCAAGAGGTAGAATATACCTTCGCACATTTCTATATCTAACTTCGATACTATCCATTGACTCTTGAGTAGTAGCATTTGCTACTTGTACGGTATGCCTGCAAACGCCTCAGACACCAAAGGCATTGTATTGAGTATCCATCCGACTTACCATTTTGTATCTGAACAAATCATATGAGGATGCCTGATGATCACAAGAAGGAATTACGCACCCGTTGGAACTCATCGTAGGCCGTGCTCCTCACATTTTCATGAGCATTGCGGATGACTCCCACCATCCATTCGGCAGCTTGACGCTCATTCAACCCAAGCGCAAACCGATCTTTGAGGCGCTTGATAGTTGGTTCGCCTTTGAAGGATGGGAGACCAGTTCCCAGCATGAGCTGGACTGTGCTGACGAGCTGATCCGCATGAGGTCGGATAGCGAGGAAAGCCTTCACGGTCAAATGTTGAAACAATTCGTAGCCTTGAGAAAGTCTGCCACCCATTAGAACTACCATCTCGTGAGTTAACTTGAAGGAGCTAGGTTCAAACTTGACTCCCTGCAAAGTATAGTCAGAGAACTGTTCAAGGTATCGTGATGGAGACTTACTCCAGGACGTAGATAGACCACAAGAACGAAGTCAGTAATCATAACAATCAATGGTTGTCAAATGAAAAACAAACTCATCTATATCGAATAGGAATCCAAAATCTGAGATCAAGTTTAATGATGCTTGCTGTACTCTTAGACAGGTAAAACTCACCGATATGTACTATATGCCCTTCGCCATCAATCATGATATTTCCATTGTGACGGTCCTTGATCTGCAGGATATAGCAAGCAACCGAATATGCAGCCATAGACTGGATGAAATTGAGGCGGGCACGCTGGAATGCAACAGTCTCTTCTCCTCCGTATTTCGAAATAAAGAAGTCAAGCAGGTCGTTTACTGTGGCCCTTCCCATCTCATCTCGAGATGTGGCATTTGGCACCACGTCAATGACACCACACTATGATATGCATGAGCGTGATTTAGTGTGGATGAAGAAGAAAAGGTACTCACTCCAGCGGCAGTTGCGGTCACTCTGTAAGGGAAGAGATAGAGGGTCAACCCGATACTGGTGAAGATGTTTTTGAACATCGCGATGATCTGTAAAGCCAACACATCTTGTCGGCAGTCGTCGCCAACTTTGAAGATAGCCTGTTGCCAAACGTCATACTCCTCGCGTTTCTCGAGTCCACCGTCCAAGAGAGATTCCGGGTTAGAATCAATGATGACGCGCTCCTTCCTCACTTTAAAAGTAGCCATGAACGGTGCCTTGGGTGAAATTGTATCGAGTACAAATATAGGCGAAAGATGATCCACACACCTTAGCGTGACTTTGAAGCGGTCGACCAGACTTCTTATCAATGTCGATAACACTACCGTCTGGGTTACTGGGAAGGTAGACTCCAACATCAACAACTATCTTGGCCATCTCTTCGTCAATCTTTGCCTGTAGAGACACGTCAAATCATATCCTAGGACGATCTTCGAGGGTCTCGCCTTTTTTTCAGGTTTCGACTTTTTGATGAAGGGCTTCAGTTTCCCAGAGATCGAGGTTACTTCATTGAAGAATCCGAATTCCCGATCGTAAAAGGCACGGGCATCACCAGATAGCGAATCCACCACCAGATCAGTCATCCGATCTAGCGCAGGTTTCATAGGATCTTCCTAATCTCGTGTCAGTAGAGCAGAGAGAAAAACATCCATGAAACTCACGATCTCGGCAGCATCATCCTTGTAGCAATTGGCCTTCATGTTCCATATGATCTGGTGACAAAAGAGTTGAGACACTTTTGCGGTTTCAAAAATGAACTGTGCGATATATTCTGAAGCATATATTGAGAAACTATAACAGCAGGAGGCTGCAGATACATACCAAGATCATCAAACCGAAGAGCCTGGACGACTTGAGGAACAAAAAAGAATGTTAGGTCGACAGGATGCTGCTTCAGGACTCGATGGGCGTATTGTAGCAAGAGCGGATCGTTGCCGTGTCGTCGCTCGAAGAAAGTAACAGCGATCACGGGAGTGACAGGCGCCCACACGATGATGTACTGACAAAAACGTAAACTCGCGAATCACGATATCGCAGAAAAGAGATCACCTTCAGCTCTCGTCTCGGTCCACTTCGGAAAGAATCCCCGATCAAAAATCGTAGAGCCTCTGGAGTGTCAACTACCTGGCTAGCGTTTGACCGCACCAGATTTTGCACCTCAGCGTGAGCTGCTGGACTTTTGAAACGTTCTGTTAGATGGACCGCTATGGCTGGGTCTACCTCCCACACTGTTCGGACTATGCCAGGCCAAGCCGACTATCAAAATACATGAATTGCCATTCACAGAGCCATCAAGGTACTTACCTCAAGCATATTGCGCTCGAGTAGGCCATGAAGGTCACTGCCACGTTTCGCTTCGTTGCTAGGATTAGCCCAGACCGTAATTCTGAATATCTCATTCTCAATCAGAAGACGGAGTGGCTGGTTGATGTTTTTGAGGCGCGTAGCATAAACTACAACCGATAAGCTCAATGCAAAGAAAAGAACGTTGGCTGTGCTTACGGGACGTCTTCGACGCAGAATGATAAGGAGCAAGGCTCGAAAGAGATGACGTATTCCTGATTGAGTCACCTTGGAGATGTACAAGAAATTCGGACATGACTTTGATATCAGCATCAACCTGCACTCGATTGGCTCCAAAAGACCACCTGGACAGCATGAGCATTCGTACAAACACTGATATCTGAGAGATACACTGACTGAGGCCGAACAGCAAACCACGAATATGCTGTGCGATACAGACTTTCGCGCAACATACACTCGCAGACAGCATCCAGATGTGAGCTCTTCAACGTTTCCAGTCCAAACAGGAGGAACGTGTAGCGTAGCTCTCGAGCCAGCGGATGAGTACTGGACGAATCGTCAATATGGCTTCAAACAGTAGACCTGTTGAATGTACCTAAACAACTTGTGCGCTTGCGCAGATCGCAAAACAAGTCTCTGGATGAGGAACATCACAGTCGAGCGACAATATCTAGCTGCTTGCAATCGACTGAACAACATCTGTAGAACTAAGGTGTGGGGCATGAGCAGCCGACGAGCTTGGGTCGTTGCTCGATCGATTTCGTCCTTGTCGGTTGGACTATAACTGATGGGATGATAGAATGGATCGGTACAGCTGTGGGTTGTCAATCACTTGGGAATTTAGAATGCCAAAAAAAGGACAAACTTTGATGAGGCTGAGAACACGCCCTTCCGCTCCTTCACAGTCCCAAACCAAGACGTGAGCACTTCGCCCATGATAGCCACTTCCATGTTAGGACGCTCCGCGATGACCCACGTCCATGTTTCAATACCCGCAGCGACCGCAGAGGGGGTGAAAACCTCAAATGGTAGAGCTACCAGGAAATGTACCAAGGTGTAATCGCACTGAAAATCATCAACATGGATGCCAGAACCATATAGAGTATGGTCTAACCTGCTCCAACGATATAAGAATCGCTGCACAACGGAATAATAGACGCTGCAGATCTTGAACAGTCAAAGAGCTACGTTTATTCCGAATGTCGTTCATCGTATCGGCCATCTTGTCCTTGAAAGGCTGGACGCCAGTGCAGTGCATCTGAGGAGCTACTTTATCCAGTGAATCTTGATCTTGCAAACGTTAATGCACCGACCGTCTATCAGGTAGACCGACTTACTTTTACGAGCCGCAAGTCGCAAACCAGCAACCTCCCCTGCAAAATAGCATTTACTCGCAAGTTGACTGGCAAGAGCGCGTGCACGATCAGACTTCCAGTTTGACAGGCTACACATAGAAGCTAGGATGTAAAATGATCAGAATGCTTGTACATGATCGAAGACCGAGCACCTACAAAGTTGTCGGTGCACAGGGCCAAATGCCTTGGCAAATTTTTCGGCAACAGAAGCTCCTAACTCAGCAGCGTCCGCACCAATCAGTGGTTGTGTAGCTGCAAGATATTTCTGTATAGAGGACATAACATGAAGGAAAAGAGATGCAAATGACGATAACAAAACGAACCTGAAGCGTCGACTGGAGCTCAATGGGAGCCCGGCTGAGTGCAAGTTCAAACCATGTGTTGGCATTGCGCTGCAGCTGTCCAAGGATATCATTTCGTACTTTGTAGTCATCCGTGAGCTGTAGCGTGATGCCGGTGCGCTCAGAATGGAACTCGCACATCGGGTTGTACTGCAATTGAATTAAACGTCAGCTACTCGATTAATAGAATCATGTTTCTGTCACCTCGTCCGTAAACTCGTTCTCGCATGCGTGGCGCAGAAGAGTAAGGCACTCAAGGATTGCATACACCAGTGGCGGGTCGCACATGAGGGAAGGAAACGACGTGATCAAGTTAAATAGGTATTTGGCTGCGACGTCCCGAGCACGAGATATACGATGAGTGCTGGCTACGAGCAGCTTGCGAAGTTCCTCTGATAGATGGGCTGGTAGTGCCTGTTCCACAGCTTGGGAATTCATATCTCCCATGCATCCACGCATAACCTGTTGACAATGTAGCTCAGCGCACTATATCCGAAGATGAACATTACCTTGTCAGCTATAGATTCCATGCATACAATAAGATAACTTTGTCGATTCAGGCTCCCATTCGTGAAGTATGACACCAAAGAAGACGGGAGACCAGCAGCAGATCGCATACTCTCAACGTCCTGCATCACCAATAAGAATATTACCTGTCCCGGGGACAAAGAGCGTATCTCGCTTGCGCGATGTGGAATATGGCGTGTAAGGAACGACCGATGCTTTGAGATAACCTATTGAAATCATCAAGTATCCTCTCTTTCCAAACAACGCAGCACTAACAGAATGTGCATATTCATGCCGGATGACTGTGCTATACTCGATTTCACTCGCCGCATCATGAGCATTCTCAAGCACCAGAGTTGGTGTCTTCGTTGCGATTTTCGCCAGCACAGGTACGAGCCACGTCATCGCACCCCTCTCCTCGCCAGATGTAAAGTGGAAAAGGACACAGAGGAACCACATATTCCGGAAGAGACACGTAAGCTCTTGCGAAGCGGCCAGGTGTGGAGAGTAATCTGGATGGGTAAGAAGCGCTTCAATCGGCAACAACAAAGAGGCCAGCTGCTCGATCATCTCTTCCGTCTGAATCGAACGTTCAGCATAACATTTGCAATGTATAAGCAAACTTACCTTGACGTGTCGATCAGATGTTGCCACATTCTGGATAGCAACGCCTTTGTCTCCGAAGAGAGTGAGCAGCTCAACCAAATATACGTCATACAAATCTGGTCTTTGGTCTAGTTCCCGTGCAAGCCTCGTCTGGGCGGCCAACACCTGCTATCCATCAGCACACACCATCGACTTATAATTCCATACACACCATGTTATTAGAGAATCTCGGGTCCTCCAGGTTTGTAGCGCGATTGATAAGCGAGAACGCGCGGGCAACGTCTATGAACGACTCTTCAGGAGCTACGAGCGCAAGATCCACGAGGTTATACGCAATCGCAGCCTCTAAGGTCGGCTCCAAAGTCCGCAAGCGTTGCAATAACATCGAAATGGTAAGTTTTGTAACTTCTTCCTGGCCCGCAGCATGGAACTCGAGTGCAAGGCGTGTGACAACGGAGATAGTAGTGATCCCGATGAGCTGCTTCTCTTCGTCTGAGCGACCGTGTAACCCTGTTTCGTCGCTTTCGAAGGTCACATTATCATTGGGAGAGGTGATCGAGGCGTAAAAGGGGTTGGAAAGGAGTTGGTTGGAAGAGGACGATTCGGTTATTTCTTTGGAGGTCGCAGCGATGTAATTGAGGAGGGAGTACATGTTGGACATGATGGAGTCGTCACCAGGCGATAGCTGGGAAGGCCTGAGGTGTATTGAAAAAACCGGGTGAGGAAAGACATACCTTGATACAAAGTGCAAGGCATTTGGCAGCAGCTGTCAAAGGAGGGGGTGCACGCTTCTCGGTGTTGAATGCGAACTCGAATATCGAAAGAGGAGAGGTGACGAAACGGCGGAGATGGACGGCAAAAGACGGAGCGATCTCCGGGAAGCTGTAAAAGATGAGCCAAGGAAGTGCTGTGCGTTTCATAGCCTGACTAACCTTTGCACAAGCACCGTAGTAGCCTTGAGCGCCGATTCCTGAACAAGATTGTCCAGGATGGGTGCACTGTCGCTTAATAGCTGCGTCAGGCGAGTGTGAAGATTTTCATCTAGCTCTCGAAGCGCAACGGAGCAGACAGAAGCAAGTTTCTACTCAATAAACGGGTCAGAAAAGATACTCGGTCAATTGATATACGAGAAAAACGTACCAAGCTCTCGGACATGGTCTCCCATGCATAAGTATCGATGGGAGGTTCGCTTTCCATAATCTCAATCTGATCCAGCAAATCACTAAAGCACTGCAATGCATCTCTGATGATATCCTTCAGAGCTTTCCTCGTCTCCTCGTCATTCTCCAATCCCAAATCCTTCGCAGGACATTTCATGAGGTTCACCCACGCTTTATTCGCCGCTGCCGCTTCGCGCACCTGGCCCTTGTGCACCAGAGGAGTACTCGCGAGGGCTTGTGCGAGCACGGTCCATTCCATCTCCATGACACAGCATACGATAAAGTACCCACTCAGTGGGCGTCCAAATGATATGTATCGAGAGATGAATGTGTGGCAGAAGGCGACGGAGGTAGCATCGGCTTCTGGATTAGACTCTGCTTCTTGATGTATGTCAAGTAGGAGGCGGTTGATTCGTTCAAGAACGGGAGTGGCGACAAGGAACTGAAGGGACTCAGAGAGAAGGCGCCATTGAGAGGCGGTCCATGGGTAGAGGGTGGAAGTGATTGCACGGTACAATCCGTGAACACAAGGTGTGAGGTGTGTAAGCACATCTATGGCTACAGAGATGTCAGAACGCTTGCGCGAAAGTCAAATGAAGTCCCTACAGCTGGACTCCTGGAGGTTTTCAACGATGTCGGTGACGAAAGTGATGATGGACGTGACAGTTCTGTCTGCGTATTCTGGGTGTGCACCACAGATACGCAGAAGGGCGGAAACGGTAGAGAATACCAGCTGGTCAGGGAGGGCCCACTCTGATGAACGGTCAGGGGCACCGACCACAATATACGAGAGATGACATACCATCCCATGAGAGACACCGGTCAAAATCCACCCGTGGCACGTCATGTAAAAGATCCATTAGGACGGGAATGAGGGTATCAATGTGCCTCGCAATATGTTCCTCCGGAAAGTTTGCGACAAGTTCGCCAAAAGCAATGTTACAGTGAGCCCTAGCCTCGGACTGCGCCGTCATAATAAGTCAACGTACATGCATCGAGCGGGCACTTACCATGAATGCACGAGGATCAACCTCCCTTTCCCCCGAGTCACCGTTGGGTGTACTCTGTTTTCCATCTGCCAGCTGGGCCTTGGATTGAATGAGGTCACGAGTAGTAAGGATGTCCTCTTCTGTTTCTGTTTCGAGGGTAGCAAGGTCCGACAGAATCCGCTGGCGGATGTTCAACTCTAAGCTATAATAGCATCATCAGATGAAGCATGAACGAGAAGTCGAGTGACGCACCAGTCCATCGTTCTTGTGCAAGAATTGGAGTGCTTAAACGGTGATGATGTCTAAATTGTAAGAACGCAAGCTTTTCATGGTGGCGCAGAGCCGGCAAAACTACGGAGGCACTATGGCCGAGTGGTTAAGGCGAGAGATTCGAACACGTGATATCTCTTACGGTTCCCGTGCGCAGGTTCAAATCCTGCTGGTGTCGTTTTTGAATGATCATCATACATTGCTGTCTTTTTCTCCAGGCGTCAGAATCATAAGAAATAGGTGGTCCGTCTTCTGCAAGGTTCATCGCATACAGTAGGAGTATATATACTATATATATAGACCCAGGTAGCACAACCGAATTGAAGGAACAAGAGCAAAGTAATTCTCGGCGCGGGCCGCTTCACCACTCCACCGCTGACATCATTGTACCGTGAAAAATTGGATCATGGAATATATACCCCGATAATGCTTGTAATGTCCATAATCAGTGTAATATAGACAAGTTGAACTATCAGCCCATGCACTGGAATGTACAGGAACCCTCCTTTCCTAAAGCTACACATTCAGAGTACAGCGGTGCTGGACACTAATATTTCTCCTGTATTATCTTAACATAGGAAGTATTACAATTAATTAGGGTGAACTGTAATCCATCACCCTTTATGCGGAGAATATATCACTGAGTCTTTATGACTTTGTACGTGAGAGTTGTGCAGTGATTAGGAAAATACGTAAGGTATCACGAGTTTTGTTGAGGCATTGTACTTTGCCATCAGAATGAGCAAGTTGATTCTGGGGTCACAGTTAGTATAAATTTTGCCATTGAAGACGCAATAGCACTTGGTTGCAAAGCTCAGTCTTTACGAGAGCATCATGTCTTACCTCTCTCGGCGAGGGACTAATTCCACTGGACAGTAGACATGTGCATTTATGGATGATAAATCTATCTACAGTCGACATCTCGCCAGCATCAGCAATATGGTCGAGGATCGGGAACAACATACAACTTTTTTCAGGGTACACAAAGTCAGTTTGAGCCGCAGTCGATGACCATTCTAGGTAAAGCTGTCCATGAATGAAACTACGTCAACTCGATGAATTATTTTTGTTATATTTCTACATTTCTGCTTCTAAATGGAATATGTTCCTATCAGTTAGGGTACTGCCAGGTTTGACCCGTCATGGGCGCGTTGCCTCGTTATGGGCGTGTCGTGCGTGTTGCCTCGTTATGGGCGTGTCGTGCGTGTTGCCTCGTTATGGGCGCGTCGTGCGCGTTGCCTCGTCATTGGCGCGTCGTGCGCGTTGCCTCGTTATGGGCGCGTCGTGCGTGTTGCCTCGTCATGGGCGCGTCGTGCGCGTTGCCTCGTCATTGGCGCGTCGTGCGCGTTGCCTCGTTATGGGCGCGTCGTGCGCGTTGCCTTGTCATTGGCGTGTCGTGCGCGTTGCCTCGTTATGGGCGCGTCGTGTGCGTTGCCTCGTTTATATCCTACCAATGAAATTGAAACATGTAGCTTAGTATTGAGAATCGGCTGATTTGAACAAATAAAGAATATATATTCTGGAACCAATCTGTCTACAGTCTAAGAATTTTATATAGTTGCGCAGTCCAGCCTTAAGGAGAACCTCCCTCATGAACAGCCCTCTGCGAAGTCATCCTAGACACGGAGAACCTCCCAAGCTGCGCTGGTGTAAGAGGTATAGTCCGAGTCTTTCCAAAAACCTTCCTGTCAGGAATGAGACCAGTTGGGGCGTGAAAAAATGAGAATATTGTTGGAATCAACTTCGTCATCGCTTCTCTACTTCGTCATCATTTCCTTTCTTGTACTATGGCATCCCGGACTCTGTAACATAGTTTATAATCTCGCCTTCCCTCTTAGTTTACACCTCAGCGTTTCTACTCAACATGCTGAGGTACGTATCACGCCATCTCTACGTTTTGTCCCTTTCTCATTGTGTTCGTACTATAGACTTGTCCTTTCAGGTATTATGAATGTTATAGCGTTTCTACTCAACATGCTGAGACTTGTCCTTTCAGTCCAACGTCCTATAGGTTATGAGCCCTGGCTCTTACTGAGCCATCAGACGGAACTACAAAGGACAAAAATCCACTCACGTTGAACCGCCACTCGTGCACCATATCTCATCATACTCCTCCCCCACAGCGATATCGCCATGGAAAAGTACGATCATATTCCGGAATTGCTAGGCTCAGAAAATTATGTTGGTTGGTCGACAAAGACTCAATATGCCTTAGCTTGCGAGGATCTTTGGTGCCACATCAACACTACTGCTGACCCCGCAGATATTCTCGGAACACCATCCTTAATGCCTGTTCCAGCTGATCCAGCCAACGTCACGCCCGCCGAATTGGCGACGATGCGTGAATGGCTGTTAAACAATATGAAGGCTAAAGATTTAATTACGCGCTGTCTCAGTCCATCTGTTGGTTCGCTAGTATCACGCTCTCACACTGTCACCGCTCGCAAGGCATGGCAAACTCTCGCAGAACACTTCAATCGCACAGATACAAGCGCTCAGTACCAACTACGTCAACGTCTTGATGCCCTTCACATGAAGGATTCTGCAGATGCAACGAATTACGTTGGCCAGCACGCTGTGCTTCGCGAATGGCTCCATGATTCCGGTGCCCCTCTGCGAGACGGGGATGCTATCTACAGCTTGCTCATTGGACTTCCTCAGACTCCGATCTGGCAACAATTCAAGTCCATGCTCGAGCAATGCATGCACGATGAAATCATGCTCGCAACTGCCACAAATCCTTCCACCTTCACTGTCGAGAGCTGTGTCTCTCGAATCACCGCTGAAGCCGCGCGCCATGTGCACGCACATGCTGTCCATTCTGCCCGTCCCGGCTCTGAATATGCCCACGCGGCCGCCACAAGCACGAGTGCACCTGGCATCAACCCTATTACTGGGCTGCGGAAACATAGACACAATCCAGACGGAATCTTCTGCATGACGCCAGGCTGTAATAAAGGAGACCACGATCACGCGCACTGTTACGGAAAAGGGGGTGGCATGGAAGGTCAAGTGCCATGGATGCGCAATAGCAAACGGAAAGAAAAAGAAACTCCAGTCGCGGCAGTTGCCACCACGCCAATGGCACCTACGCCTTCTTTGTCCCTTTCACCTCCCGTTCCAGCCATTGCAGCTGCAGTGGCAGGTCTAAACAGTCTGATGACAGACATGTTGTTTGCCTCGATTGCGGAGGTTCCGGATGACATTGCCTGTGCCACGTCCCTCCCATTCGCCACAATACTAGATTCGGGCACGACCGTCACACTCGTCAAAGACAGGCACTTCTTCCACTCGTATTCTACAGAAGAATCAATATCTGTTCGCACGGCTAATCATGGCATACTAGAAACCGCAGGTCGCGGTACATGTGTGGCCTGGCTCACCATCGGGAAACGGCGCTTGTGCATCAAGCTTTCCAATTGTCTGCATGCGCCCAATGCGATGCTTAACTTGTTGTCCGTCAGCTGCATGAACGTGAAAGGTTGGGACGTCAGCTTTAAGTCTAACATGACTTGCGAGCTCACTCACAAAGGCAAGAACCTGGGTGCAATTCCGGCCACAGGAAAGCTCTATGCACTCGACCTCGAGTTCATTCACCCCACATTGTCATTGTGTGCTCCCATTTGCAATCCGGAACTATCTGCGTTCGCACACGTCGCTCTCACTCTTGACCTATGGCATGCACGTATTGGACACATTGGGAAGGAGGCCGTGATGCGGCTTGGGCACATCGCTAAGGGTGTCACGATTGATTCTACTACTCTGCTGTCACACTGTGAGTCCTGCATCTTAGCGAAGCACCCACGACAACCCTTTCATCCTTCGGAGACTCAACGCTCGAAGAGCTTTCTCGACCTGATACACTCAGATGTTTGCGGACCCATCCCGACTATAACGCCACACGGAAAACGTTTCTTTATCATCTTTATTGACGATCATACCCACGCACTTGACCTTCAGTTGCTTGCCTCCAAGGATCAAGCATTGGAAGCATGGCGTTCGCTTAAAGCGCGTTGGGAAAACATTTCAGGGAAACGAGTCAAGACCTTCCGTTCGGACAACGGGGGGGAATTCTTAAGTGATGCCTTTACGAAAGATCTTGAAGATGCCAGGGTCCAACGTCAACGCTCTGCCCCATACGCTCATCAGCAAAATGGTAAGGCAGAGAGGGTGATGCGTATGATCGAAGGTCGTATGTATGCGATGTTGGACTTCGCGCGTTTGCCTCCGTCTCTCTGGGGTGAGGCCGCACTCACCGCGTGTTACTTGTTTAATCGCACGGAATCACGGGCTTTACCCCCGGGCAAGACGCCATATGAAATGTTGCACGGGAGCCAGCCTAATCTCAGTCATCTTCGCGTATTCGGTGCGCGTTGTTTCGCGCAGATTCCACCGGAGTTGCAGGAAAAACTGGGGCCGCGCTCGAGAAAGGCACTGTTCATGGGGTATCCGCCTGGCGTGAAAGCTTGGCGTTGCCGCGACGTGGTCACGGGCGGGTTCTTCAACTCCCGCGATGTCATATTCGACGAGAATCCTGCAGACGCACCGGACACCGACGAGGATGAGGACACTCCTACCGCATCCAAGGTAATAGCCCCCGTTCCACCATCCGTCCCTCCTTCATCAACGGCCTCATCTGAACCTCCTCACACCGCGACACTTCATCGTTCAGGTCGGATCCCCGTACCTACTGAACGCGGACATGCCTTGAGAGATTGTGTGGCAGCTGACAAGGCAAGGTTAGCACGTCAGCGTGAGCTTAGAGCCGCGCAAGTCAATGGTATCCCACCTTCTTCGGCGAACACTGACTCGTCGGATCCACCCATCGTCACCACGCCAACGCCGATGCCAGGACCGCCCACTCCTATTCCCACAGACCCTGACGCCATCTTGCCTGAGAGCGAGGAGGTGGGTTTCCCGCAGGTCATTGCGAATCTCATCGTCGTTGAGGTTGCATCCCTGGCGATTCGCAGCGACACACGACGTAATCCCCTTGCAAACGGTTATGACCTCGCCATCCCGCCCGCGACTTACGACGAAGCCATGCGACGCCCGGATAGTGACCATTGGCTAGCTGCAATGAGGAAAGAGATCAATCTGATGTCAGAAATGAACGTTTATGAGTTGATGCCCTTACCTGCGGAACGACGAGCGATCGGGTGTCGATGGGTGCTCGAGTTCAAAGAAGACTTGAAGGGGGGATCGGTCTTCAAAGCTAGGTTAGTTGCGCAGGGGTTCTCGCAGATTCCCGGCGTCGATTTTGGACGCACCTTTGCCCCCGTCGCCAAGTCCGCGTCAATCCGAGTGCTCGCAGCACATGCAGCAGCGTGCGATTGGGAGCTAGATTGCTTCGACGCGAAGCGTGCGTTCCTGTGGGGCAAGCTACAGGAGAATGTTTACATGCGTCAGCCCCCTGGATTTGAGCGTGTTGGATCTGATGGCGCTCGCTTAGTCGCGCATCTCCTCTCCTCGTTGTACGGCCTAAAGCAGGCCGCGTATGATTGGTATGAACTCCTGCGCGAAGTGCTCACTCACCTCGGCTTTCTTCGCTGCGACGCTGACTATGCGGTGTTTATTTTCGACCACGTCAATGGTGAGGGGGTGAGGGTAACATGCATCATTGCGTGGCATGTTGACGATGGACTTGCGGGGTCCAATAATCGTGCGTTCCTTGACCGTACCAAAGCGCAGATTGCCGAGCGTTTTGGTATCACCGATCTCGGTGCAGTCTCTAAGTACCTCGGCATTCAGTTCATCCGCGAGCGTAAGACGCGCGAACTGTGGATGCATCAAGAAGACTACATCTTGCACTTACTTGAGGAACACGGAATGACTGCCTGCAACCCCGTATCATTGCCAATGGATCCCATTTTTCCTTTCGGTCGTCCAAACGATGCCTTTCCCCACGTCGAGGATCTGCCTACAGCATTTCGCAAGCTCATCGGCGAGCTTCTCTACCTCGCAATGTACACGCGACCAGACATCGCCTTGGCCGTGATGTGACTTGCGCAACACAACTCGAAACCCGAGCCTAGGCACTACGCAGCCGCCAAACACATCCTGCGTTATCTTGCAGGCACAGTGACCTTGCGCGTTCACTATGGGGGAGCTGGAAACAACGCTGCCCTTCGTGGCTTCTCGGATTCCGATTGGGCCTCCTGTCCGGAAGATTGTGTGTCGATTTCCGGATATGTGTGGTTCCTAAACGGTGGTCCTCTGTCGCACTCGGCCAAGAAGCAAACGACGCAAGCGTTGTCATCGACTGAAGCAGAGTACATGGCGCTCACCGCAGCAGTGCAGGACGGGCTATGGCTCAAATCTCTGTTCCAATGTCTTAATTTCCCTCTGCCCTTGCCCCTACAACTCTTCGCAGATAATGCTGGCGCGATAGCTCTGTCGAAAGAAGCCGCAAATCACATCCGAACGAAGCATATCGATCTTCGGTACCACTTTATCAGACGACATATCGAGGAGGGTACAATAACGCCAATATGGCTTTCAACTCACCAAAATACAGCCGACATATTCACCAAAGCTCTTCCGCGTCCGGCCTTTGTCTTGCATCGTTCGGGGCTGGCGCTCGTTTCACGTTGAATGCCTCGTTGAGGGGGTGTGTTGGAATCAACTTCGTCATCGCTTCTCTACTTCGTCATCATTTCCTTTCTCGTACTATGGCATCCCGGACTCTGTAACATAGTTTATAATCTCGCCTTCCCTCTTAGTTTACACCTCAGCGTTTCTACTCAACACGCTGAGGTACGTATCACGCCGTCTCTACGTTTTGTCCCTTTCTCATTGTGTTCGTACTATAGACTTGTCCTTTCAGGTATTATGAATGTTATAGTGTTTCTACTCAACACGCTGAGACTTGTCCTTTCAGTCCAATGTCCTATAAATATTACCTGTTCCACCACTTTAGCAACTCCTTGATGCAGGCTTGTGTGTCAATGCCAGGTGCGACTTCGAAAAAATCAACAATGTTGTTGTAGAACACGTAGTAGTCGAAGTCTCCGTCAATACTCCGCCAGGAATTGACGTTGGAGAGGGAGAACCGAAGCTATAAGTAAAAGTTAGCCCTGAAGGTAAAAAAAATACGTGAAGGCGCTCACATGAACCTGGCAAGCGGTGTAGGCGATGGATCGTGGGGTAACCGACTTCATGCCGATAATATTTGCCACGTGACTACGAGTAGTCATGTCGCTCTCAGAGGACTGGCGGCGTTGAGAGGCTACAATAGCGTCAGCACCATCACCATCACCATCAACTTCTTTGGCAGAAGATGGAGATGTGAATATATGTTTGAAGGCCTTTGTTTCAAATAAGCAGTGTTGGCCATTTGAAATAGCACGACTTACCTTGAGAAGCAGAGCCGAATGAAACAGTCCCTTTTCGATGTTGCCAGAGTCAAAAGTGTAATCCAGGTATAACATTGCTGGCCAAGAGTATGCTGTGACAAGAAAGTCAGGGTCCCTGTCCCTGATTTTTTCCTTAGTCCTATTGCGGCAGTGAATACATTAATACTACCACGTGCAGATGGCACTTACGAATTGAGAGACCAAGTATACTCTACGGGACACAAGAGCTTGCCAGTGATGTGATGGATGAACCCGCGATCGTCTTTGATATTCGTGTGAAGGGGCGGGTCCAGGGGATGAAAAAGTTCAGTGAGCCACGCGACAATCACATGTTTGAGATTGGCGGTATCATCCCCTCGGGCGCTGTCCGCGCCCTTACGCAGCTAACAACATAGGATCAGCGATACAGAAATAATTCCCGAAGTAAGAACTTACATCTTTCAAAATGTAATCAAGTTCATCAACATCCGACGAAAGTTTTTTTTTGAGCCAGGGAAGGCAACGAAGTAGTTCATTGAACGATCTGATGGTCCTGTCCTCGCTGGTCCAAGTTAAGGGAGTTACGGGCCAAACAGAGAGAAGCACTCACTCTTGAGTAGAAACAAGCTGATCTGGCAAATCCAATGAGTCCAGCAACTCTTCACGTCAGTCGTTTTCAGCTATGAGGTCCTCGAGTCCATCAAACAAGGACACAAGCCGACGGATGGCTCGTCCTTTGTGTACGTTAGAGTCGATTTGCCTGTGCACATTTGGAATGAGAGTATCAAGTCAAAAAGAGGCCAAAAACGTACGGCTTGACCCGCTTGTTACTGGCCCTGAGAACCTCAACCTCCTGTTCCAGAGCCGCAATACGTCGTTTAGCACGAACGACAGCAGCAGCATCATCGTGGTCAGAGGAGGATTCTATAGCCATGGAGAAAGTTAGAGAAGTGGAGGGCGCAGAGGATGGGGAACCCTTGACAGCACGATCCCTTTTTATGTGATGACCAGACTAAATATTTCCAAAATCTGAAGCATGTGATATCCGAATGAATATGTGAAGGCAAGACACTTGTGTGTGAGGCCTGTATGCTGTGTTGTCAAGCAGCACAGCAATTAGCCCAGAATGAACGTGACTCACCAGTAAGATATTCGTAATGTGAAGAGAGAAGTGTGATTGCAAAGTGGGGTCGGAGGCAATTTGGCAGATGCACCTAGAATCTAGATGACAAAAGGGGCATTGTGCAGAAGCGACGAAGTGGATACGAACAAAATACCTTTCTCGACGCTGATAAGATACACATATCGGGAGGCATGCATCTCTGCCTTTGTGCACGAATAATCTAGATTCGCCGCACATGAATCGACCACATCAGGCCACCGTCAATACCATGCGAGACTGACAATTACATACAAAGGAAGCCTACCAATATCCCTCTGCGTGACCTCTAAAAACTGTAAGAGTTGTTCGCTAGTGGAGCAAGCGGCTTCCGGGGGCTGTCATTTATTGATGATTGGTAAGAAAGCGACCGGGAAGACGAGTTCTTCATGTACGTACGACACTGATAGTAGGGAAATAATGCCCCCTCATGCTTAGCGTGGAGTGTACGTCGGAATGAGTGAGTCAGGAAAGGAGAAAGGGAACCGAGTGGCCAATCTGGAGGTACGAGGGGAATGACCTGTATATGTGTGGTATGAGACATCGTAACGACAAGGTAGTGCACATCGAGTTCGTGTCTTTAAGAAGGAATGCACTCACGTCAACAGCATCTAGACTTGCAGCCTGTGAGCTCAGTAGTCTTGTGGTTTGCTGGGGCTGTATATGTGTTCCAGTCTGCGCCCGTAGCACGAGCCCGCCTTGCACGACATTGCAGCACGAATCCGTCACGACCGTTGTATTCTCGCAGGAGTACTGTACTGGGAGACGCATCTAACATTCTCAGGCTCCAAGTCAGTGTTGGACGTTGCATTTATGAGTGACTTATCCTACTGAAGGTGATGAGAACGAGTCGTGCCGGTGTCGACAATACCAGCAGTCTCAGACAAATGATGGGACCTCCATAGGAAATAGACCGGTCGATGCGCTAGCAGGTTTGTCTGTGACAGTGGGGACAATGTCGAAGTTGGAAATGGTACCCTCCGTCAACTCAGTTGGTCCAACTCTAAGAATTCCATCCGGAGGTGATCGGAGCGCTTGTCAACAGTAAAGACCAAATACAAATGTATCAACTCAGGTATAGTAACCACCAGTCGAAAATTCAGTGACCGTCGCCTAAAGCTTCACAGATCCTAGACAGCACCAACGTCTGTCTTTCAATAGCACCCTCGATGCTAGATATTGCCTGAATGATGGTCTTGGACCGGGTTGGGCGTGGACTGAACTCAAACGGTGTCTGTAGCCGTCTGCACTTCTTTGGCGCAATAGAACCTGTAGCAGAAGCGCATTCGGGAGAGTTGGTCCTGTTGTGCCCAGACTTGCAGGGTGTCTGTCAAAAATAAATGATTTGTAGAAGGATACGCAACATTACTCACGATGTCCAATGCAATTTGCCTTTTCTTCAGAATGGGCAAAATCTTAGTGGTATCTTTAACTCGAGCATTCCAATCCTCAACGTTCTGAAAAACCGCAACGAGGTATGTTTGGTGCTACGGCGGACAGAATATGCACTTACTTTTTTCAGTTGCTGGTATTCCTCTTCGAACTGCTCCACAAGCTTCATGGCACGGTCTACATCTGGAGCAGCTCGGCCATATGCCAAATTCTCCGCCCCAGGAGTGCAAATGTAGTCGTCACTGAAAGCGACTCCTGCAAAGACGTCCTCCGGCGCGTTCAAGTTGTCCGTAGTAGAGTTACTGGCACTGACACCGAGCAAGATCGCTTCAGCTGCGTCATTACGGTCAGACATGTGAGAGTCGTGGCTATAGCAGCGGCCCTGAAACTTGAAGTATGGTGACATGATTATGAGCAGTGTCGTTTCTCCCAAAAGTGAAGGTATTTAAGCCTGTCAATAGACCGGGCGTCATTTCCTACTCACCTTCAGCAACCCTTGAGCTAAACCCAGACTGAGTATATCGTGCCGGATCTTTTCCGCACCTTCAGGTAATCATTTGTGAAGAGCAGTGAAGAGTTCTAATTGGCCGATATCTATAGCACAGTTAGCCAATCAAAATCGCTCCTTGAAGGAGCGGAGCCAACTCAGCTCTTGGTGCATGCCGTATGTATCTTAAAATCTCCGCTACAAATTTGTACTGAAATCTCCTTGGATGCAACCACGGTCCTAGTTACCGGATTTTGCGCTCGTCCAGAGGGATCACATCTCCAAATGTCCACGCCTGCTCTCTCATCCCCCGTCATAGTATCACCTGATGTGCGCTCACCTTCAAGATCCCCCAGTATAATTCAAATGTCCCTCCAATCTCAGACATCAACGGGTCTACCGAGGGCCTCCCTTTTAAGACGCACAGGTAGTCCAACCAGTGGGCACAGTGCAGGGAGCGTGGGCAGTCCAATGAGGCAGTATGGCATAGAGGTTGCAAACAATGAATATTTCCGTCACATGGTAAGTCTGGACTCTATTGGCTGCTGAGAAACTGCTCACTATATATTACTTGCAGTACTCCATGGTCGACTTCTGCAGTTCTGACCGGAAGTCACTATTAAAGTTAGCAAAGAGCACGCATCACACTGTTCGTGGTGGCCGAGTGGCTGCTCAAGCTAGATTCGAACAATTTCTGTCGTTATTAAAAGCATTGGGTGAGGAGTTGGACGACTGGAAGTGGAAGGAATTCGAGGCGGAACAAACCTTGTGGTCATTGCAATCGCAGGAAGGGGACGTCTAAGCCAACATTGCAGTAACAACACATTTCATAATTATATCTCTGTATTAACATGTGGCAACAGTAGTGGCAACAGTAGTGGCAACCTCCACGTAAGTTGATATGTATATAGTATTCTTATCATATGATGTCCTGCATGTATAGTAGTTCATTGCATTTGACTTTTTGGCCTCCCAGCTCGTGCGTGCGCGTTCTATGTATGTGTCTTCTGCTGATCGTAAGGGTCATATTCGTGATCTGCTACGTGTGTACATGTATATAATGATGGTTGTATCTCGAACACTATTCTGTTTGAGTTGCTGAAGTATCACGCTCCAAAGCCAACTTTAATATTTGCATGATACACTACTCAGTGTGCGATACAACATAGGGTGCGCAATACACAACAACAGAGTACACAATACAACATAGCAAAGTGCATGTAACACAGCCCACAAGTGACGTGTTCCAAAACTTAGTATCACAGCGGAAAGAGTTTGGTCAGGGTAGCAAGGTATAGGCAATAAAAGTCCGTAATTATTACTAAAAAAGATACCAAGAGGTGGCAGTAGGGCACGAGAGATTAAACAGCAAATGTTCATGTCGCCGATAAAATAATCCTGAGGCCGGGTATTAATATGGATGAGGGACAGATGGGCTATCGGGATCGCGGATACCACGCAAAGATTATATTGGATGGTTATGGCTCTACGAAGTTAGGCAGCATGGAGACATGACAAAGAACACTCGAAAAATGTAAACGACTCAGCGGTAGTGATGGATGGGGCTGGCCAAGGTCTCCCAACAAGCAAACCCATCGACCGAACCATCAGTTCAGTCTGATAATAATCCTGTTCCGGTTCAAGAAGGGCCTGAACCAAGAACTGAACAAAAAAAAGATAAAGAAATTGATTGACGCACCGGAGAACTAGATGTAGGTGACCCTCCAGTGAAGGTAATCAGATAGGTAGCAGGTAGTATAGACAGAATGTACCTCTTCCAGGAGCTCATCGTGTATCGAAAGAGAATTAGTGATCAAAGAGACTAAGGTTTGCAGGATCCGAAGTTGAATGTCCACGTCTTGGCTCATGGCATCGTTCATCGTGCTTACGATGAGTGGAACAACAGACTGTGGTACAGCCTTGAGGGCTATCAAGCGCTGCAGCAATCCCAACGAGATGGCAATGACTTTCGCGTTTTTGGTCGCACACCCCTTGAACACTGGACGGAGAAGATCATCTGACTGTGCGCTGTCTGTGGGTGAACGATGAAGAAAGCGAGGCACGTTTGAATGGAATCACGTACCAGATGCCAAAGATGCTGCCGCTTGCTCCAGAGAGGACCTAAGTATCGCAAGCGACTTCTCTGTTGCCTTTGCGTGGACATAGTAAGACGCCAGTACATGGGATGAGCACTTTCCGCCGTACCTCGCATATTTCTGGATGCTTTCTCCTAGACTCGCTAGCAAGGGACTTTAGACGAAGGTATAAGTGGATCTGGCGGATTGTCGTTGTAAACACAAACACACTTGCAATTCAGTCACTAGGAAGGCTAATGAACTCCTCGTCCTTGCGTTATTCTCAACGAGATTTAGACGAGTCCTGACAAATTCCAACAGGTTTTCGTCAATTACAGGGAAACACAGCCCAGCGCGCAGAAGATCAAGGATTGAAAGAAAATGTCAATTGAAAGTCGAATAATGAATTACAATTGTGTTTGGGAAAGTATATTATGGATGCTTGTTGACAAGAGGTGTGCAAAACTAGAATATAGCACATACACCCAGAGAAACCTCAGAGGCGTCCCCCCCCTCCTGTCACAGCGTGACGGTCACTGTAATTACACCATATTTGGAAGCTTAGTCACACAATCTCAATGCAAACCAAGTCCCAGTACTGATACAAGGGAGGGGCAAACGAGCGCAAGCAAGCTACATATACATGAACGTGCAGTTCGGAAAACACGTAGAAAGCATGAGTGATCTGAATGTGAGATATGCACTTGTCGTCGGGAAAGCTTCTTAGGCCCGATTGTCCAAAGAGAAATCAATCACGTTTTGAATGTCAAGCATATCGCAAAAAACGGTAGTCTGAGGATTAGTGTACCAAGGTGCTGCATAACCAATGTCAGTTAATATATCTCAAGGAATCAGTACTCTCACGTTGTTGATTCTTTTGAGCTCCTTCACTTCCAGGACCAGGGGCGCTCTGCACGAATGTCTGGCAATCCAAAATGGTTCGGATGCCAGGTAGAGGGACACCGGAAGAGTCTACTTCGTTATTGCGCACATTGGACTTGACCCATTCCATCTCTTCGGCAACCATCGCACGAGCTGTTGCTTCATTGGGATAATCTGCTTGACGCCGCCTCATGGAGAAGAATGGGTGAAAAGCGTGTGATATTGCCAGCCATTCCGGATCGAAGGTTAACTTCGGCACACAGCGTTGTCCAGGCATGGTAGATTCATCCGATGTGGTAGGCACATCGATGACCTATATTAGAAATTATCAGAACCATGCCCTATCGACACAAAGCCACATACCTCCATAAATTCTCGGTTTGGAAGGCATTTATCCAATGCGAGGAAGTTTGTCATAGATGGCTGTGGCCGACAAGCGATGGGAGGCAATTGTGTAACTTCCTCTTCTAGGGTTATTTGATCAGGATTGTGAGAAGTCGTTTGCAAATGAGAATATTCAATTGGAGGATTCTGAGATTCAACTGCATCGAAATCATCATCTGCAATTGCTATTTCATCTGGGTTTTGTGGTGGCGAAGTCGTGGGCAGAGAATTTGATCCAGTACCGGTTTGTTCATGCTGTACGGTAGCCTGAAAGCGAACATGCAAGTGCGCTGAAAACCACCATTTTGGTTTCAGTGTCCGCAAGAGCCCCATTAAAGGAGGGGAACCCAGGTTGCCCGTCTGTACATCCTGTCTAAAAAATGGTTTGCGGCGAAGGAGGCCCTGAGTATCACCATGTCGCTCGATGTATTGGGGCCAATCATGAGAAAGGAAGATATCCAGGGAGGATAACTGTGATGTATCCAATGTGAGATCAAGAACTCACAAAGACTAAAATTCACGCACCAAGGACAGACGACGAACATTAAATTCCCTGATGTGATATATGCTTCGCATGGTGCCATGATCGTAAGGTAATCTTTCGTAAAAACCTGCATGTGTTTAATGTGGAGTATCCGAGAACATGATTGGAGAATCACCTAGACTGAAATCATTACTTTTGAAAATTCCAGACGCACCAGCAATACGGATACCATTCACTTGGATGCATCCGGCATGCCCGAGGAAGTATATGTTTGGTGCAAGCCACCCGCCATGATACCTGTGAGAGTAAATAAGTATATCCTTATAGGTGGCGCACGGAGCGGATGCATACAGTTCTGACATGTAATACGATGCCTCGTGATTCCTGCCTATTACGATGGTAAGCACCGGAGCAGTCTTTTCTCCTGTATAGTATCTAGAGAAAAGTGTATCAATGCATGTTTATGTCAACTAGGTATTGGCACGTACTTGTGGAAATCACCTAGCTGCCTATACTTCTGCGGGACAGCCATGCATTGCATGTCTCTGTGATTGCGAATAGCTTGAAAGTCCCCGCACATAAGAAGTAAATCCACAATATAGTTGTGCCTGGCCTCTAGGTCACGTAGGTGCTGGTAGATCACGTTCAGTGCGCCATGGCTGCATTCCTCCACTGCAATCTATTAGAATGAGTTCGTGGATAATTACTATGACCAGTGGCAAAATTTGACCTTCATGGCCTGAAAGAAAGTGAAGGCTCCTTCTCTGAGATTAACCAAGGATTCTGAAATGATTATTTTCCTTCCTCTATGAGGTCACGATGAGACTAAGTCACTCAGAACTTCGAAGGTCTGTGGCTGTGCAACTCTTTTTGTTCGTGGTACATAGATTCAAGTAGTAAGGACGATGAATATATCTAATTAACTGAGCATGAATTCGTACTACTTGTGGTTGAAATTCAGACCAACGCCCAAGCTTACACCTGAGATCGTCGACAGAAATCACTGAAAAGTTCGGTGTCCGTGGAATGAGCACATGGTATCGATATCGATGGACCCGTCAATGTGTTCCGTCTCAGACAATGACGCTGATTGACGCCAGACCTGGGGAGTTGATTTCCGTTGATTTGAAGAATAAATGGCTCACATCCTGCGGTTCTCATAATGATGGGCCTATCGGAATAAATCAACGTATTTCAAGGACCCAACTTGCTGACCCTGAAACAATTGTAAGCGGTTTAGGTCTTACTGCTAGTCCTAGTCCACGTTAGTCTCGCCGCGTCACGACCACGGCAGGACCGTGTAGAAAATTACAAGTTGGGTCACGTGAACCACTTCCTGACTTCACACCATATCACTCTCGGTTCATGAGTACCGTTATCAGTCAAAGCTTATTTAGTTCTTCCGAGCTTCCTCAAACCCTGCAGAGACACAGTCCGAGTATACCTGACGACGTTACTCGGTCAATCATTGATATCACACGCCTAGAAGGGATGTTTCCATTTAGAATTCAGAAAACTAATGTATCGAAACTTTGTCAGTGCATGCGGCGCCAGAGTCTCAACTTTGAACCCCAAATTGATCGCACCGAATGCCGATGCTGTGCCACGAGGTGACTATTTCGGGTAAGTATACTAAAAGCTTGATGTACTTACTAGCAAAATCAGTGTTGTCAGCACCGTTAAACTCATTACTCATAAAACTAGAACATTCCGATCGGAACGCGAGTTCACAAAGTTCACCGCTCCAGATGAATTTCTGGACTTCGGTTCCGTTTCGCGAGCGTTAAACTTTTACTCTTTTTGTACTCGGCAACACTAGCAATTCAGTTTGTTAGGCGAGTGAGTGTGACTTGGCTGAGGCCCTGAGCCCCGCATTGCCCATCCAAAATATAAAGCATGTTGAGTGCGCTTAGCAGCTCACCTGAGATTACACCCAGCTGTTCTTCATATCATGTCACACCAAGAAGGAACTGTCGTCCACCATGATAATTCTCAAGGTCCTCCCCCCAACTATGACCCTTATATGATTTCGTCCCCCAACCATCCATTTTTTCCCGGCGCTCCGGTAAGTCAAAATCTGACACCTAAAATTTGTCTGACCTTTCATATAGATTACCAAGCGAATGTTTAACGATCTTCATCAAGCGGTTTTTGCTATAGTCATATTGCGTGCTTGGACTTTAGCCCCTGCGATACTGAAAGCCGAAGCAGGCCGCCACCTCAAATTTGTGGCCTTCAAGAATAATATCAGCGGTAATTTATATTCTCAAAACTCTTCATGTATCTGACCACTACGTAACAGAAACTCAACAAGAAAATCTGGCAATATTGTCCTTGAACACTGAAATTGGGGTACGCGGCCCTATCCGACTATTATCACTTTGGAAAAAGTGCTGCTTCGGATATCTTGTTCAGGCGAATATGTTGGATTCGGTTCAGTTCAGTTTTAGTGCTCTCGTGGTCGACAGGATTACCCTAGCCCAACAGCCTGAAGCACGGTATGAGTGGCTACACTACCATGATTCGCTAACGGTGGGTACTGTTATACATTCTTTTTCCATTCCATTGATGATTCGAGAATGTATATAGGGAGACAGGAGACTATTTCGGAATACTCTTCCGTTAGGATTGATGGCTGAATTTCTCTCCCGCAATTATGCTGATGCCATACGTCATGAAATTTCCAACAACCAGGCAGGCCCTCGAGTCCTCAATAGTGGGCCGGTGAAGGTACAACAATTCAGAGAGTGAGTCTGAACAATGTTGGGTCTTGCAGAACCTAGCTGCTATTCGACCCTAAAGGGTTTCTGGACCAGGCTCAAGGCTCAGAGGAGAGGAAATATCATGAAAAACTACTGAAGACTCAGACTCATACTGATAACTGGTGAAAAGATAACTTGCTTATGTAAGCTACAAAAGTGCCAACATAAGGTAAGGTAAAAACAGTCTCTACAAGCCCAGCCAGAAATGAATCCCTACACCGGGGCTCATTAATTTTAGGTACACGCTAGCATGCGCCATTGTTACGGTGCGTATAGTAGTCTTTCATTCGTCCAGTAACTAACTGAATTGACCCTCAGTTGCAATATGCCTTCAGTGAAAACTGGAACTGGGCTGCTATTCGGGCATTTGATCCTTTTTACAGTTCAGACTTAGCTGACAGCACGGAAGCTACCAATTTCTTTGAGGAGGTAATCTCAGTCACATCCGAGCTAGTAACTAGCTGGGATATTGTTTGTCCACAACTCAGAGAAACGATCAACATCACAATGTAAGTTCTGGAAATGCTACACTCTATTGAGGTCTAATTGAATATCTACCAGTTGCCACGTAGATCCTCGGATTGCGACACACTCGTGATGATGGGTCTCTGTGTCTGCCCTTTCCATAGTTTACTTGGCATTAGAATATGTTTTTGTCATATATTTCATTATCATCATCCGCCCTGCTCAATTTATCAGACCGACTCATGAGAACAGAGAGAGCAATATTAATGTTCGAAAATCACTGATATTTTCAATCTTAACACTCGGACAAGAGGTACGTCGATGTTATTGTCGGAGCAGATATCTCACTAAGAATGGTGTCCTAGATTGAACTCATTTGGGTGAGTGACAAGAGTGCCGTATCAGAAGAAAACAAGAGCATGCGATGAATTCGCGACAGAGACAATGCTGGTCTCTCATGACCGTGCTGTATTTTATTGTTCGTATTTCATGTTGTGCTTTAGCGTGGTGGGCAACTTATGCTGAATCCAAAATGTTCTAGATGCGCTATATTGGGATACCTTATTCTACGTATGTGTCGAGAAATATGCCATCGGTATCAATGACAGATGCAGTAAGTATTCTGTAACCATCTCATTCCCATCCAATCCATATGCTCATATGTGGGAGTGAGTCAGATTTCCAAGCATCCAACTTGGCTCAACACAGTTACTTAATAGGTGTAAGTCGGAGTCTTTGATACTAGTGCGAGGGTGTTCACTAATTGGAAGTTTTTAGGTACTATCACGGACTACGCAGTGAATGGCACAAATGTGCCATGTTGGGTAGTAAGTCACCCAGGTGCAATACCTCTGATATTGACCTGACTGACACACGATGCAAGTCATCATGATTGCTCGGTTACATGCCATGTATCAGGGATCTAGAGCGATGCTCATGTTCATTGTTATTAACTTCCTGGCTGTAAATGTCGCCTGCGGAGTAATTGCGGCAACGATACTGTCCTGGGTAAGCTTTACTTGTTGACTTGAAGAGCACGGCTCATTAGACAAACACCAGAGGAGTTGATACTCTCTGGCACATATACGTGCAGCTATGAATTTGTAGTGAACGACCGGCTTTTTATTTCAATGGTTTGGATGCTCGACACTGTTTGGGAGGCCCTCGCATTGTGTCTCTCAGTCTGGGTTGCCGTGAAACACTTCAGTGAGCTGCGACGACTCGACCCATCGACAGGATCGACCATCGGGGACTGTTTCAGAGTGCTGATACAATCTCACGTTCTTTATTTTGCAAGGTGAGTTTGTAATGGGGACGTGGTTGTATTTTTCTGCTCAAGTTCCGCACATGTTGAAGTACCAGTTATTTACTGCTTTTAATCGCCCAATATCCATTGTCAACCTTGACCCAGCTAACGACAACATGCCTTATCCATGTACAATTGATATAACTTCTTTGATCTCCCTCCAGGATGTCATGGACCAACATGGCCTTGGCCCCAACGGAGGAATCCTGATCTGTATGGAGTACCTATACATCAACTTCAATTGGCTCGATGCACGGCTGCAAGAGCTGGGATCTGATGGATATGTGCTATTTGACGTACTCGGTCAGGTCGAGCTTAGCATACATCACGAGGCGCTGAGATGCATAGTGCAACGATTGACGAAGATCGGGTTTATGGTACGTTCTATTATGTTGGTTCTGTTGTTAAACAACGCTAATTCATCTCTGTGAATGCGCACTATGCGACCAACACCGCGAAATATGAATATGTTTCCGTACTTCTCCTGTCCCTCCGGACTATGCTGCTCTTGGAACTGCCGCATGTCAATGTTTTGTCAAAGGTTGATTTGATAGCTCAATACGGAGACCTGGGTGCATATGGGTGACCATGCAACATACCAACATCACTTACCTTTCCGGTAGATTTCAATCTCAAATTTTACACGGATGTTCAGGAGCTTTCCAATTTGGAGAACGCACTAAATATTTTCATCATCGTGGTACACTGTTCTCACCGAGGAACTGAAAGACTTGAGACTCAAGCGCCGAGCATCCATCCACTTAGTAGAACGTGATCTTATTACATAATCGATTAAAATTTGAGGTTGTTTGGCAAGACCTTTAGAAACAAACAGACCGGGGTGGAGAAATGCATGCCTTGAGACACGACATACTACTACTCCCCCCTAGTGGTATTGAATTCGCAACGACACTCAAACTAACGCCCTCAACTATCACTGGATCTTACAGCCAGGAAAAGCTGCCTCGCGTTCTTACCAATGTTGTTGTTTCAAGATCCAACCTTTTGCGCATTTTCGAAGTCTGGGAGCAACCTCCGCAAATATCAACTTATATGGAAAATGAGCGAGAGCGAAGGGCTCATATACGAAAAGGCACTGAGGCTATGAAAGGCGAAATGAGGGTGGAGAAGGGTGGGTTAATATGGGCTCCGTAAAGGTGAATACCTAGCCTGAAATTGGGGAGGGTAGCTTAGTTGCATTACAGGCTACTGCAAAGAAAGATCCTTCAATGGTGTCACACTTTAACTTTGTGCGAGAGCATACTCTGCATGGCACTGTCACTGGCATGGAGACTCAGAGCGTGCGCATTATGTCAACTTATGACGACCAACTAGATTGTCTATCAGTGTCCTTCAAGGACGCCAAGGTATGATGGCATTTATTCTGCGTCTCATAGTGGTTCTTGATCGTAATTACAGATAGCTCTTGAGTAGTCGGACGCTGCACACGATCTTGTCACCATTTCAATACATATGTATGAGCGAGCGCCTCTGGCAGATAGTTGGTGTTTGTCTTCATCACTGTGCACATATCTGACCAGGTTTCACGTTTCATTGGATAGTCCCCTTTTCAGAATAGAATTGCGTGCAGACTCCTTGTCCCGATGTGCAGCACTATCTCTTCCAAAGGACACATTTGCTATTCTTCCGTTCTTTCAGACCCAAGCAGAACTCGACGTAACGGAAGGAACAAAACCACACAATGTGTGCATTCTTCTGAATTCTCCCACTTCTGGCTCGATGCAAATTCGAATAACCAACAGGGACGTACCATACTCTGCAAGTTTCATGCTAGACCTCGTCAACGATGTCGGTGAGCGCATTCGGAACATCATTGACTTTGTTTTCCTCCTGGATACAACAATCCAACGGTCGCGGTGCTTTGCCAATCTGAGCAGACGTGGGCTGGGTGCGTGGCATGCTTTGCTTAATTTTCACACAATGACGTGTTCCGTGTAGTCGTCTCAAGGAGTACCGTGACACTGCTTGCCTCTACATATTTACCTTGAATCTCATGAGCCGAAATTACCCCATTATCATGACTGTCGACGGTCTCCCTTACGACAGCGTCTCTCTCCTCCCCTGCGCAACTTCACTTGGAGGTGTCATCATCCTCACAAGTAATTCCATCATCAAGCAGCTTGCCGTGTGTCCCTTCTTGCTATTGGCTGGGCTACACGCGTCAGTGATATGCCAATGCTCCAGCAGACAATGACCTTGGCCTGTATCTCAAAGGTAGTCGGCTCGTGTTTGTCGATGAAAAGACTTTCTTTGTTATTCAAAAGGATGGCATGATACACCCCATTGAGATTATCCTTGACGGGAGGACTGTATCTAAACTAGTGTTATTACCCGTTATTGCTCAGACAACCATACCAGCTGTCGTGTTAAGACCGTGCACAAAGGGTAGGACTGATTCCGAGGGGCTTGGCTTCAGCTCGTGCGCTACGCCCCTTACCCGAGTATGTGCCCTTAATTTCAGAATGATGTCCGAAGAAAGTCCAAGGACGTCCGAAGGACGTCCGAAGCGCGGGAAAGTTCGGAAGGACTTTCCGGACGAGTGCGGGAAAGTTCCGGAGGAACTTCCGGAAATTACGATGAGGTTTCATCCTGATACGGATACGTGTAATGGCTACTTATGACAAGTCCTAAGTAGAAGCAAACAGAGGAAAGGCTGCAAGGACAAAGTCCGAAGCAGAATAGGTCCGGAGGACCGCGGGAAAGTTTCGGACGAACGTCCGGAAACTTCGGAGGATCGGATGAGCGGATAAGCGGAGCTCTGGCCTAGGGAATTTCTCCCTAGGCCCGAGATGGATATTGACTAAGTCGATAGACTAGAACTGATATGAGGACTTAGAGTGAGATCTAGTGCGAGGACTAATATGATATTCAGACTGAGGAACTACAGGACATATACAAGAGTTTATATACTAAGGAAATAACGGAAAGATCAGTAAGCAAGCATCCGAGGCTATGTATGAAGCATAAGCAAAGTTATCAAGCGCGAGTCGGAAATGAAGCATAGGTTAACGGATCAGTAAGCATACCGGTAGTAAGTATAACCGAGATACCGAGGACAAGGAATACCGAATAGAGGAATAGGCTGTGTTAACGTTATATGCACAGGAATTGAATTAGGAAGCTTATCGTATATCGGATCGGACCGGATCGGACCGGACCGGACATCCGGATGAGACGCGTGGATTGAGGTATGGAGGTAAATGTATGTGGATGTGGATGTGGATGTGCAGGGGTGCAGGGATCCGGATGGATAGAGGACTGGAGACATGAATAGGGTGTCCGAAGGTCCGGATGAGGCGTGGGAATATTGTCGGATGTAGGTCCGGAATACGGGATATGACATGTCGCCAGACTACTAAATGACGACCTGCTTTTCGTAGGCAGCATGGATGGACCGTCAGTATTGATGAAGACTGCTAGAGAAGAGGTACCTCTCGAGCTTTCTGCGCAGCATACTGGCATTCTCACCACTATGAATTTTTCTGATAGTATGAATTTAGACGATGACGATGGTTGGTTACATTGCCACGTGGTTTTGAAACTCTACTGATGCGTCACAGATTCATATGGCGATTCACAGACAGCCACACAGGTGGCAGTTGGAGCAGCATCAGGAGCCAGTGCCACGACAAAGACTCGTTCCATCATTCACCTTTCATTGTGCGACTCATTACTTGCATATGGCCCAATCGCTGATATGACATTCTCTCTTGCTAAGAATGGAGTAAGTATATGACTTTAGATGGGTCAAACTCTGCTCAATCTTTTTTTAGGAACGTTTTGTTCCGGAACTTGTTGCTGCCACAGGAGTAGGTCATTTAGGCGGATTCACCCTTTTCCAGGCGAGTTGATATGATCTTACAGACTGCTACTTCAACTGACAATTCAGCACAGCGTGACCTTCCGACGCGCACTAAGCGGAAACTGCATGTACTTGGAGGGGCACGAGGAATCTGGTCTCTTCCCGTTCACCAGTCCAAACGTGTCAATGGTCTCTCTTATGAGAAGTCTATGGACTCATTTTCAGCTGAAATTGACGCGATAATTACTGGCACAGACGCTAATCCTACACCGGGTGTTTTGCGGGTAGGTAATTTTTTTTTGGTACATTTTATTCGCTAAACCCTCGCAGATAGCAACCCGGACCGCAAAGACCGATGTTGCCATTCCGACTCACATACCTGGGACAACGATAAGCGCAGCTCCATTCTTCCAGCGCACCACTCTATTGCATGTCATGACAAATGCTATCCGTGTGCTGGAGCTCAGTACGATATTCCTACAAACTTTTTGCATTGATGACTAATGAGGTGGAATCAAGACGGTAATGAAAGACAAGTTATCAAAGATATGGACGGCAGTCTACCTCGGGCAAGGATTAAATCATGCAATATTTGCGATCCCTTTGTACTTATCCTTTGAGAAGACGAGTTTATCGGTCTTTTTATTGGTGAAGCGGAGCAAGGAAAGATTCGACGCAAAGATATGTCTCCAATGGGTGACAAGGTATTTCTGATTTCGCTTACCTTGTTCCACACTATTTACTGCTTCAATGTAGACATCTCGCTATATTGCAGGCTGTTTTTTCACGGATACTATCGGTCTCTTCGATATAGAGGCGAGCGAGACTACCCCTGCAGTACATGCAGATAAGAATATGTCTACACTGCAGGTGGCCGCAACGGCTGGCAACAGATGTCGGTGGCTCATGGTCGTGCGACCACAAGGCGTCATAGAGGTTAGCCTCACATCGACCTTTTGGGATGAAGCTAGCTAATATCAATTTCTATAGATCTGGTCACTACCAAAGTTGACTATTGTATTCTCGACCACTGCTATCTCTCCGTTAGAGAATATATCAGTGGATTCTTGCTCTCCTGCTGCATTGTCTTTACCACAAGACCCCCCCAGAAAGCCTCAGGATCTTGACATCGATCAAATTCTCGTTGCACCATTAGGCGAAATGGCTTTGGTTCCTCATCTGTTTGTAAGTAGTCTTGTGATTTATCTATTAAATTTTGCAACAGGTTTTCTCGCGTTCTAGAACTATAGCCATGTATGAAGCTTTGCCGGCACCTGCTCCCACCGAAAACAAAGCAGATCCTCCTTTACCTAACCCACAGACTGCATTTTTTTGGTCAAGTTTCACAAAGTCGTGTCGAAAACCTTTGAAATCCAGAGAGTTGAGGAAACGGAGGAAACAGTGCTTGCAGAGCATAAGAGAATCTCGCGAACATTTGTTCCATTTATGACTTCTCCAAACATGGAGTGTACCCTTGCCGGTGTTTTCTTCATGAGTGATAGGCCATGCAGGATCTCGCACATACTCTAACATTATATTCGAACATTCAGCTTAATTGATAGTGGCCACTTCCTCATTACAAGCTTGATTTGCTTCCTATGACGAAGACAGTTACATTATTTGGGAGCCTGACAGTTTGTGTCTCGGTCTCATGTCCTAGGTATCTTTATCTGACAAATACTGATTCCTATATACTACAAGCAATGACCATCGGTCGTTGGGTTTTATGCTGTACAGCCTGTATTAGCTCCAAAAGTGAAAATGATAACCTGAGAGCGTCAGAGCTGCACAGCAATTTGAGGTCACGTGCCACCTGCCATGCACTGCTGGCCACCGCCAGGTGCATCTTCACTATGACCAAACTGACGGACCTATGCTTCAACTTTGTTCTAGAATCCGATGCTCCATCACTGCAACGGTCATCTTAATTTTCTGCATTTCATTAATGGTTGAACTCTCTTGTGGCGCCCATGGGTGCCAACGGACATTGCAGGATCAGCGCGCTCTTACTTTGCACCGGAAAACTTGCGTAGAATATAAGAAAACAGTGGTCGCTGCCTCTCAGAAACGGAAAGATCGTGCACGCAACGCAATAGCCGCGAGGGCATTAAAAGACAAACTATCTGGCCCTCAAGTAAGTTCTACATTGCGCGGGACTTCAGATTTGATACTCACAAAGTAAATTTTAAGTGTTTCGTCGCCCCAGAAGGGGGTTCTGCAAGTGATACTGAGTCGCAGGAGTGGGCATCGCTTCCTGAATATCCAGCTGTTGAAGAGATCACTCCCTTGGGTTCTGCATCTGAGTCCCCTATGGATGTTGACCTAGATACTGGCACCACAGATGCTACGGACGCACCAGCAGGAAGCCAGGATCTTGATATGGTCATTGGTAAGCTTGGTGATTTTGTTTATTTCTTGTACCAAACGATTTCATGTCAGATAACTCAATTCCAGGTGAATCGTACGCTCTTCCCAGTGCCATGGACATGAACTTGGATTGTATTGGTGAAAAATTAATCATTACACTTTCATATATGCTAATGTCTGAAATAGCTCGCTCTAAACCTCAAAGGCGCATCAGACTACCGAAGCGATATCGAGTCGCCGAACCTGTGGAACATGTTGTCCACGATATCGAAACCTCTACTCAGGATGCGACAGAAGATGACCACTCGGCGACACATGATATACCACCAGCTCGCAGTGTTGTTCGAAGGGTGATTCTGCTGGTCACAGAGTCCCTTCGCAATGTCATTGGAGCATTTGGTCTAACTCGTGATTATCTACAACGCCCATCTTATGAACCCAATGTCTTCGTCCCCTCATGTTTACTGGCCAAAAAATGCCTGACATTACAGCCGCCTAATTCAGTTCCTCCACCTCCACATCCCTTTCCAAACATGACCGTGTATCGGCTGCTCAACTGGATGTCCAGTGGAAGTACAAGAAAGTCCGAGGCGGAAGTTTCACGTCTGGTCTGTGACGTGTTGCTCGCAAAGGATTTCAACACCACCGACCTGCAAGACTTCAGTATGAGGAAATCCCTGAGACTCCTCGACATTCCAGATCAAAATTCGTGGGACAGCGATGTACCCTCTGCAGCTGTGACATTCCCGGAAGGTTGGGTGGAGGCGGATGTCATGATAAAAGTCCCAGGTCGGAAGGGTGACACTTCCGGTGGCCATCCGTTTAAAGTCCCAGGGCTTCACTATTGGCCATTGGTCAGCACCATTCGCGAAGCATTTTCAGATGCTCAAGTGAAGGCATTTTATCTATGGCCATTTCGCCGTCTTTGGACTAACCCGAACGATGGGCGAACATATCGTCTTTACGATGAACTTTATACATCAGATGCCTGGATACAAGCCCACGACGACCTACAAAAGCAGCCCAAGGAGCCTGATTGTACTCTTGAGCGAGTAATTACTGGCTTGATGTTTTCCTCCGACGCAACACAACTTACCAACTTCGGAAATGCAACAGCATGGCCGTTATACTTATTTTTTGGCAATTTGTCAAAGTACGCTCGCGCAAAACCCAGCTCTGGAGCTTGTCACTTAATCGCTTTCCTACCGTCTGTAAGTGTTGTTTACGTTCATTGTTCAAAGCAATTTCACATCAAGGTGTAGCTTCCAGGTCGAATTAAAGACACTTTTCGAAATCTCGGGGTCTCTACGAAAAGTGGGATAGCCGCTCTCTACACACATTGCCGGAGAGAGCTCTTTCAGGCCTGTTGGGATATTCTTTTGGATGAAGACTTTCTCCATGCATACCGCCATGGTATTGTAATGAGAAGCCCTGATGGCATACTTCGCCGCGTGTTTCCCCGAATATTTACATATTCTGCCGACTATCCAGAAAAGTGAGTGAGCTCAAAGACATCTGTCGCATGCTACTGTAACGAGACTATCAGGATTCTCATTGCGACCATGAAAGACATGGGGTCTTGTCTTTGTCCACGATGCCTGGTGACAAAATCGAAAGCTGATCGTGTTGGATTTATGAAAGACATGCGCGGGCGAATTGAAGATCTAAGAATTTACTGCTTGCGGAAGGTACAGGCTGCTCGGGACATGGTATACAAGTCTGGATATGCCGTTGATGGCGTTGCGGTGTCCTGCATAATACGGGAATCATGCATGGACATAACTACTACTAGGAATAACCCTCAAAAGATTATGTCTGTTAGCACAGTCCTCAGACTAGTCACCCCATACCTTGGTATCAAACCTCGGTCCTATATTTCAAGTTTTATATGGAAGAAGAAGAAAAAGTCATATGTGAAGTAAAATGAAGGTCAAGGTATTGCCTTACCTTTGGCTTATTCACTTTGGCCAGAGAAAACCATTGAGAAAAGCTCAAAGCCTAACAAAAACCTATCTAAAAAGCCCGTGTCTTGCATATTGTATTTGTATCATTGTTTCTATCTTGTTTTCTCTAGCATTGTTCGTTTATTTTCTTTTATTTAGGATGCTATGACCTACCAGATACTCCAGAAAATATTATTTCTGAGTATGATGTCATAATGATGTCATATAGCTCCACAGAAAGTTCTAGACTATTCTGTTGGAAATTATGATGTAATGTATGAAGTCATAATGATGTCATAGGCTCTAGAATATTCTAGCTCCACTATGATGTCATCTCTGATGTCATTGCTCCATCTTTTATTTGTATTTTATACTTTTATTGGGTTTCACCCAATATTCTGATTGGTTCTCTCTTTATTTTATTGTTTGCGAACCTACATTACTTTCCCACACAAAATGTATATAAGGAGAGCCCATTCTCCCCAAAAAAAATAGAGATCCCTCTTCTAGGAAATTTTCTTCTCAGAGAAACCCCCTCAGTTGAACAAGACATCTCACTTGTTAAGATCTCCCACTTGTAGCAGAACAAGTGCAGGGAAACGTATCCCTTGAGAATACAAGTTTCTTACGATAAGAAGCTTATGTTACTGTTTACTTGACCAACCAGTCTTTGGTCCACGTGATTTTAGAGACCGTTGTCTCTCCTGTTTTACTGTTTAATTGACCAACTCGTGCCTTGGTCAACGTGATTATTCTTGAGACCATTGTCTCACCAGTGCTATTTGTGTCTATTTGACCAACCAGTCTTTGGTCAACGTGATATTACAGAGACCCCTTTGTCTCTACTCCTATTCGTGCCTATTTGACCAACTTGTGCCTTGGTAAAATCTACCCAGTTCATTTCAGTGCCTAGAACGTGCAATCTAGGCAAAGCTATTTGTACTTCAGACCACAGTTCTGAATCTAGGTAGCAAATCCTAGACAAAGCAATTGGAGGTACACATAAAAGCTCCGGCTAAGTTGATCACCTGATTGGTTTAGCGAGCCTCCCAAGAACTCACACATTATCTACCACGAAAGAAGAAAAGTCGTAGACCGTGTTAATCGAGGACTGGCAAGAAGTCTTATCCAAGTGTAATTGTGGTGTCATTACATTCTTACACGCTTTATATAAGACCCTCGGTTATTAAGACAGCAGTAGAGAAAGTTCTCTCCAGTGAGTCATGGATTCCGACTATCGTAAGTATTTCGCTCGTCCTATTTACTTTGGCTGAGATATGACATGCAGAACGTCTTCGTGCAAAAGCTTGGCAGCCTCGGACTCGACCCATTTCGCATGCTGGTCGTCGATTTTATGCACGAGTGTGAATTAGGGACCTGGAAGAGTCTCTTTAGTCACTTGATCCGCCTCCTATATGCGCTCCCGAAAGGTGCCGAAGTTGTAATTACACTCAATCAAAGGTAAGACTTTGTCGTTTAAAACTTGTGGAAAGGCTCACCACACCACCAGGTTCAGGCATGTACCCACTTTTGGCCAAGGCGTCATCCGAAAATTCTCTGATGATACGGCGAGCATGAAGAGATTGGCTGCAAGGGACTTCGAAGATATCTTACAGGTCGTTGTTGTTTCTTTCCAGAGATCGTTGCTGATGTTGTTGCAGTGTGCTATGCCCGTTTTTGAGGGACTCCTGCCGACCCCGCATGACACAATAGTGCAGACGCTGCTATTCAGGTTTGCTGAATGGCACGCCTATGCAAAATTGCGGCTACATAGTGAATTAACTCTGGTTTCTATGTCACAAGCATTTACTTTGCTCACTAAGCAGCTATGAAAGTTCCGTCATCAGATCTGCGATAACTATGATACTACTGAACTTCCAAAGGAAAAGGCTGCACGGCATCGACGCGAAGCACTTAAGGAACACCGAACTACTGATGCACTGCCATCCTCTCCAAAGAAGAAAATTTTCAACATGAAAACCTACAAGTTCCATGCTCTTGGAGATTATGTCCAGTCTATCAAGTTCTTTGGGACGACCGATTCTTTCACAATGCAGATAGTGGGTGCTGGTTAGTTATCAGTTTGAGCATCTAAATTCGATACGGATTGCAGGGTGAACTTGCTCATCGGGCCATCAAAGCGCTGTACCCGTTCACCAACAAACAGAATACCGCCAAACAGCTTTCAAAACACGAACGACGACAACGACGACTTCGGAAGATGCAAGAGGCAGAGAAAGCCTCGTCTCTTGGCCCAGTCTGCATTGAAAATATTCCACCTCCAGCTCCCCGCCTTCATCACCAACTATCCCACCATCGCAATTCTCCTGTACACATACACAAACTACTGCAGGACAACAAAAACGATCCAGCATTTGAGGTGTGTTCTCATGAGTCTCCATGCATTAGCTACTCAGCCACTTTCACAAGAAATTTATTCCAAAACTCAAGGACCATATATTACGTTGCTTGCACGCGCAAGATGGCCTCATTGAATTCTCAGGCGATGACCGAAATGAGGTTGTCATATGTGACAACGTTCTGTTCTCTGTCAATACACTACGCGTCAACTACACTTCATACGATCTACAATCCCAGCAAGATTTGATTAACCCTCGAAATCACGCTGATATCATGGTATTGTCAGGTGATTCTGAATCCCGCTCCAATCATCCGTATTGGTATGCTCGAGTACTGCGCATATTCCATGTTAACATACTTGATTTACGATCGAGCGGAGCAAGCCCACAGAAAACTCAGATGGAGATATTGTTTGTCAGATGGTTCAATCCAGTGCGGCGGTACCGGTCAGGGATCAAGGCAGCTCGTCTTCCAAAAGTGGCTTTTGTACCCGAGACAGACGACTCTGCTTTCGGTTTCATCGATCCTGCATTAGTGGTTCGCGGGGTACACTTGATCCCAGCTTTTGCAGATGGATGCGTATGCCAGTCTGCACAACAGCAAAAATCAACTCAATGCACATGGATGGAGGACGACACATGGACTGCATACTATATCAACATGTGAGTCGTCGTCTCAATTTTTTAATTCATTCTCATTCAACATGCAGTTTTGTGGATCGTGATATGTTCATTTGGTTTACTGGTGCTGGTGTCGGACATGGTCCTTGGCAAGTGGATAGCCCAAGTGATGACGAATCTCGTGAGGAAGATGAACTAGCGGACGATAACGAGAGTGAGGAGGAGGAGAACGAGGAGAACGAGGAGAGCGAGGAGAACGAGAATGAGCAGGACGAGAACGAGGAGAGCGAGGAGAGCGAGGAGGAGAGTGAGGACATGAGCGAGGAGAGCGAAGAGGAGAGCGAGGACAATTGTATGGAAGATACAAGTCTCAGTGACTATGATATCGACGACGATGGTAATTTCTGATCTATACACTGTGCATCCACTTAGTCAGACTCGATCGCGTAGTCTGCAACTGCGCAACGAACTTTCGGGATAACCCTGCACTCCAGGATCAATCTAAGCTCATTCTGCGCACTTCGCTCGCACTCTCCGCAAACTATCACTCTTTCAATTTGCCGACAAATAAGACAGATGTTGGTTTCGAAGGAAACACCATCGTTATCCAACGTACGGAGGAAACGGACACAGTCTTCTTTTGCAAGCCACCTAGCAGCCGTACTGATGTTACAAACATTTGTCAGAAATATTTGCTCGATTAATGCTGCATTCTGATTGGTACCTTTCGCAAAAGCATGGTCCACCTGCGACATGGTGATTTCCCCTTGATAGTGAAATGAGAGTAGTGATGTGCGGGCCCGGCTCGGCCTGAAAGCCCCGGCTTAGGCCCAGCTTTGGGGGGCTTGGGCTTTGCAAAAGCTCAGGCCAAGCCGTGAGCCCAAGCCAGGCCAAAGCCGCGGCTCGGCTTGGGCTCAACGACGGCTTTCAAGAACAAAATGATCTAAAATTCAATCTAAGCATATTTGTAACGGTGAGCAATCAACGACACGCGCATACCAATGTAAATCGGTACTCTGAGTCGCGCGTGAATTCACCCAGGTAACCAGGTTGAGAAGCTCCACCACGCCATTCCCAACACCACGAACGCCATGCGCAAACGCCCAGCGCACATCAGCAACTGCTGATATGGCTCAAACGAGTGCGGACGACAGACGTGAGTAGGAGGAGGGAAGAGGATGAGGAGATGATGTCAGGGTCACGAGTGCTGAGGTAGACCCAAAGCAGGAGTATGTTGTAATAGTAGAGGTACCAATCGAAGTATAGGTGATCGAAGAGAACGCATCCCCACTGTGTGTAATTGGCGATGTCGTGCTTATGACGTTTTTTGCAACTCCAGCGAAGCTTAGAATCACACAATAAGGTCAACACATTCGGTCATAGCTCTAATGACTTACGGTGAGTGAAGAGTAGTGTTCACAGGACTTCCGCACGGAGATTGTGGGATATGGGAAGATTGTGCACCTGGCACTGTTGTTGGAGAGCCTCCGGGGAACGTGGTTGGTAACGTGGGAGTTGGTGAATCAGAGGAACTAGTCTGCGAGGATTGCGGAGTAACGTTTTGGGGATTGTCTGAAGTTGACTGTTGGCTGGATGTCTGTTGCCCCAGAGTGGAAAGATTCGTGACCGACATTGTAGATGGAGAAGAGGTTCTCGTGGTCAATGTTTCCGGTATGGATGGTAGAGAAGTTGGTATAGATGAAAGTAGCGAAGTGAGTATGGAGTAGGAGGTGGTATCAAATGGAGGGATGTACATGGTTGGTGGATTAGCTGGACTGACCCTGTTTTCATAGTTACATGGTCGCAAATATCGAGGCCGATAAGGGACAAAAAGCTGCGGCCTGAGCCGCCGGCTCAGGCTTTTCAACACCTCAAGCCGGGCCCTGGGCCGTGGTCAGGCCCTGACTTGGGCCCGGCTTGGCTCGGCCTAATCAGGCTCGGCTTTGGCCGGCCCACGGCCTGAAGCCGGGCCGTGCACATCACTAAATGAGAGTGTGCGGTCTCAATGTTCATATTCTAGAATGTCGATAAAATTTTACTCGTGTGATGTCAAGCTATCCAAATACATGTCTCAATAGATGAAAATATGTAATCCTCACCAAATATTTTTCAGCCGTTGCTGAGACTAGCCAATGCTCTGGTCATATTACTTAATGTTTATGTTGTCAGCTAGTGCGTGGTTCAATTGTGACAAAATGACTTGCCCCTTGTAAGTCATAGATATAGAATGAGAGAAGTGCAGTCTAAGAGTTTGCGTTCTACAATGTAAAACATAATTTGCCGGAAGTGCCCTCAGCTTTACAATGTGGTGTCGAGCTATGTACACCCACGCCTTGATAGACGATGTTATGTAATCGACATCAGGTCATAGCGAGCTACCTTCTATTCAGTGATGGACGGTCAGGCTTTCCAGTGGACATTTGGAACGTGCCAGGAATACTTTGAGCTCCTCAGAGGATGAGGCCGCATTGTTAAATCATGAACATCAAGTACGCCAGGCGATAGTGTCATTATAATGTATTAATTACCTATCATAGGAAACAGCTGCCTATGGCAGTGTTGAAGTCCGAAGCCAAGCCGGAAGAGACGCAGGAGTGAGTGACATCGGACCAGGTACGAACGCATCAAGCGTCGTCATTCGGCCGAGTGTCAAATACGTATGTTTCAGATGTATATGTTCTCTCTCCGAGTTTTACCGTATGATAAAAGGCTTCGTGCAGCCGCTCAAGCATCTCAGTCCGTTTGCAACGACTGAGATGTACGTGCTCGTTATTTCACTTAGTACATTCAAAAGCTAACAAGTACCTAGTATTTTTCTGTTCTAGGTACATACTAAAATATACAAAGAGTCCGTTTGCAACGACTGAGATTATTTTTCTGTTCTAGTCCTTGTCGCCTCGTTCCACTCGCGCCAAAACATCTACAGGTTATGAGCCCTGACATGGCCACTGACTCTGCGCTCCCCGGCACCACGTCCGCACTATTCAACATACCAAAGTTAGCCGAAGATGGCAGCAATTGGATAACCTACAAGGAACGCATGTTGACGGCGATCGGTGCTAGAGGTCTGATGCGTTACGTCGACAGCCGTGCAGTAAAACCCGTCCCGTACAAAAGGGATGCAAAGACAGGCGTTGTTGAAAAGCCCGATGGCTCCACAGCCACGCAGGCGGAGGTTGACGACCTAGACAACAGAATAGATGAGCACTTCCAAAAGGACGCGCTCGTTAAGCAGCAGATGTTCAGTACGATCACGGATCGACTGTTACTGCGCGTGCAGAAGCTCGAGGGCGCTGCATTAATATGGGAAGAGATTCGGGATATCCACGAAGGAAAGACCGAACTCGTCCAAATCGACCTGAGGCGCCGATTACAAGATCTGCGATGCGAAGAGGGTGGAGATGCAAAGAGTCACTTGAGCGAGCTCCTCCACTTGCGCGAATCCTTGGCCGGTATGGGCGCGGATGTCGAGGATCGTGACTTTTACGCGATTATCATCGGCTCCCTGCCAGAATCCTATAGGCCGTTGCTGTCCTCGATAAATGCAGCAGCAAGGGTCACACAGACACCCATAACTCCCTATGAACTCATCAGCGTCGTCAGTGAGGAATATGAGCATCGAATGCTCACCGAACGTCGTCCTGGTAAAAAGGGGGGGAACTCTGCACTATCAGCAAAGTCTACAAACAACAAACCTCGCACCTTGCACAACTCTAACTCGGCCACGGCAGACATCACCTGTTTTAATTGCGACCGAAAGGGCCATTATAAGCAGGATTGCTGGAGGGCGGGAGGTGGGAAGGAGGGACAGGGTCCAAGACAGACCCAGCGGAAGGGAACGCGCGGCCCAAAAGAAGGTGCAAATGCAGCCAAACACTCTGGCACGCAGGATGAATACGCATTCGTGACGTCAGATTTAGCAGCTATAGCAAAAAATCTTGACGTACCTGTAAGCAGACGAGGAGCCATCATGGACTCTGGCGCTACCTCTCATTTTTGCCCTGACCGCGCCAAGTTCTCCAATTTCGTCTCCATCCCACCGCAGGACATTCATACCGCTGACGGGTCAACAGTCAGTGCTATAGGACGCGGGGATGTCCAGATCGACTTACCACTGGGAGCCACACGTACCTCCGTGACGCTGAAAAGCGCCCTCTATGCCCCCAAGATGGCATTTACCCTCATATCCACGAATAGGATCACCACTGCCGGATTAGCAGTCCATTTTGAGGGAAATATGTGCAAGATACTCTCACCTGGGCCCAACCAAAAGGTCATTGCGGAAATCCCGCAAGTGGAAGGTCTCTACAGTGTCAATAATCGTCAGCAGGAGTGCGCGAATGTAGCAAAAGGAAAACTTACGTTATGCGAAGCTCATCACATCCTAGGGCACATCTCCCAATCAGCTGTGAAGCATCTTGTCAAGGAGGGTCTTGTGGAGGGTTTGGACGTGGACGCATCCACTGATCCGGAGTTCTGCGACACCTGCGTAAAAGCGAAATCAGCACGAGTCCCTTTCCCCAAGGAGGCTACCAAAAGGGCAAAAGGATATGGTGAAATAATACATACCGATCTTTGGGGCCCGGCGCAAAATGAGAGCCTCGGAGGCACACGTTATTACATGTCCTTCACCGACGACTATTCTCGGGAAACCGTCAGTAACGTTCCTGAAACACAAGAGTGAGGCCATTGACGCGTATCGCCAGTATCAAGCCAGACTTACCACCCAACATGGCATTGGAGTCAAGACTGCTACGGTCGGACAGGGGAGGCGAATACCTCAGTGCTGAGTTTGAGGCGTTGCTGAAGGAGAGTGGGACCAAGCGAGAGTTGACTGTCCACGATTCCCCTCAGCAAAACGGGGTGGCGGAACACTTGAACCGCACTGCTTGTTGAGCATGCACGAGCTATGCTGCTGGGACGAGGTGCACTGAAGTTCCTATGGGCGGAGGCCGTCAGTTATGCTGTCTGGTTAAAGAACAGACTCCCATCCAGGTTGATACCTGGACACACACCTTATGAGCTTGTCCATTGTAGGCGTCCTGACCTGTCGCAAGCGCGCGAATTCGTCTGCGAGGTTCTTGTACATGTGGAGAGCGCCGGGAAGCTTGACTCGAGGGCAGAGACAGCCAAGTTTGTCAGTGTGGATGGGGAGAGCAAGGGGTATCGAGTCTATTGGGAGGGTAAGAGGCGTGTTTCTGTTGAAAGAAACGTAACATTCATACCTTTGAGTGTCGATGTTGCGGATGGTATCCTGGCCAAGGGGGAGTCCAACCCTGTAGCAAAAGTTAACGTCCAGGAACCGTCAAACCAACACGTACCTGCTTACTCCCCAACCACCTTCAACCCCTGCCAGACCATGCCAACCACCGCTAACTCCACCTGGCGCCCAGGACTACTAGAGTACGGCCCCCTCTAGGCTATTATGCCGATCTTCACAATGGGGAAACAGCCACCCTTGCTGCCGAGGCACAAGCCCACCTGGAGGAAGAGGAGTTAGAAGGAAAGAAAGAAGAAGAAGTTACCCGATGGCAGGATCTCGCACTTGTGGCCGCAGTGGGTGAACCAACACTGAGTCAGGCCTTGAGTGGCCCAGACGCCGAAGAATGGCAGGAAGCAATCAATTACAAGATTAGTCAGCTTGAGAAGCTGGGCACGTGGGAGGTAGTGGACTTACCGCGTGGTGCTAACTTGATTCCTTGTCATTTCGTCTTAGCCACAAAACGTGGCCCCGACGGCCAGAAGTTGAAGCTCCAAGCACGCCTGGTAGCCAACGGTCAGCGTCAACAATACGGCCTCGACTACTTCAAAATTTTCGCTCCTACCTCGAATATGACCAGCATACGAACGGTCCTTGCCATGGCGGCACAATGAGACTGGGAAGTGCATCAAGTGGACATCAAGAGTGCTTACCTTTACGCCGAAATAAAGGAGGAGATATATATGAGGGCGCCCCCGGGGTACTTGAAGCAGGGGGAGGAGAAGATGGTGCTGAGGCTGAAGAGGAGTTTACCAGGATTGAAGCAGGCAGGGTACGAATGGGCGGAGGAACTCGCAGGAGTATTCTATAAACTTGGATTCACGTGTTCTCAAGTTGACCAGGCCATTTATTTCAAGCGCACAGACGACGAACATACCGTCATTACCGTGTCTGTGGATGACATGGCTGTCACCTCTCGCTACCTTCGTCACATCGAGTCCTTCAAGTCGCAGCTCCAAGAACACTTCGAAATCACAGATCTTGGAGAGCTAAATTGGCTCCTGGGCCTTAAGGTTCAACGAAACCGTATGGCACGAACCATCACTCTCTCTCAGCACGCATATGTCGACACTATCCTTGAACGCTTCAACCTCACCGACGCCAAGACAGCACACACTCCCATGGAGACTGGAACCACTCTCTCTGACGCTCAGTCCCCAGCCACTCATTCGCAGGCCGAAGGGATGAAAAATGTGCCTTATCAGCGCGCAATAGGGTCCTTAATGTACGCGGCTACAAGCACGCGACCGGACATAGCGTTCAGTGTGGCGACCTTGTCGCAATTCATGCGCAATCCCGGCGTAGCCCATTGGGAGGCTGCCAAGCGGGTGTTTAGGTATTTGAAGGGGACGGCTGACTATGGGATCACGCTGGGAGGTGGAGGAGGTGGGCTGGAAGCTTATGCAGATGCGGATTGGGCATCGCAGGCCCATCATCACTCTGTCTCGGGGTACGTCGTCATGCTTAACGGTGGTCCGGTCGCATGGAGTGCACGCAAGCAACCTCTGATTGCTCTCTCTACGGCGGAGGCTGAGTATATAGCCCTGACGACGGTAGCCCGTGAACTACTGTACCTTCAACTCCTCCTAGAGGAGCTCTACGACGCACCCGAACTCCCCACGCCTATACACTGTGACAATCAAGCAGCCATAGCTCTCACCAACAACAACAAATTCCATTCCCGAACCAAGCACATCGACCTACGCTACCATTTCGTTAGAACGCACGTCAAAAATGGAGTGTTCGAGCTCATCTATTGTCGACAACGTCGCTGACGCCTTCACGAAGGCCTTGCCTAGCCCACGCCTCCAAAGGCTCTGTGGCCTCATGAGCCTCGATCACGTTCGAGGGGGAGTGTTGAAGTCCGAAGCCGAGCCGGAAGAGATGCAGGAGTGAGTGACATCGGACCAGGTACGAATGCATCGAGCGTCGTCATTCGGCCGAGTGTCAAATACGTATGTTTCAGATGTATATGTTCTCTCTCCGAGTTTTACCGTATGATAAAAGGCTTCGTGCAGCCGCTCAAGCATCTCAGTCCGTTTGCAACGACTGAGATGTACATGCTCGTTATTTCACTTAGTACATTCAAAAGCTAACAAGTACCTAGTATTTTTCTGTTCTAGGTACATACTAAAATATACAAAGAGTCCGTTTGCAACGACTGAGATTATTTTTCTGTTCTAGTCCTTGTCGCCTCGTTCCGCTCGCGCCAAAATATCTACAGGCAGGTAGTGCTGCCATGGTTCGGTCCAGAACCACGGTCCGAACCTGACCAACGGTCAGGTTCTTCCTTGGTTCGGTCCGTGGTCCATGAATTGGGGCGGACCGGACCTGAGTGAGGTTCACGGTCCACCATTTGCCTGAACGGTTCTATGTTGGTTCGAACCTTCCCCGAACCGGTCCGAACCCCGAACCGCGAGAAGTTCTGTCGCATTGTCGAAGCGTGTTTTGACACTGCCTTTGATGATTCACCTTGGCCTCAAGGATTCTCGAGCTTCGATACTTACTTGTTTCTGTCAAATGCAGAGGCTCATTGACAAGGTAAGTCATGATATGCACTGTTCAAACTGAACAGTGTGAGTGTTGTGCTCATAATGACCATGTCCTCGCCCAGATCCTTATCATACCAACACCCTACGATGCTATTACGATCCTCCACCGGCTGTTTGTCCACCGGCTGTCTGATTTGCTTGCACATAAAATGTGCAAGCCTCAGCAGGTAAGCACTATATTCAACATGGCTCATTCAGACTCATGCGCTGCTCAAGCGGAGGGATCACCTCCACCGTGCGACGCAATGCACTCGCATCGTCCACGTTTGGCTCATTACAGTTGTTAAAGGCGGCGTATAGGAATGGCCATGTTTCTGCAACAGTCGAGGCAGAAGCTGTGTAGTTGGATGTGTAGCTATGAGTACCTACTTATGTTTTTTTTTGCTCATTGTAAATAAATTTGGTTCGGTTCACGTTCGAACCTGAAATTAACCGGACCTGACCATTCTGAACCGTTCGCCAAGGTCCAGTTCGAGGTTCGTTGAGTCTGGTAGAACCGGACCTAGGTCCAGTTCTTGGTTCTCGCTCGACCCTCTGTGAACCGGACCGAACCGGACCACGGCAGCACTAACATTGGCAGGACATTCGCATTTTCCTGATGTGATGATGATTAGCCTGACTTGAATACTGTTGTGAATTTCGTGGTGCTGCGTCTGATTCACGAAGTGTCTGATTGCTGTACATACTCGATTGTTTGTTGTATATCAATAAACTGTTTGCTACCAATCCATCGTCATTTCTTGAACGCCGAAGTTGAAGTCGGGGACTGGCGCTTCCCAGCACTGCTACGCTACAAGTAAAATAGGTATATCTTTAATGGGAGTGAAATGGGACCACATCCGTCTTCCTACCTCTGCGACCTCTAATCCCCTCTCATTTCTTTAACAAAACCATCGCCTCAGACTTCATCAACGCTAACGCGCGGTCGACATCACTTTCTAAAGTCTTTTCAGCCCCGATTACCATCCTAATGCAAAACACCCCATTCAAGTCTGTCTGGGTGAGCGCAATATCATTCCGTGCTGCAAGCCGTGCATAAAAAGCACGATTCAAAATATTTAGCTCGGGAGTGCTGAGTTGAGGAGAGGACTTGGGTGAAAGCCTGAAGACTGTCATGGCAAGGGAAGGCTTGGTGACGACGGAGAATAACTCGGATTCATATATGCTTTGTGCGAACTTGGTGTTCAACTTGATACCCTGGCGAGACAGGACCGAATACCAGTATGGGTTAGAGGACAATGATAATAAATGGGTTGACGTACGTCGCTGATGTATTTTTGGAGGCCTTTCACTCCCCGCGCACGAAGAACAAACCAGAATTTGAGCGATCGGAACCGTTTGCCAAGGCCTAACTGCCAGTTGCGGTAATCGATAGCGGTGCCTATACAAATTCGTCGTTTATGCAACGGCCAACAGTTATAACAGTTATAAACAGACCAGCATTTCCGTACTTTGTCCGCAAAAATTCGGGTGTAACGTCTAGTGCGTCTGTAAAATGTTTCCGGTGCCGCACCCACAAACAAGAGCCATCAAATTGGATTAGACCCCACTGCAGAAGGTTGATGAGCCCCAGACCGATGCCACAAAATAGGAGTAAACAAACCTTGTAGAAACTGGTGCAGAAAGAATCTACATAACTATTGATGGCGGGAAGTTGGTATGCCTCGCGATATTCGGGGCACACGAATGCAACGCCTGCCCATGCGGCATCGACATGCAGCCAAAGGAAGGGGTAATGTTTTGCTACGCGTAAAATGGAAACTTAAGGAGCTTCAATAACATGATCAGTATACGCACCGACATCAGCAATCTCGTCGAGCCGATCGACAGCACCGGAGGATGTCGTCCCTACAGTACCGACTGCAGAACGAGTAAAATGAATTTTGAGACCGCTATCCATGCGAAGAACATACTCAAGATGAAAGGGTGGAACCCAGCGTTCATATCCTCCTCCAATGCGACCTTGAGTGTATCTCCACGCAATGCAAAGTCATCTTGAGCTGTGACTCCTAGTGCGCGCACTTTGACACCTAAGATAAGCCCAGCTTTCTTCCCAAGCGAGTGTGTTTGGGTAGTGGTATAGAGCACGAGATTCTCCATCGCTACCTGAGGGTGCTCATGAATGTATCGTGAACGTGCAGCGACAGTGGCGACTAACGCAGATTCAGATGCTGACGGCTAGTGCATGACAATTAGTATAAATTAGCGATATGAAGAGATGAGAAACAGACCTGAATGACGCCGCCGCCGACCTCGGAGATGTTGTAGAACGACTCATCAAGCCCAAGTAATTGAGCGATCCAGTCCATGACTACAGCCTCAAGCTCTGTACATGCGGGACTCACAGACCACTGCAGAAAGTTACAAAGATAGCGGGAGCGTTGCAGTAGAGAGACGTACATTGAATCCAGGGTTAGACGTGCTAGATGTGTATAGTTCAGCGAGTATACCCTCGAATGTGCTTGATGTAGGGAAGTACGCAAAGAATGAGGGGTGTTGCCAGTGTGTCAGGCCTGTCAGTCCGAATGAGATAGGTCAATTTGTGCAATAGTCAGAGTCAAGTACCAGGAATGATGTACTTTTGATAGTCGTCAGCGATGAGCTGGAAATCCTCGCCTTCAGTGGGGGCGGAGGCTGCGCTCGTGACGGTAAGAAGCAAGTGCGAGGCAAAATAAATAAAAATACACACACGGGAGCGCCTTTCTGAGGTACCCTGGCTCAACTTGGGATAAGACAGGTCTATCCCTCAAGGTGAGATGGTAGTCACATATCCTATCGATGGCTTGATAACCAGCTCTACGGAATCTTGGGTATATCAGATATGACAAAGGTCAAAGTCTGAGACTTGCAGAACGTACTGTTCAGCATTCATGACGATGAGAAATTGTTACTTGGGTAGGAGTTGGCTTGAAGTGGAACAGGTGATTGTAAGAACCTGCGAAGTATTGTGAGTGCGAAGGGGTGTGTAGACCGCTTTGTGGGATAGATATGCGCTGTAGAGTCAGAGGATTGCGAACGAGAGCAATATGATAGGAAACGTGCTGAGTGCGAGACGATTGATGAAATAATGAAAGTGCTACTGGATGACGAATGCGAAAGTGAGACGTCGATAGGTATTATTGCCTGCTAGTAGGGACTGTACATGGGCTACTTATACTGTAAAGTAGTAAGGGTCTTCGGTTATCGCTAGGCCGAATGGAATGCGGAAGGGAGTGGCGTCGCGTTTCACGACATCTAAAAGAGACCTCCTGCTCGCCAATCTAAAAACCCAGAATCCAGAAACGAGCCTTTGAGGAGCTTCAAGTTTCTGGGAACCAAATATAGCTAGGGTTGGCTCACGCACCTTTTTAGTCGTTATTACACCCAATTGCATGAGTGCGCTAAGTACTGCAGCTGAGCGCTGAAGTCGTGAGCGTTCGTAAGTGTCCGTAACACGTTTATATCAAGCGTTCATTTCAGTGGTTTTGCTGAAATATTGGCAGTCGAAGCGAGTTGAAAAGTTGTCTGAAACAATATGCCCTACTAAGCAGGCATGCTGCGCCACTGTGACTGCTGCGGTATCTGCCGTGACGTTTCAAATCTACGCTACGGCTTCAGTTGACCCACGAGCAAAATCATTCCCTTAATGTTTTAGACACAATCGATATCTATTTCATCATGAATAAATTTGATTCGTGTATCTATAGTGTTGCAGCGCGGTAGCAATACTAATTAGTACAATAGCAGTCCCCACCATTTCAAAATTCAAGGAGTCATCAATTCACTGATGCTTGTTACTAGCCACATAAGTACTCTGGACTCTGCATCGCTGCTTTAAAGGACTTTACATGATTAATATAAAGTCACTTGGTTATCGTTCTCTTGAACTGTGTTACTGAAGACTAATCTATAGTACTTGTTCCAACTTCCGAGTCCCAGGCCGCGGCCAGGTTTCAGACTTGTGCATTCTGGTTTCTGAAATGATACCATTGAAGTATGCATTCCAATGCGAGTCTGTAATAATATGATGCGCAAAATAACTGCTGAAGGACCATTCCATAGCTCGAGTTCATTTTCAGCAAGTACACTAGTGTCGCATCACCCCGAAATATGGAAAGAAGGTGCCCGCGACGACCGCGATGCCCGCCATGCCCGTAACAGATAAGTACTCAGGCTACCACGGCCGTGTCATTATATTGCATTACCATAGGATAGTCACAATTGCAAGACACTCGCAATGCATTTTACCTCCTCGCCTAAAATGAATCCTACATAATTATGGCACGTTTGACTCGGAATTTGAACGTCCAAGTATAGCCCAGCGTGAGTCTAATAATAGAATTCATTCTTGATCACATCCCCCTCGTCGCGTGAATCACCATGTCAATCCACGTCTTCCATGTCTTGTCTCTTCCTGAACAGTTCGGCAGATTGTACAACGTGCACTATCAATACTTTCGGCAAATCCGTTTTTTGCTCATCGCCATCAAAGGCCGGACCATCGATTTCATCAAGTCCTACGATTCTTGGAACTGCAAGACTCTCGAATCAATCCTCATTGCTATCATCCTAGCACTACTTTTTGTCATCCGTTTCTGGACCACGTCTCCTTTCTGCCTACTCGCGAAGGACTCTCAACGCGCCCGCACGGCCCTCCAGGCTCTCCAAACTGTCATCGTCCCAAGCTGTTCTCTCTGGCCCGCGCGCTACATCAAGCTCGTCAACCATGCTTCCAATCATCGTACCGGATCTAGGATCGTTGTACCTTTAGGCATGCTCCTGCAAGACGTCTGCGATGGCGTCATCGAGCTTCGCGATCCTCTATATGATCTCGAGGACCTGATAGATCAGGGTGTTCGTGCATATGGCTGTTCTGTCAGTCTGAAAGTCGAGTGGAAGTGGTGGGTGGAATGGCTAGACCGAATGGTGCGTGTCCATGTTATGTGTGTGTTACTGACGCGTGTGCTGAACGACCGTCCATCAGTTACGCGCAGACGTCTCAGGTGAGTATATGCGCTCTTACGCTTAAAAATTCACCTCCAACGCATACATACTCATCCCAGAAGACAACACGAAGGGTTTTGATGGTAAATATTCATTATTCCAATCTTGCAGTCACTAGCATAAGGGCATCTCGACGGACTGACCGACCCACTCGCCACAGCACCACCACCCTCCACCGACTATGGGACCATCATCGACCTCAACAACCATCCACTCACGCACATGGCTACTATACAGCTCCCCCAAGATTCCCGCACCACTTTGGAGTTCACCTCCCTCTCCAATCATATCCCTTTTCTCAGCACGAAGCATATTTTCTGCGTAATCCCTTTCCTGGCCCACCGTCTCCCCCACCGCCTGTCTGATGTCCTCGCAACAATAAACGACACTCCACAGTTCAAACTATCAACCCTCACCAACACATCAGCAGTATACGCTGATGCGCTCGCTGTACTATCAACCAAGATTACGTACGATCCTGTAGCAAGACAACAGTGCGTCGACGCACTGAGCGTCAAGGGATGGCGTAAACGGAGGCTAATGCTCGAGTTCGAGGCTGCTCTCGTGCTGAGGGGTTGGCTGGAACGATGGAACGTGGTCTTGGAGGCTCGTTGATTATTCGTGTACTTGCCGCGTTTGCTTCTTCCTTTCAGTCACTGTTGTATCTCTATTTCTTGTCGCTTCACACATAGTCATTGTCGGACAAATTTTGTTGTACCAGGAGCTCAAATCTCGCTCAAAACTGCACTGTTACATCGTATATGTTTCGCAAATTGATGTTAGATTCTGTGAAACCGACCAGCGGCAGGACTTGATTCAATGCATTCTGGACATACAGAATGATGCCCAAGCCCTATCACGCTTGGCCGGAGATCGTCGATACTCATCACGATCACTATGGCGTTGATCAGTCTTCCCGAATGTCGTGCAGATCTTACGAGGCTACAGATCCGAGCATGAATTAACAAGGGATAGAACGCAAAGCAACTGACACAACGCTGGACCTCTGCAGGTTGGATATCAACGATAATATCATTGGCCAGCAACAGATAAATGTGAGTGAGATTATTTGTGACGTCGAGAAATTTCGAAACGCAATGGTGTTCGTGGCAAAAGTTCATGTCACAACTCGTACAGATCGCGGGGTCGGAAGCATATGCACTAAGGTGGGGATGGCTGTTCCTGCAAGTAAAAAAAGCTTGTCAGGCTCGTGTGAGGTTCTGTATTGCGAGAAATGGCCCAAATGCAGGGATTTATCTTGTTTGATGTGCGTCCAAGGTCATACTGAACCAAAGGTCGTCAGGACTCGTTAGTAAAGTTGGGGATTGTTGGTAGGGCGTAACGTTCCACAATTCGAGCGAAGACTTATAGACACCCGAGGTAAGAACAGGGACATTGATGTTTGATGTCTGAATCGGCAGACGAAACAGTGAGCAGTTCCCGTGATAGGCTCAAGTACAAATGTGAACATTGGAGTAGGGGACCCCTAGGCTAGGGGTAGTAGCAGCCGGGTAGCACCGTAGATTAGTCAGCTATTCGTCGTAGCGTAGTGGTTCTGACCACTTTTTCTTGCCTTGCTGGCGATACGCAGGCACACAGTCGCGGATACACCGCTCCAACATGACTTGCGATAGTGAACGCGTGCAGACCTTCTGAGACATGAGTGCGAAGGCAGTGATTTCTTGGTGCGAGCTGAGATATGGCAAAAGTTATGCATATTCTCTGCAGATCTTGAGCACATGGGCGCATAAGTATCCTGTGAGTTTGGAATCAAGTGCCAGATAGCTTGAATACACCAAATCACCTCGACACCTCTTGTCATGAAACTTTCCAACCAGCCAACATGCTCATCACCAATAATACTTGCGGTACCGGGATACTCATCCTTGTCCCAGAAGAATGTTGTACCCAACGTACTCGTTCAGGTTGTCTCAGACACGGCATAACGAGTGATCGCTTGGCTTTCGTTGTTCGATTCACCACCAAAGGATGGTGGAATTGCGGAAGGTAAAGATCAAGGCAGCGCTCAGCCGAGGGGTCGGAGGACAGAGAATTTCGATGGGGAGGGACATGTCAAACATGTACAAATAAAGGCGGGCAAGCGTCAAACGCCAACCGTCCCATGTCACTAACGATCCTGAATGAACTTTATAACAATATTATAGATGTCTATCCAATAAATACTTTCACTTGAGCACGGTATTTGCACTGATTCCGCCTTTCCCAATCAACCTTCCTTTGATACAGGAGAGAGGCGGAAGGGCAGCCAGTCAAAATGTAGGGACTTCCGTCTTTACGACTATGCATTGTTTCTACTCATCACAGCCGTCCTATCTCCCGGCTTCGAGGGATGCCAGTGGGCAGTGTGGACGAATCTAGAGTCATGTGTGCGTTCCTCAATTCTGCTCACTGATCATCTACCTAAGTATATGTTCATCCATGGACCATCATCTCCTAGTTTATTTGACCCAGTTGAACCAGCTAGGGTGGCGTGCATTTTACCACAAATGATATGGGACGCTGATTCGAGCATCGAGCCTTTTTCTAATTTGTACCAATCATTTTCCACTGCGACGCCGAACTAATCTGGAGCTTTGAGCACATCATCCAGTACGTCCTCATGTCACGCTCATCTTACTGATAGCTAGATTTCTGTAAGGTCAATTCAGAGGACGACATATGGGTCTAGGATCTGCAATCTCTCAACATGCGCCAAAACTCCATGCAAAGTATCTTTATTACTTTTCTCGCCAGGAAATGCTCCTTATTTTGCCTCGTTTCCTTCCAATATTCTCCGAACACGAGGGGAACTCGCAAGAGACGCTTTCTTACCATCTACAACACGCTGCTAACCCCAGTGATTAAATGATACTCGTAGAAGGAGTCTTGGAAGTTGAAATGGTGTGTGGATGGCATTCTCTCGGAATAGTAAAACAGGGTTATGGGGGAACTCTCAAGGCAAATACAATCATCCGAAATTCTGAATCGTAGCTCATCTGACCATTAGATGATTATTGTAGGTCAGGGGGCTGTACCCTGGAATGCAGCCTAGCTACATTTTGACACGATCATGTACGTGGATCTGCCTGGTGTGTTCCCATCACGGATACGATTGTAGCGGGGACACTTGACACATCAATATCATTAAGATGAGTCATGTTGCTGCTAATCACATCGCGTTTGACGCTGTAAACTGTCCGCAGTTGACGAAGGCTTCTGGAATCTTAGAATATTGCATGACTTGATGACAGCTCGGTGACCGATAAGAGAATAACGGAGGCACGGAAGCGAGATGGTGACAGTGCGGTTTGCCACTAAAGATGAAACAATGCTCAGCGTTTGTATAAGGCGTTCCGAGACATATTAATGCGATTCGCAAGATACGTTGATGCAATGCGGAAGCGAAACTCACCGACTATACCCGGGGCCAAATTTTGTTTCAGGGATCGTGAACCAGACCGATGCCAATCAGCTGGTCGCCAGTAACCTGCTGGTCGTCTCAGAGCACCGTCATTGTCACGATTGAGAGTCTACCTTTCGAAAGGTTAACAAAAGAATCGGAGTCAGCCACTGCAGGCAACAGGGTGAGTCAGATGCTTGCATTACGTACGAGTCTATCGCTGTTAATCGTCCGAAAATCCTCTGTTATCTGAGATTGTTCCAGGAACGGGAAATTGCCATTGGAGCCTTCCTGGCGCTCCTGATGTCGGACGTATGCGATGTTGACATGAACGCAAAAGACAAGAAGGAGAAGCTATTTTATTATTATAAGAAACAGTACTCCCGCGACCCTCCGAGTATCACAACGAGGAATCAGGGTGGGGAGCGCTTGTCTGGATCTGGCATTCATTGTCCTAAACCTTGGATCAATTTTTGCCAGCTGGGATGGACGTGATAATCTCAAGCGATGATAATCTTGCCGCATGGTAATCACGGTCGATATCATGAAGAGAATATACTGATTAATTTAACTTAGCTAGTACATGCAGACGCTCCCAAGTCAATTGGAGTAGTAAAATTCACGCAAATCCTGGGGGCTGAGAAAGTTCAGCCGAGTAGGGGAATTCCTGCACAATGGTTTTGATCCGCAAATAAAACAAAACTGCGCATGTGCATAAGACAAAGGTGTTGCCGGGTTCGGAAAGACCTGTATGCCTTTGCCGGTGGCGAAGAAGTTGATCTACTATCATGGGGGGACTGGCGCACGCCTCACAATGTCCGACTTCTAATGCCTGGATGTCGCATCTGGGTTAAACATTCTTAGCGGCCAGCGCTAGATGTGGCAAGATTTGCCGCATCAGGAGAAGATCATCGGAATTTTAATTCTCTACACAGGTTTTGAGAATGACAAACTGTTCCTGTCATTTTTGCCTGCATCCACCGTAGCGTCAAGTGTTTAATCATCCGTTCCGCGGCAACGGACACCGTCTCCTTCGATTTGAAAATTATACTTCGAACTCGAAGGAACGGTATGCAGGCCGCATGGGACACTTTCCCCATCCATCTACAACATGCTGCTAAACCCAATTATCACATGATGGTCATGTAAGGAGTTTGGTAGTCACTTGAAAGTTGAAACCGATTCTGGATATTCGGGCCAATGACATCCCATACCTTGCTGATGTGAAACTGTGGGCTTGACACGTCCCATTCTCTTACCTTCTGCTACTACAGTCGCACTTACAGACTCTCAGACCATAGAGCTTTGAGGACTAGCGCGGCAGTAATACGACACAAGTACAAAAAATAAATAAATAAAGGCCCGGAAGCGCTCTGCTTGCTTCCTGTGCCGGCAAAGGCACAACGGACGCGGGGTAGGTATGTCTGACTCGGGAATAGCCATGGACCTTTTCGTAAGTAATATTCCAGTTTAACATGCTGATCACTAGTATCGAAAGTAATGCTAAAAGGTTTAGAAAGACAATTGACAATAAAACATGACAAGGTTTAGGTAGCTAAACTTGGGTTCTATGAAACGAGGATACTAGAAAAGATTTAGGGTCCACATGAGCATTGTATCGGAGACTCGCAGGGCTGTCGTAAGGTTAAGTCGACATTGACAACCACATTTTAGGATTCATCAGATATAGCTGAAAACATAGCAGCGACTCGGAGCGCCTGTGTAGTTATCACCACGTGGGCCAGGCCCAGGAAGCATCTTGCTTTCGGACATCATGAGGTGGGGATTGAATGAATTCTTGCGCTGGACTTGGACGCATCTACCCATGGACTTGCATATCTGTTCAAGATAAGGACCTCTCACATTCAGCGTCTAATGGACACCGAAACAATATAAAAACACGCAGCTAACGCACCTCTGCAGCTCAGTGCAATCCCTCTCAGGCTACCAAGTTCTTCTTAACCTCTAGTACAACGATGGTATCGCAGCCCACTCCAGTATCGCAGCCCGCTCCAGTACCGCAGCCTCCAACCTCATACGTCACGAAACTGTTACAAACGTTTGAAGGTCATGAACAATGTATCTCTGCAGTTGCAGCTTTGCCCGACGCACGGCGCATAGTCACCAGTTCCAAGGACAAGACACTTTGTCTGTGGGAATTGTCGACGAAGAAAGCGTTGAAACGTCTGGTAGGGCATTCCAGTGATGTGCTTGAATTGGCGGTATCACGGGACGGGAAATTGATAGCAAGTTGTGATGCCACTGGAGGCATCATCCCCTGGGATGGAGAAACTGGAAATTGTCTCATTAATGACCGATCCGGGTCGGGATTCGCTAAAACACAGGCCGGCACCCAAAACGGGTCCAATACTACGATTGTCCAATCTGTCGCTTCTCAGTTCATCGCAGCCCACCAGTCCACTGCAGTCCTATCGCTGGACTTTTCCATAGATGGAAAATTTCTGGCGAGTGCGGGTAACCGTACTGTGAAGTTTTTAGGCACAACTACGTGGCAGGAAGAAAATGCGATCACTCTCGATGCAGTTGTCTTCTGCATTAGGTATTCGCCATCTGGCGAACATCTGGCCATCGCGATGGAGAAAGATATCCGCATTTACAATGCTGGAACTATGGACTGCATCAGGTCACTTAAGGGTCACTTAGGTGGCACCTTCGCGCTCACATGGACGCTCAAGGGGACATACCTTGTCTCAGGGGGTGGTAGACGTGATGCTACCCTTCGGGTGTGGGATGCGTCGGAGTGGACCGAGATCTGCGAAGCCTTCCATGGTCACACTGACCAGATCAACTCCATTTCTGTCAATGAGTCCAGCACCATCATTACTTCCGCATCTGACGACAGCAGTGTCCGCCTCTGGTCGTTCCCGATTCAATCCAACATACTCAAGGTCTCTGCCTCCGCATCTTGTGTCACCTTCTCCAAAGATTGCAGGTATATCTTCAGCGGAGGCGATGACCTGAAGATATCGCAGTGGGAATTACCCTCGACGGGACTGGTGATGGCTAGCACTCAGGCCTGGGTATGTTCCCGTTGATTTTTCATGATTTCGTCATCTCATCTTGCGGATCTTAGACAAAGACAACGACTGAAGTGGTCGAGACAAAGGCACGTTCTCATTACTGACTCTTATGACGTGATTCGAGCATACCATAGGTCGAAATCTTCACCATGTCCGAGACCGCCCAAGCAGCGTGCATTACTGGGGACTTCTCTACGGCTGTGGAGATATTCACACAAGAAATAAAGGAAAATTCCAGCAACCACGTCTGCTATGGGCACCGTGCGATTGCTCTTGCACGCGAGCATAACTGGGATGCCGCGCTTGAAGATGCAAACCAGGTGAGTTATACCGACTAATACTGAGCTTCAAGATATAGTACTAATTTGGGTCGCGACATAGTCCATCAGTATTAAGCGTTCGTCGGTCGGCTTTATGTCAAAGGGCATAGCCCTCTGCGGAAAAGGGCAGATTCGGGAAGCGTGTAGCGCATTCGATCTCGCGTTGAAGATGGCGACTGGAGATTCAACAACCCATAACCTCATTTCTCTGATGAAGGTCCGTTGCATTTTTCTTCCATGCTCCTTGCTTCATTATGGTTTCTGCAGGCTGTTGCAATATTCTACGCAAATGAACACGAAGAAGCGATCATGTGCGTTAAAGACATGGCCGAATTTTCTGTCGATTCCGATCTGCTTGCTTGTAATGTCGTGCTAGTGAGTATCAATTCCGGTTCGCGTTCTGAGACTGATTGTTCTGCGCTTCGTGCATCAGACATACTTGTACACACAAATGGGATTCACCGCCTTGGAGGATAACACTCTTGAAAAAGCCCTCGAGTACATCACCGCCGCTATGGAAATCGCTACTACCCATTCCTTCCACAACATGGAGTTTTCTAAGTACACGGAATTCATCGTGGTACGTCAATACAATACAACCGACTCGACATGATATCTATGCTCAAGTTCCTTTTTTTCAGACTTTTGGGTGGGACCTCCAGTCATTGTGGAAAAACTTGAACAAGTATCATTGTCTTGCACTCTTCCGGGCGTGCAGAATCGAAGCACTCGAGTGCTACCGATCCCTGGTTGACGCATGCAACGAAACTGAGAGGGAAAGCTTGATTACTTGGTTCGCTAGTGAGTCTTGCCAGTCATGTCAACTATGCCGCTGTTCTCAGATATATCTCACTCAGGTCACAGTGGTGGAGGTATCTCGTTTGTTCCTATGAGACAATCGGCGAGAGGAACAAGCGCGAGAGAGAACGCAGAAGACGAAACCCAGAACGCGACGGACCAGGAATGGAGTGCAAATGGATATCAAAGCCAAACTTATACGTCTACGAAGACAGAGGCTGTAAAGGAATCCAAAAGCGATGCCTCTAAGCACGCTATCACAACGGGAGGCCCCGATATTGTCTATCGAGGACGACCTTGGTCAAACCAACCTGCTACAGCAGGCTCGGGAACACAAGTTACCGAAGCAAACACGGAGAGAGAGACAAAGGTTGGCATCGTTGCAGATGAAAAGATCCAGGAAAAAATCAAAAAAGCGCTTGACAGTCTTCCAAATGAACGCAAATGCGATCAGGGATATGCTTGGGTTCAAATTTCGTCTGGTTTCCAGTGTGACGGGGGTGGACACCGCATTTCTTGGGAGGAATTGGATAACGTGGATGTTTCGGTTAACTAGGACGTTTGCCAAAACGAAGCCATTCACCTCTATTGTTTTACTCATTTCTTGCAACTGATTATGTCTACACTTACTTCTATGTTTTTCTCTTTTTCTCCGAGTTCCGTCAACCAGTTGACCTTCGAAACATACTCGTTTTCTTCTTACAAATGTGACTGATTATGTCTACCCTTCTATGTTCGTCTCTTGTTCAACCAAGTCCCGTCAACCAGTTGACCTTCGATACATACTTGTTTTCTTACGAATGTAACTGTACTTTTATAAAGAATGATTCACAATTTGTACAGCCTTCGTTGCGTGATACTAGGCTGATAGCTTGACTACAGAAGGTGAATTGGCAGTCTTTCAAGCTTCAAGCTTCCAAGTTCCACACCCTAAAACATATTGGTATCACACTCATCTAATATACATACGGGACGTTTGATCCCGCGGAAGCAATTCACGTCTACCCCATGTGCGGGCTCCACCTGAGTTCCACTCCCAATCTCACTATCCCGGGCCGTGTGCGCTCAGCAATCTCCTATTTGTGGGTCATATGCAAGAAGGTAAACGAAGGGCCTGTATTCAATTCTAGGCCCGCAGTGGGGGCCGAGGCACGAGGCCTCCGCGAGGTAGTGTAGAATAATGTCTATGCCTAGGTGCCCAGGCTGTCCGCCCCTATGCACCAGCCCTGCTGACCACCGTCTCCTAAGATAAGGTGCAGTTAGGAGATGGGAGGGAAGGGTAAGTAAGACGGTTATGGGTCAGTAGCGGTTTCGACCTCGCGAAGGGTCTCGTCAGGGGGCTTACCGCTGCCCCAACCGCCTTACCTCTGTTTCTGTTTAGCTACGCTACCTCTAAGCCTTTTATGTAGAAAGGGAGTTGGCGCACAGACCCCAGAGATTAGGGCAGGTGGGAACAGTGTCCGTCTGTGGCATGACCCGATCTAGGGAGGTACTACGGATTGGGTTAGTGGATACTCGATGAGGATGCCTCTCATCAGGCGCTATGCCCTGGTAAGAGTATCCGGCTACGGCCAGATGAAAGTGGTTTCCCACGTGACTTCGGGACTTATATCGCGCGCATGCATATGGCACCATTTGACATAGATTGGTGTATAAGCAGACCTGCACAGAAATCCCTTTGAAAAGATGAGTCGCACAGTGGCAATCGCTTTGTATTCTGCCCGAATCTGACAATCAGACGTGAACGACATTCATATGTAATTCATATATTGCTTTGAGTAGCTGCGGATATAGTGTGCGGTGAAAGAGAAAGACAAAAGCTATCTTCTTTACTCTGATCTGCATCGCGCAGATCGAAAAGAGGACAAGATCATTTGCAAGACATAGCAAGGGCAATGAGGCACAAATTGGTGTATGGTATGATCGGGACTGACGGTAAACACGGGATTTAGGATAGTGAGGTTCACCAGAAACGAGGTTTGAGCGCTTCAGTTGCACAACCTGCTAGAAGCTGTGAAGCGACCACGAGGATGTCCCAGCTCAAAATTCCAGTGCACTTCTGACCTAACGCTTATTGTGTCTTGGTATCAACACGTCGTGACCTGCTGAGGAACGTATCTTTGTAAGTGGTAATTCTAAACTTTGTCAGATGAAAGTTGAAATGGAACTCCGCCTAGATGTCTTCACCCATCGTTGTAGTGGATGCGACATTGAGGATAATGCCCTGCCAGAAAATTGAGGGACACTTATTAGGTCTACAGTGCCATACATATGCCAGACGGACAACGGATAATGACTTGTTCACGGGACGGCTCGTTGCAGGTATGGAACTTGAAGAGTGGAAGACAGATAGGAGACGACTGGCCGGACGGAGACAATGCAGTGTGCACCATAGCGTTATCTCCGGACGGGAAGAAAGTGGTCAGCGAGAGTATGGATGGCGAAGTGAGGTACGGACACAGGCAAAGTCATCGTAAAATGGATGGGAATACAAAGCAAGTGAGGACTGTCTGAGATGCTCGGCGAGTCTTGAGCGGATCTGAAGGCGGAACTGCAAGACAATGGGATGTAGAGAGCGGAGATTCCAAACCATGTCAATATCACCCTCACCTAATGTATCAATGCCCCATGCTACACCACAGGCACAAGGGTTAGAAAAAGGAACACTGCAAGAGGTAATTGTATCAATAAATAAGCAGCTGGGATGCAACACCAATTAATGCCATCAGAACCCGTTCAGACAAGCAAGCAAGAAGAATAGAACAAAAGAAGGACCAAAGGAAGAGAAAAAAAACACTCACTCCCACCCAGTAATCCTCCTCCAGCCTCAAACAAGCACTCTTCCCAATATTAGCGGCATTCTCTCCCCGATTCCACTCGTCATCCCTGCCTTATGCACAATAACGCGACTCTTCGCCTTCTGCACGCTCTCTCCGACAGTATACATGACCCATAGTAATACCATACGGAGATCGATTAATTCGACTTTGCTGCCGCGAATGGATGAATGGTGCGAGGGAGGTGTAGATTCTGCAGAATGACATCGATGAAGGTACAAACTCCGAGTGTGACACGCTGCATGTGCATGTGACCGCGAAAATTTAGTCACGTGCGGTGTTTATGTTTCCGCCCTTGCCTATAACTTTATCCATGTAGTTCCCCATTACCCAACAAAGTATCCTGTCTCGCAATTTCTGTCTCGCAACTTCACCTACCTCCTTCTTTGAAGAGGACGACATTTGAAATGGTGTTCCGAATCCACCCAAATTCGTTGGCTTGGGCTGTGGTGGGGTGAAGCTTCTGTAATGTTCTGCGTCCGGCATCGCACTGAGGGATTCAGTCTACATAGTGCGTTACGGCAAGTGTGTGCATGTGTCAGTCGACTAGACGCAGTGATAGCCTAGAACAGTGCTTTTCATTCCAATTGATTGGTCTTAGTCTCCCTGTTCTTGTAAATCTGCATTAATGTCCCTTTGCCTACCAGAATCAGAATGATCGCCCAATCTGTGGTACTTTGTCACCGGGGCATGGATTAACTCGTGGCCAGTTATATGATTGCATAGTCGACTACAAAAGGTGTTTAATATGAAATGTGAGTTTGTGAGACGTTTGTCAATGAGTCTCATACCAGCATTTTTTCCTGAATGAACGCATTAAACGATCACGGACCGTCCCTGTTTCTGGATACGAAGTGACACTACGACTACAGATATCTGGAATACCGTATTGCTTGCATACCTCTACCTTTTAGGACATGTCGGACATTCCTCATACGACCATGGAACTGGTAGTGGTTGCTCGGAGGTTGTTACCATTAGCGTCTTTTCTTTGATGGGAACCAATGGAAGGAACGAATGAAGTCAAGAAGGGCGTATGAGCGAACCCAGATTTCGATGCCCTTGTGAATAATGTGTGCGTTCCTGAATTCTGCTCATCAATCATCTACCTGAGTATATGATCACCCATTGTCTCCTAGTTTGTTTGACCTACTCAGGTGGCGTGTGTTTTATCACAAATGACATAGGACGCCATTTAAGCACCGAGTGTTTTTCTAATTCGCACTAGCCATTTTCTACTGCGACAATGAACCAATCTGATAGCCACATGCAATCTCTCAACATGTGCTAACGCTTCATGCGAATACATTTTCATCCATGCAACGCAACTCATCCTATTTTATTTGCCTCGTTTCTATCCAAGATTATACTCCGAACGGTACGTAGATTGCAAGAGATGCTTTCTGCCCTCCATCTATCTATAGCACGCTGTTAAACTCAATCATTATATGATGCTCATGGTGGGAATCTTGAAGTCGCTCCAAAAGTTGAAACGATGTGTGGATGGTGTTCTTTCTTTTGAGAGGAGTTAACGGGAGCGGATAGAATCTAACAGGTATGAAGTCTCAGTATCTGGGAACAGAACTCTGCATTGACGAAGCGTGTACCTAACAGGTATGAACTACGAAACGTTAGCTTTTGTATGTCGAAAGGTAAAGTATTTTAACTCACGTCTCAGTATCTGGGAACAGAACTGAGGCGCTCGTTTGGCTCTGCTATAGGTTTTATACGGTAAGTGTTCCTAAACGTTATATTGAAGTAAAACATTGATACTTGGTAGTTTTCGGCCCCGACGTCACTTCTGTCATCGTCGTGCCTCTCTCTCCTTGCGCTCGGACATTCTATTCATCATCCTGCCCCTTTGCTTCGGTCTCATCGGCCTTGTTCGACTCTGAGGCTTCGGACATCGACACTCCCCCTCGAGCGCAAGCTAGTCCCATCAGGGCCCTTAGCTTTTGCAAACGGGGGCGTGGCACGGCCTTGGTAAACACATCGGCCACGTTGTCGTCAGTGGGGCAATAGAGAATCTTGAAGGTCCCGTCCTTCACGTATGAGCGTACGAAGTGGTAACGCAAGTCGATATGCTTGGTACGTGACTGGAACTTCCTGTTTGACGCTAACGCGATGGCGGCCTGATTATCGCAGAATATCGGAATGGGGAGAGTGGGGGGGTCGTAGAGTTCGGTGAGGAGGAGTTTTAGGTACAGAAGCTCCCGGACGACGCTAGTAAGTGCTATATACTCCGCTTCGGCTGTGGATAGCGCGATTAACGGTTGTTTTCGGGCACTCCAGGCGACTGGACCTCCATTCAACATTACGATGTAACCGGACATAGAGTGCCTATGCGGTTGGGACGCCCAATCCGCATCGACGAACGCCTCCAGGCCAGCATCGTTGGAACCTAAGGTAAGTTCAAATGCATCAGTGGCCTTCAGATAACGTAGCGCGCGTTTAGCTGCCTCCCAATGCACCCTGCCGGGACTGCGCATGAACTACGACAAAGTTGTGACAGCAAAGGCTATGTCCGGGCGGGTGCTGGTCGCCGCGTACATCAATGATCCGATAGCACGTTGATATGGTACGTCCTTCATGGCCTCGACTTCTGAGTGCGTGGATGGGGATTGATCTATGGATAGTGTGATGGCCGGCTCCATGGGCGTTTGGACTGATTTCGCCTCGTCCAGGCGAAAATGTTCGACTATGGTGGCCACATAGGCCTTCTGGGACAATGTCAAGGTGCGTGATACTCTGTCCCGCATTACCTTCAATCCCAGGAGCCAACTTAGTTCCCCCAAGTCCGAAATCTCGAAGTACTGTTGGAGCTGGTCTTTGAACCGGCGGATGTGAGAGAGGTGGTTCGCAGTCACGGCCATGTCATCGACGGAGACCATTATGACCATCTTTTCATCGGAGGTGCGTTTGAAATAGACCGCTTGATCAACTCCTGACCTGCTGAATCCTAGCTTCGCAAACACTCCCGCCAACTCTTCCGCCCACTCGAATCCTGCCTGCTTAAGTCCCGGTAAGCTCCTCTTTAACCTCAACACCTTTCCATGCTGATCCTCCCTTAGGTACCCCGGTGGTGCCCTCATATAAATTTCCTCTTGGATGCTTGCATACAGGTACGCGCTCTTGATGTCGACTTGGTGGATTTCCCAGTCTTGCTGAGCCGCCATCGTCAGGACTGTCCGGATCGTGCTCATATTGGCAGTGGGGGCGAACGTGTCGAAATAGTCGACCCCAAACTTCTGTCTCTGGCCGTTTGCGACGAGGCGTGCCCGGAGCTTCAACTTTTCTCCGTCGGGTCCACGTTTGGTCGCCAAGACGTAATGGGAAGGTATGATGTTGGCGCCTCGAGGTGGGTCAACAACTTCCCACGTACCTAACTTCTCGAGCTGACTTATTTCGTAATCTAGCGCTTCTTGCCACTCCACTCCATCAGGACCGTTTAAAGCTTGTTGCAGGCTGGGTTCCGGCTCTGCAGCAGCCAAAGCAAGGTGAATGTGCGCCTGTTCATCCAGGAGGTCTAACGCTGACGCCTCCATTAGGGAATCTAAGGCTAGGGACGCGGTCTCCCCCTCATTGAGGGCCGCATAATATCCTGGAGGTGGTCTGGTGCGGGTGGACCTTGGAGCTGGAGGTGGGGTCGATGGACGTGGAGTTTGGATTCTGGCTGGGGTAGCAGGTGGCGGGATAGGCTGAACGACAGGTGAGTTATTACTGTTGCTACTATTATATTCGTCGTGCCACATGACGATGGACTCCCCCTCGTTCAGGGGATCCCTGGCCACTGTCACCTCATTAGGCGCAAAGGTGACATTGCGCTCGACAGAAACACGGCTCTTACCCGGCCAATATACCCGGTAGGCTTTGCTCTGGGTGTCCATCCCCACAAAAACTGCCTCCTCCGCCTTGGCCTCCAACTTCCCAGCGCCCTCAAGGTGCACGAAGATCCTGGCTCCGAATTCCCTAGCCTGGGAGAGGTTGGGCTTGGTCTTCGTGACCAGCTCAAACGGAGTCGCACCTGGAGTCGCCCTAGACGGTAGGCGATTCTTTAGCCAGGTGGCGTAATTGATGGCCTCTGCCCATAGGTACTTGGGGAGGTCCTTCGCCAGCAACATGGCCCTGGCGTGCTCGACGAGAGTGCGGTTTAGCCTCTCGGCTACTCCGTTTTGCTGTGGTGAGTCGTGAGTCGTCAGTTGTCGCTCAATGCCACGCTGACTCAAATACTCATTGAACTCCGCACTTAGATACTCTCCCCCACGATCTGACCGGACCCTGCGGAGCTGGACGCCTGGAGTTTGGCGTGTGAGCCAGGCCTCATAGGCCTTGAAGGCGGTGAGTGCCTCACTCTTTAGCTTCAAGAACTGGATCTTCGTCTGACGCGTGAAATCATCTGTGAAGGTGATGTAGTATCAGCATCCGCCCAAGCTGGCAGTCTGTGCGGGGCCCCATAGGTCCGTATGGACTAGCTCTCCATAGGTGCGTGCCCGGCTATGACTTTCGTTCGGGAAGGGTTTCCTCGCTGACTTGGCTTTGACGCACGTGTCGCAGAACTCCGGCTTGGAGTCACTGTCCAGCGTGACGCCCACGACGAGACCCTTTTTTACGGCCTCGAGCACTGCAGGCTGGGAGACGTGTCCCAGCACCCGGTGCAACTCACTCACAGTAAGTTTTCCCTTGGCAACGTTCGCATGGTGCTGACCTGACCTTCCCGCTGCTATGCTATAGAGACCCTCCACCTGCGGAATTTCCGCGATGACTCGACGTTTCGGGCCCTGGGACAAGACTTTGCACATGCGCCCTTCAAAAAGGACGGCCATGCCGGCCGCTGCAATGCGATTCGTGGAGATTAGGGTGAATGCCATGGCCGGTGCGTACAACGCGTTCTTCAGCGTCACTTTTGTGCAAGAGGTGTGCAAAAGGAGAATCCCGAACACAGAGCTCGCCTTTACATAAGCTAATGAACCTTAATATACAGCCACTCTAAGTTATGAGTGACACGTTTTGAGTTCCTCGCCAGCGGCCTCAAATCATCGTGAAATCGTTTGGCGAGTACCGTTAAGGGGGTGTTTTTACTACTGTAGAATAGATATAGATAGTTATTTTAATGAAACATGAGCATGTAAACATGATACCTGCTAAATGTCAGATCTTGGATGTGATTTTTGAGAACACGTGACTAATTAATATCAATATGATGCATCCGCGTCAATATCGATTCGACGTGTCTCGTCAGCACATCCTGCGTGCATTGAGTAACACGCCAGAAGAGGTTGCTTTGAAAGAACCAGTACGTTTTGTTAAATTGCATTTTTAGTTTACACTTATGACTATCTACAAGGTTGGCAACACACTTCCATGCGGCTTTTGTGGGCGTTCCGGACGACCAGAGTGTGCTATCACTATCACTGTGCCTGCGAAAGCCGCAACGACTTGGGACACCAAGTGCGCGTACCAGCACCAATTCCGATACATGTCCGCCGATGTCAGTTTGAAGAATCAACCGTGCCGCAACCTACCATTGAAGTGTGAACTCTGTCACCCTGTTCTCCCTCCAGCACCCGGCAAGACAACAAGAAAGACACCTATTGTCCCAGTCAGTGCTGTTTGGCGCTACAATATGCATGAGCACATTTTACAGGAGCACGAGGAATATGTGGTACCGGGACAGAGAGATGCTGGTTTAGCGCTGCCTGCGAATGTTTGGAAGGAGATGAGACTCACGGACTTGGAGCAGACCGCTTCACGCATCCCGAAGACGTGTTGGCAGCCTTCCTATACTCCCCCGGTCGAGATTGGGAAGGAGAACATACCTCTGTTGATTTCCTGCGGTTCAAAACGCTCTGCCGCACCCCAGGCAGGTCCATCTTGTCCTTCAAAGAAGGCTCGAACAACTATTCCAGCGGCTCTTTCTGCACTCGGTGCTTGAGTTATTACTTGACGGCGGACTTATGCCAGTCGTCTACGTACTTCATTCATTGTATTGCTGCAACTTGTACATTTTGCTCTGCGATTGTTCAGTCGATTCGTTTTTTCAAACGACTACCTAATATGGATAAATTGCGTGATCGGTTACACTGTCACGGAAGGCGTAGGGGGTACCCAAGTTCTGACAGGTCAGTGTGCTGAACTCTAGTTTTGCACGCCTCTTGCTTTTGTGCGCTTCTCACCAAGTGGCAGTTCTAGCTCGACGTCTCCTCGACCCACGGCGCTCAGACTTGAGCCATCCGCCGTGTGGATGTCCTGGGGGGATATGGGGGTGAAGTTGGAGAATTTTGCCCGGTCTGGGCAGAAGTGAGAGGTGGCCCCAGAGTCTACGATGGCACCTCGTCGGTCGAGGGGCACCCTGAGGTCCCTGGCTATGCTTGCCAAGTCGGACGATACGAATGTGTATTGGTCCTGGGACCCGGACTCTGCGGCTGAGTTTGCCGTCTCTTTGGGACCCTTCTCACCCTTACGCCGTTGCTGATTCGGGCCTTGGCCCTCTTTTCCCCCTCCAGGCCTCCAACAGTCGGTCTTATAGTGACCTTTGCGTTCGCAATTATAGCAGGTAACGTCTGCATTCGTTTTGCTCGATGTAGCTGACCTTTTGCCCTTGTCTCTAGGCTCCCTTGCGCTGAGCGCAGTACCTGCGCTCCCCCTTTTATTGGGGCGCTTCTCGGTAAGCTGACGGTGTTCGTATTCTTCCGTAACGATGCTGATTAGTTCGTAGGAAGACAATGGCGTCTTTGTGATTTTGGCTGCCGCGTTAATGGACGAGAGTAGCGGGCAATAGAACTCTGGTAGGGAACCGAGGATGATAGCATGGAAATCCGTGTCGAGGATCCCAGCTCCCATTCCTGCAAGTAGCTCGCGCAGACGTAGGAGCTCCGCGAAGTGAGCTTTGACGTCTCCTCCCTCCTCGCATCTCGTCTCCTGCAAACGCCGACGCAAATCGATCTGGACGAGCTCGGTCTTGCCTTCGTGGATCTGGCAGATTTCTTCCCAGACCTCCGAGGCACTCTCGAACTTCTGGACGCGCAGCAACAGTCGATCGGTAATCGTACTGAAGATTTGCTGTTTAACAAGTGAGTTCTTTTGGTCGTATTCATCCATTTTCTTATCGCGCTCATCGATCTCCTTCTGAGTAGGAATCGAACTGTCCGGCTTTTCCGGCACCCCCGATACCTTTCCAATGAGGTAGGGTAACGGCTCGACGGCACGACCATCTGCATATTGCATCAAACCTCGGGCACTTATCGCTGTCAACGTTCTCTCCTTGTAGGTAATCCAATTCGTGCCATCTTCGGCAAGTTTTGGGACGTTGAACAACGAGGACGTAGTGCCGGGGAGCGTATTATCGGTGGTCATGTCAGGGCTCATAACCTTTTGAGAGGAGTTAACGGGAGCGGATAGAATCTAACAGGTATGAAGTCTCAGTATCTGGGAACAGAACTCTGCATTGATGAAGCATGTACCTAACAGGTATGAACTACGAAACGTTAGCTTTTGTATGTCGAAAGGTAAAGTATTTTAACTCACGTCTCAGTATCTGGGAACAGAACTGAGGCGCTCGTTTGGCTCTGCTATAGGTTTTATACGGTAAGTGTTCCTAAACGTTATATTGAAGTAAAACATTGATACTTGGTAGTTTTCGGCCCCGACGTCACTTCTGTCATCGTCGTGCCTCTCTCTCCTTGCGCTCGGACATTCTATTCATCATCCTGCCCCTTTGCTTCGGTCTCATCGGCCTTGTTCGACTCTGAGGCTTCGGACGTCGACACTTTCAGAATAATAAAATGGGGTCTTTGGGGAACTCTCAAGGCAAATACAATCATCCGAAATTCAGAATCGTAACTCAACTCATCAGTAGATCATTGTTGTGATGGGGCCGCACCTTGGAATTTAGCCTAGCTATATTTTGACGTGACCACGTATGTGGTTCTGCCTGGTGTGTTCCCATCACGGACATGATTGTTGCGGGGGCACTTGACATAGCGATATCGTTAGAACGAGTCATGTTGCTGCTAATACATCGCGTTTGATGCTATAAACTGTCCGCAGCTGACGAAGGTTTATGGAATCTTGGAATGTTACATGACCGATGACAGCTCGGTGACCGGTAAGAGAATAATGGAGACATGGAAGCGAGATGGTGACAGTGCGGTTTGCTTATGAAGATGAAAATACGGCGCTCAGCGTTTGTAGGGCCAAGGCGTTCCGATATACTAATGTGATCCAGAAGACACGTTGATGCAATGTAAAAGTGAAATTCACTGACTATAACTGGGGCCAAATGACATTTCAGGGATCAGATCAATCATGATCTAGGCCGATGCCGATCAGCTGATCGTATCAGAGCGCCGCCACTGTCATAATCAATCTACCTTCGGAAAGGTCACCAGAAGAGTCAGAACCACCCACTCCAGGCATCCACGTCGATCTTGACTGATTCAGCTGTATGATGGACATGAGGCAACAGGGTGGGTTAGAGGATTGCATTACGCACAAGTGTACTCTCCCTGCTAATCGTCCGAGATTCCTCTGTTCTCTGAGATTGTTCCAGGGACAGGAAATTTCCATTGGAGCATCCCTGGCGCTCATGATATCGGACAGATGCGATGATGGGACTATATTGTGAATGTGAGCGCAAAAGACAAGAAGGAAAAGCTCTCCTTCTGATTATCTATTATTAGAAGCTGTGCTCCCGCTACCCTCCGAGTATGACAGCGAGCAATCAGGATAGGAGCGCTTGTCTGGATCTGACGTTTGTTGTACTGAACCTTGAATCGATTTTTGCTAGCTGGAATGGATGTGATAAGCTCAAGTTATGATAATCGTGCCGCATGACGCATGACCAACCACTGGCACGGTCGACATGCTGAAGGGAATATATCGACTAATTGAACTTGATCAGTACATGCAGACGCTCGCGAGTCGATCGGAATAGTAAAGTTTACTCAAATTCGGGAGGCCGAGAAAGTTCATCCGGGTAGGGGAACTCCTGCACAATGGTTCTGCAGATCTGCAAACAAAATCTGCGCATGTGCATAAGGCAAATGTGTTACCGGGTTCGGGGAGACCTGGAAGCCTTTGCCGGTGGAGAAGAAGTTGTTGTATAGGGGACTCGCGCCGCCTCACAATGACAGACTTCTGACGCTCGGATGTCATCTGGGTTAAACATTCTTAGCGGCCAGCGCTGATGCAAGACTTGCCGTGATGCCGGTCAGGAGAAGATAATCCGCCCTGTCGGAATTTTCCAAGCCCCTACACTGGTTTGAGAATCAGTTCATTTACCTGCATCATCAGGCGCTCACCATACCATCGACTGTTTAATCATCCGTTCTGCAGCAACAGACAGCCCTTCTCATTACAACATATTCTGGTTCCCTGGATCCGATTTTCTGTCACGGATCACATGTAGGGACGTATGCACATGGCTAGCCAGTGATACTTATAGGCTCAGTGTGATCAGGGAAGTCGGGCGTTAATATCAATCGTTTTCAGGGGATGTAATGGTGATTTTTTTTCGGAGGTTCAATATCTCACAGCAAGTTCAGATAAACGCTGTGCAGATTTTTGCGAGTGACCTAACCGGAAGCTTGCGAGAGCACATATTTAAACACATGAATATCCTGTAAGCCTGAAGTCAAGTACCGCACTATCTCATTGCACTATCTCACCTCGACAATTATGCAAAGCCCTCTGCTCATTCAGTCTGCCAACGTTCCAGATTCTTCTAAGTCAGACCACCGCTATCAATCATCTCTGATAGTGGACTATCCGCTGCTAGTGCAGAGGGGACAAGTGAGCGGGCAGCCTCCTATCGCACACGTCCAGCAATACGAGCGCGCGTGCCCAGCCCCCACTACTACACTCAATCGGCCCTTGGGTGTAGATGCAGTATATTACCGAGACTATCCCTTGCTAGCGCAGAGGGGACAAGTGAGCGGGCAGCCTCCTATCACCCACGTCCAGCCATACAGGCGTGCGTGTGCAGTCCCCACTGCTGCACTCGATCAGCCCTTGGGTGTGAATGCAGTGTGTTACCGACCCACCGTGGATGTCCCAGTGGTCTCTCAATATCACGTAAGTCCCCACAGTTGCTCAATATTGCACAATCTCATCCACGGTTATGGTGTCATCATTCAGGCATCAGCTACCTTCTCGCCAAAGGACATAAGTTTGGTGCATACCCATGCGTCATATTCTAACCAGCCCATTTCCGAGTTCATCAGCAATAATTGCGGGAACTGGACACTCGCGTTGGATGTCCCTATCCCAGAAGACTTGGTCCAGCCAACGCTCACGTCACTGTCATATACGGTCAAATATAGCACAGCGAATGATCACTTAGCTTGTGTCGTTCGATCCAATATTCTACTCGCAACAACTGAATCAGAGGAGCTGGGCGATAAGAAGACTAGCGAGGCTACTGCTATGTGCCTTTCGTCCGTACTAGGCATCAAAGCTAATGACTTGGAGAACCAGTGGAACCACTTCGTAGATCGCCAAGAAATTCCTGTTAATGCCCGCATCGTCGAGAACAGCCATCTGTACTTGCAGATCCATATCTCGGAGTATCCTACCGTAACGATGCTGCGCTCTCTTTCGATGGATGTCTTTGCTACTTGGCTGGATGAAGACGAAGAAAAGTGTCTGCTTCAGAAACGTCAAGAAGCTGAGGCCAAGAAGGTAGCTGACGAACTGAAAGCAAAGGAGGAACAAGCCAGGAAAGCGGCAGAGAAACAGGTGGGCAGCGCCGCGGATGAGAAGATGCAGGAAAAGATCCAAAAAGCGCTCGACCGTCTTCCAAAGGAACGTAAATGTCCTCAAGGATATGCTTGGGTCCAAAATCCGACTGGCTTCAAGTGCGCGGCGGGTGGACACAGCATTTCTTGGGAGGAATTGAATCAATTGACTGGCTCGGGTAATTAGGAAACCCATTCACCTCTATATCGCCACTGTTTTGCCCATATCGTTTACGTCTGCACTCACTTCTATGCTCTTCTCCTATTGTCCAAGTCCCATCAATTAGTCGACCTCAGAAACATGCACATTTTCTTCTTACCGATGTAACTGTATTTTCATTGGGAAAAACTCACGATACGGACAGCCTTCGTTGCATGATAGGCTGATACCAGTTGGACTGCAGAAGGCGACTTGTATACCACATGATTTGGTTCCGCGGATGCAATCTGTGTGACTCTCATGTCGTCGATGTGCACAAGTTGGCAGTCTGGTGCGTACCATGCGCTGATCTGCACGGCCAAGAAGAGGTACGTCTGGTTGAAGTTGCGGTATTAGTAAGTGTTGGGGATAGGTATACTTAGTACGAGTGCTTTAGCCTGTAATGCAGTGGATGTGTATTGAGGACGGCATAATTAATATTCCGGATAGTCTTGCAGATTGCAGATATCAAGATTTAGATGGAGATACGTCACCCACTGGGGGAGAGGCGCTCAGCTTAAACATGTACAAATAAATAAAGGCGGGCAAGCGAGCGCAGGCTAGCGATGAATTTGTCCTTCCAATAAGTATTGTCACTTGTTGAACACGAGATACCATGCTATTACAGCAGTTTGCATAACTAATGGCGCAACATATAACATCTCTTGAAAGACTTAGAAAAATGTCGAGTGACAGAGTAACTACAGGAAAACACATCAAGTCTACAACACAACTATGGGTAATGGGGGGATTTCGCCTGACCTCAAGCTCGCAGACTGTCGCTTGGTAGACGTGATGACGACTTCGGATGTAGCCAGAAGTAGCCACCATGCGTCCACGTCAAGCCTGAGGTGTAGACCACAAGCGTCTTTGATGCAAGAGTATGCACTGTCAACAACATGGAACAGCAAAATATTGTATCGCGATATGACACCACAGTCGATCCTGCATTATGATACAAAGTTCAAACTATGACGGACCTAGATGTCAGGTGTGAAAATCACCGCTTGCCTCAGATTTATGATTCATCTTCACGCGCTTAATAGTTGGCATCCTGCTCAATGAGCGCGACGGCTCTTGAAGAGCGAGGCTTAATGGAACACTTGAAAGGTTTAGGGTGGCTAGAAGGGCATATATTCGGTTCGGTGCCGGACGTGATCAGATATGCAACATACCTGACTGTGCCTGATAATGGATCAACCTCAGGGGTGATCTCAATACCGTTCTCAACGACCTTCGAGATATCGAACACGGCCAGTGACATCGCGGTGGACAACCAGACCGAGGCTTCAGCGAGGTGAATACCTGTAAACGAAAATGAATTCAATGCCAGGATACAGTTTGGGAGCCGGGCATACCTGGACAAAGACTGCAGAGCAGAAAGTTAGCATGGCACAAAAATCTACTGCATGCTTACCGTCTTCCAAAGCCGAAGCAGATCGTGCGGGGATCTTTCTCAGGCTCCTTCCCATCATTAGCCAAAAAGCGATCAGGATTGAATTGCGAGGGGTCAGCATATCTCTTCGGGTCATTCAGCATGAACCTGCCATTATATTCTGTTCAAATATCGAATATGGAAAGAAAGCGTACTGACCAGATATTAGGCACGACAAAGGCACCTTTTGGGATGTAGTACCCGTCATGGATATCGTCCTTAGAGACGCAGTGAGCAAAACCTGAGATGGAGATACCACTCAGTAACTAGATAGTGCATTGAACGAGATACACAGACCGGTAGGGATAACAGAATGCCATCGTAGGGCCTCTTTGGCAAGCGCTCCGATGTAGGGGAGAGAGTCTTGGTCGGCGAAGGAGGGAAGACGATCAGGACCGATAACAGCATCTATTTCAGCCTGAGCTTTCTTCTGCACGTCAGGGAATAGCGTCATAGCTAGGAAGAACGAGTTGATAGTAGAAACAATCTGGAGGGAAAAGTGTATCACTTTCAGAAAATGATTGTCAGAAATATGGAGGGAGGGACCAACAGTGTCGGAACCGCCGGCATATAGACCTGCAGCAGCCCATTTCACGATGTGCTCGTCTTCCGCTGACAAAGTACCGCCTCCCAACAGATTCGAGGTGAAAGACTCCGAGGCAATGCCAGCAGCCTGTGAAGTGAAAGTCAAACTTCAACGCATACTTACAGAATCATAGATGATGGTCACCATCTGATCCACGACGAAATTGTATGGTGCAGAAACGAATTTTTCAAGGTTGTCGTGCCATTCGTGGGCCAGACGCTTGAAGCCAGCACCAGGGAACCATTCAGGGACCTTGGCCACTAAAATGGTGAGGCCATTGGAAGCAAACATCTGAATGCTATGGCTTACAGAATGGTACAACATCAGCCATGAAAGCGCCAGGAGCGGTGGCACGCGACCACTCGGCCATAACGCGTTCTGCAAGGTCAACGAAGGGATCGTCATTCTCTTTCACCTCGTAACCATGAGAGATGCGAAGAATCACAGCGGTAGCGGTGCTATAAAAATCAAGATCGTGTCGATGCAATGATGAATTATACGTACTGTCGAACATGTGCCTGCAGTTGATTGGGTTTCGCGAACACACGCTTGAGGAATCGGCGAGTCTCGACCTCCTCTACTTGGCTGTATGTGCCCACAGCGGCGCGGGTGCCAGTGACGCCGTGGAGTTTTTTGCGGTGCCGACGCAGATGGTCGCCATAAGGGAGGAGAATTATAACATCTTTCCAGCCAATAAGCTCGCCGCCAACAGTAAGAATAGGACGGTCAGAGTAAATAGCGCCCTTGTTGTCCAGCATGTCCATCGCAGTCTCGACAGAGTTCAGCACTATGATGTGTTGACCCAGAACATTGATATGCGAAATTTCACCTGTCGATAAGACATTGAAATGCAAGATTGTGTGAAATAAGAAACACTCACCATACTTCTTGCCCCACTCTGTGAAGGTGAGCCAGGGCCTGATGTAGGGCATGTCCATAATGTTCCCGATGAGAGGCCACCCCGGAGGGCCAGGGGGATATGGAGGGTTCTTCTTGTTGAACACCTGCTTAAGTAGATATACTCCGACACAAACAAGGCATAGGTAGAGCCCAGTGACGTTGGTGAGAGCCAGCATGATCTAGTACTAGGAGAGGACGATCAACTTGAGAGTGAGGTTGTAGTGAAGCTTGCAGGACGAGATGCAAGGAGTTTTATACTGACCATCTTATCTATGACCTAAGTTTGGGCCCGTCACGAGGCTTCATTATCTGAAAAAAGTCTGAATGGAACAAAAAAGATCATAGATCTCTGTTTGGTACATTGCGCTAGCACCTGTTGCTAAACACCGCCCACCCGATGACGAGTTTCTCGCTGCCGTTAGATAGTGGGTATTACAGTGTGACACATCTGGTGAATGGGCTGACCTACATATTAGTAGACTCTTAAGCCAAAGCATTAGACTGATGGGCCAGTCTGTCTATGAGGCGAGCTGTCGTTGCAGTCTGTGGATAGTAGGACTGGGGGCCTTTGGTGCTGAGTTTAAACGGTGGGGATCTCGGTCGTGTCACGGTTGAGTAGCTAATTACCGTACTATGATGGTAGTGACGAGGCCCACAAAGGGTTTTTTGATCTCAGACTCTCGTTTTGACGAGTTACGAATACGATGAGTATACTGTGCTCACGTGATCAGTATGCAAACATGTAACACACTGTCACATGTCACAGCTTCAGCTGCATACACGACTGGGCACTAGTATCACATACTATGATAATGATATCTGCTAGACGTTGGCGCGAATGACGCCCTGGGCTGCGGCTGCGGGTCCCATGCCACAACATCGGTTTACTCCCCATCAGAACTTTACTAGTATGATGCTTCCATTAAGTGCCACATTGATGATATTTCATGCTAATCCGTATACGAGCAAAGCCGTCAGTCTAGCCTTTTAGTTAATTGGTCTTATCTCTTTTACAAAGCTTCTCTATGTATATGCACCACCTATCTCAAGAATTGGAGTAAAACTCATTTCAACGTCTTCTCCATGCCGTCCCATGAGGGATTCCCAACTCGCCCGAACTGCCCTCCAAGCGCTCCATACTATCCTCGTTCCAAGCTGCTTGTTACTACATCCTGCGAGAGGTCCCAGATCAAATATTGCAGTCCCTTTGAAGATGTTCTTGCAAGACCGACGCAATGGTGTCATAGTTCTTCAAGCTCGTATACCGGACCGCGAAGCACTGGTAGACGGAGGTTCATATGCGTATGACTGTTGAATATCGAGGGATAAGTGATGTATGGACTTTTGCCATTACAACTACGCCATTGTTTCTGATTGTGATCACAGATGTCCTCTCTCTCCCACCTTCGAGGAATGAATCTCACAGAGGTTTATTGAGGTTGGTTCTTCAGTGCTTGGACAAGGTGACCAAGCGCTCGGCAGTCTCCCAACCCCGAACCCACGACTGCAAGTTCCACATGGGGTCAGATCAGGTCGAACCTAATTAGGCCAGGCCAAAGTTACGGTCTGGCGTCTTATACACATGCGTATATTTCCTCGAGAAGCAGCAGCCCGCCACAGGGATCGTAGACACGCTTGTCAATTAAGTCTAGACTTTATGTTGCCTCGTGTCTATGATTCTTTCGCAGGCCATGGCTCACCTTCACGTTAATCATATTGATTCAGGCGCCCTGATGCACAGCTGACTGGCATCGGTCTGGATCATGACCCGACATTTGGCCCTGTTTATAGTCAGTGAACTTTACTTCAACATCGCTTAACAATCACATCGTCTTGGAACGTCTTGTATAAACGCTGAGAGCGAAACCCTTATCTTTATGGACAAGAAACGAATGACTCCGATTGCTCGTACGACAAAGCCAACCGTTGACTAGCGCCAGATACAGCCGCGGTGATGTATGTTGAACGTTGAACCTCCACGGGGTATTATTGAATTTCTCGGACTGTGGAGTAATTAACAACTTGGCGACGGCTCGGAGAAATAAAATAGGAGAATAAAATAAGAATTGAGTGCGACGGCTACTATCTCCTTTTCATTCACTGAATGCATTCAGAATTTGGCATCTCGATTCCCCGTGGTGGGACCTTGTCACTACAGGTACACTCCGATAGCCTGAGAAGGCTTTAGTAAATCTCGGTTGCTGTTTTTCAAAATGTAACACACCTGTCAGACAAGAGAACGGTCCTCAAGTTAAGCCGACATTGTCCTTGACATTATAGAATTGACCAGACCTATCAGCATAACAATGAGTGCCAATGCAGTTACATTTACGCGGGAAGGAATCATCTTGCCTTGGGAAATAATGGGAATTGAATGAATTCTTGCCCTGGAGATGGACGCATGTATCCATAAACTTATTGCTTACGATAAGGACCTCTTACCAGATGTTCAGCATGTAAAGAACACTGAGACAGTGTAAAAACGCACAGCGAACACACCTCAGTGCAAGACACCTGCAATCCCTCTACCAATGTCCTTATCAACCTCTAGTACAATGGCGGCGCGGCAGCCGCTGACTTCACGCGTTACACAACTGTCAGAAACATTTGAAGGTCATCACGAATGCATCTCTGCATTTGCAGTTCTGCCCGACGGACGACGTATGGTCACCAGTTCGAGGGCCCACAAGACACTTTATCTGTGGGAATTGACGACGAAGAGATTGTTAAAGCGTCTAGTAGGGCATCCCAGTGATGTGTTTGGACTTACAGTATCACGAGACGGGAGAGTGATAGCAAGCTGTGATGTCACTGGAGGGATCATTCCTTGGAACGGAGAAACTGGAGATTGTCTGCTTACTAATTCTAAAGCCAAGATCACCGCTACCCAAAATGGGTCCACTTCCCACATCAACTCTGCTGCTTTTCCAATCATCTCAGCCTACGAGTCTACTGCAGTCCTATCGCTGGACTTTTCTGCAGATGGAACAATTCTGGCGAGTGCGGGCGACCGTACAGTGAAGTTTTGGAACACAATTACGTGGCAGCAACAAACTGCCACGATCACTCCGAGTCCTGATGCAGTTGTCTGCTGCGTTCGGTATTCGTCGTCTGGCGAATATCTTGCCATCGCGACAAAGCAGGATCATGCTCAAAATATCTTCATTTATAATCCAGTAACAATGCAGCTTATCAATAAGCTCAATGGCCACTCGGGTGGCACCCTCACACTCACGTGGACGTTGCAGGGAGCATACCTTCTCTCTGGGGGCGGTAAAGACGACCCTACCATTCGGGTGTGGGACGCATCGAAGGGGAACGAGATCTGCTCCTTCCGTGGTCACACTGAACAGATCAACGCCATTTCTGTCAATGAGTCCAACACCATTATCACTTCCACATCTCGTGACAAAAGTGTCCGCCTCTGGCCGTTCCCGATCCAATCCAATACACTCAAGCTCTCTACCGGCGCGTTTTGTGACACGTTCTCCGTGGATGGCAAGTACGTATTCGGCGTAGGCGATGACCAGAAGATATCACAGTGGTTACTACCTTCGAGACCGGTACTGGTATGTTCCCGTTGATTTCTAATGATTTTATCATCTCATCTCACGAATTTTAGACAAGAATTCCATTGGATCATGCTATTAGACAGGTATGCTCTCAATATTGACTCTGAGAACGCGATTCAAGCATACCACAGATCAACTTCACCAGCACTATGTCCAAGGCCGCCCTCAATGCGTTTATTTTTGGGGGCTTGTCAGACCTGTTGAAGGCTGTGGAGATATTCACAGAAGCAATAACGGCAGATGTTAAGAACTACATCAACTATGTGCACCGCGCAACTGTTTATATACGCCTATGCAAGTGGGACGCCGCGCTTGAAGATGCAGAGAAGGGGAGTTATACCAACTGACACCGAAGATATACTAACTTGGATCGTGATATAGTCTATCAGCATTCAACGCTCAACGCTAGGCCTTATGTTCAAGAGCATTGCTCTCTATGGAAAGAGGCAGATTAAGGAAGCGAATAGGGCATTTGATCGCGCGTTACAGTTTGCGACTGGAGATACAACAACCCATCTTCTTCTTTTGATCAAGGTGGGTTACATTTTTCTTACATGCTCCGTGCTTCATTATGATTTGCAGGCTATTGCAACATTCAATGCACATGAATACGACGAAGCAATCATGTACGTTAAAGACATGGCCGAGGCTTCTTTTAACCATGGTGCCGATCTTCTTGTTTGTAATATCGTGCTAGTGAGTATCAACTCCGGCTCGTGGTCTGAATTCGAGATTGATTCTGTGCTTCGCGCATCAGACATACTTCTACGCCGAAATGGCATTTGCTGCCTCAGAGAGCAACATTCGCGAGAAGGCCATCGAGTACATCACTACCGCTCTCAAAATAGCAACTACCTGTTCACTTGAGAAAATAGACGTTTCCATATACACAGAATTCGACGTGGTACGTTGATACACAGCACCACCGACTCAAACATGATATTTGTGCTCAACTGCGTTTTTTTTGCAGATTTTCGGGTGGAACCTTAAGTCATTGTGGCAAAAGATAAACAAGTATCGCTGCCTTATACTCTTCCGGACGTGTAACATCGAGGCGCTCGAGTGTTACCGATTATTGATGGAACCATGTGACAAAGCTGAGAGGGAAAGCTTAGTTGCTTGGTTTGCTAGTGAGTCTTTTCAGTCATGTCAACCATGCTACCGTTCTCAACTATCTTTCACTCAGCTTACAAGGGTGTAGGGTGTATGCCGCATGCAGCTCAGATACAATCAGCGGCAGATGTAAAGGCGAGCAAGAATGCAGAAGATGAAGCCACAAAAGCGAGCTTAGAAAGAAAAGTCGCCGAAGCAAATGTGGAGAGGAACACAAAGGTGGGAAGCGTCGCGGATGATAAGATGCAAGAAAAGATCAAAAAAGCGCTCGACCGTCTTCCAGAGGATCGCAAATGCCCTCAGGGATATGCTTGGGACCAACATTCGTTTGGGTTCATGTGTGCGGGGGGTGGACACAGCATTTCTTGGAAGGAATTGGATACATTGGCTAGCTCGGATAACTAGGACGCTTGACAAAACCAAGTCATTTGCCTCTACATCGCTATTTATTTCTCCATTTCTTCTGACTGATTATGTCTGCACTCACTTCCTTGTTCTTCTCTTGTTCTCCGAGTCTCGTCAACCAGTTGACCTCCGAAATATACCCGTTTTCGATTCTTACAAATGTGACTGTATTATTATAAAGAATAACTCACAACCTTCGTTGCGTGATAGGATGATAAAGGCGAGTTGTACATCACATGAGTTGGTTCCGCGGAAGCAATTTGCGTGCCTCTCACATGATGTCCCCGTCGGTGTACAGCCTTTCCGTACCTCAAAACGTGTTGGTATCACACTCATACAAGGTATACGTGCGTACTAATGTACTACATCATTAATTGTACATCTCTTATGCTACACCGTAGGCGCAAAGCCAGTTTGAGGAACAGCGCCAATCAGCGACCAGATTATTAGTAACTGAGCGTCTCCATAATCCCATCCAAAATCCTGACCGCATCCGGCATATTAAACTTCTCAAACTGCAGCCCAGCTGGGACACTAATAACGATGAAAATAAAACGTCGTCAGAAACCGAGGAGAGCGGGGATATATAACAAAAGACACTCACTCCCACCCCGTAATCCTCCTCACAGGCGCCTCTAGCCTCAAAAAAGCCCTCTTCCCGACCTCAGCGGCGATTTCTCCTCCGACGCCACCTGTCATACCTGCTTCGTGCACGATCACGAGCCTCTTCGTCCTACGTACGCTCTCTACGACTGTTTCGACGTCCCATGGTAATATCGTTCGGAGATCGATGAGTTCGACTTTGGCGTTGCGAAGGGAGGGAGGGATGAGTGGTGCGAGTGAGGGTGGTGGGGAGTTGAGGAGGCGGAGGGCGGATTCGCAGTGGTAGACGGGGGTGCCCCATGTTAAGAGTGTTAGATCGGATCCTGGGATGAGAATTTCGGCGCGGGAGAGGGGGAGGGAGAAGTCGTCGATTGGGACTTGTTCGACTGTGGGTGAAATCAATAATGCATACAGGGAGGTTGGGAAGGGGAACGTACCTGCAGAACGATAGAGGATTTTGGGCTCCATGAATATGACTGGGTTGGGATCGCGGATAGCTGAGAGGAGGAGACCTTTGCATTGGATTGGGGAGCGGGGTATTACGACCTAGCAGTGCATGAGTTCATATAGAGATTCATCATGGGATTAGCAGTATGAACACACCTTGAGACCAGATGCACCCATGAAGAACCCTTCAGGACTCTGTGAATGGTATAGCCCACCATGACCCACGGCCATGGTTGGCGTACGCACGGTTAGCCCGCCGATAGAGAAGTGTCCACCTGAACGGTAGCGAAACTTTGCGGCTTCGTTTACGAGCTAAGTTGAAGGTCGATTTTGAAGTCTAAGATTCGGATAAATTGGGACGAACCTGATCAAATGCGGGGTATATATAGTCAGCGAACTGAATTTCTGCGATTGCAGTATGCCCCATGGACGCGAGGCCAATTCCAAAGCCTGCAATACCTTGTTCTGTCAATGGGGTATTGAAGACACGTTCGCGACCTGCAACACGATCAGTTATGGACACGATGTGTATGATTAAAACGTACCGAATTCTTCTGCTAGGCCCTGTTCGATGAGTGAGGACAAATGATGTATGAAGACATGACAATGCATACCATTGTGCACCTAAACACCCCGCCAAATGCTATATCCTCACCAAATATGACGGCAGTATCATCCTTTGAAAGTGCAATACTGAGACCGTCAGCAGACTTTCTTGGTAGAGAGAAATGGGTTACCTAAGGGCGTCCCGCACAGCTTGGTAGAGGTTCATCTTGCGCGTCTCGCGGCCGCCGATAATGTTACGGTCAGACTCCTCATCTTGCCATGATATACCTGGCGTTCTGAGAGCAGATTCTCGTGTGATGCGGAAAAGCTGAGAGGATGCGACGGATGAAGAATGACCGCCCGCAGGTGGGGGCTCGACGGCAGTGGTGCTCGCTGTCGTCTGCCATCGACAGGACTTGTTCCGGGTGAGTGACACGATCACCTGGAGGTTGAAAGAGAGACTTACGAGTGCAGGAAATTTAGAGCGCAGACGACGGGCGAGCATTTGGAAATGGAATAGGTGTTAGGACAAGGATAGGGAGAAGACAAGATCCGTGAAGCAAGGCAGGATGTTAGCATTCTGCATTGAACCGAAAGTCTAATAATTGATCGTAATTGAATGACTTTGGCCAAATGGGATTGTCGGGCCGGATCTGTGCCGCAGCATGGTATCTCTTTCAGAATGATGATACTCATGACTTTTAGTTTTTAGCTTCAGGCCTGATCTTAATTTAAACCAAGAGTTCGGATTCGCGAAGTTAGTAGGTGGTCTAGAGGAGGAGCAGGCCTGTCCAAATATATGACCGTCGCATGACTTGTTAAGCGGCGTAGGAATTTCTCAAGGTCATACATACCCAATGCAGATTAAACTTACTGTTACTAACACCTTCTCATCAACAGCATGGAGAGCGACAGTGCATTCGTGGCTCCTGAGGGCGTTTACTCTGTCACTGAAGAACATAAACCTCTTCCAGTTCCCATTCACTCTTCTACAGCAGCACAACCCATCTACCAAACTCGCCTTTCATCCATCACAGTCCGCTTTCCGCCAAAGCACTCAGTTTCCCCAGGTCTCGCCCAGTTTCTCGGTGCAAATCTAACAAAGGATCTTAAAAAAGACAAGGAAAAAGAGCGGGAGAAAGAGAAAGAGGCCGTCGTAAAGGAGCGCCCCTTGCTGGAGGAGCGGAGCATGTCATCCGGCAGTACCCCAGAAGACAGCTTTTCATCTCCAGATGTAGTAGCTACCCCAGACCTCTCAGCAGAACCCCAGCAGTACAAACTCTTCTCCCACCCTTCCGTCTCAGTAGGTAAAAAGAAATCGAATATATCACGACCAAAACACAACATGCGCACCACATCATCCACATTCATCACACGTCTTCAAAGCACTGAAGGTCTCAGCAAGACACTCGCAGCAAAACAAGGCGATGTCACATTCTTGTTCTATAATACCGGAAAGGCCTTCTTGTGGATCGAGGTCGGGTCAAAAACCAAGGTCCGTCATCTAGTCCTTGGCCGCGCAAAACGCTGCATGATTCTACCAGGAACCACTAACAAGGATTAGCTTCTCTGCATACCCAACTTGTCACGACGTAAACCCCTCCACCGCATCCTCAGAACGATTAGATGTTATCATAGGATTCAGCACAGGCGACCTAGTATGGTTCGGTATGCACTTCATCTCACGCCTGTTCCTCTACTCACAGTGATTAATCAGACCCAATATCAAGTCGCTACTGCCGCCTCAACAAACAGGTAGTCGTCCCCACTTATATTGTAAACACATCTCACAACAAAATACTAGGGCACCATATCCTCCTCCTTATGCACAGCCGTCCGTTGGGTTCCCTCCTCTCCAACCCTCTTTCTCGTCTCCCACGCAGACGGAACCATAATTGTTTACGACAAAGAACGCGAAGACGGCATATTCACTGCCACCATTCCAAATGGACTCACAAATACCCCGCATATAACCATCAACGCACATCATGCATCTCCTGTAAGTGATGAATGGGACCCTCTATCAACGATATTTGTCACACCTCCGCCGTGGCATCCAGAAGCAATCGGGAGAGGAGAGAAGGGCGTGGTCGTGAAGAACCCCGTAAGCCATTGGCGTCTGTGTCGCCGTGGTGTCGTCGGTCAGTGAAACCTCTTTAATACTCGCATTGGGAGCTCATCCTGGCTAGACTTCGTGTTCTCCCCTGATAATAAATATGTAGCTGCCATTTCAGACGATGGGTGTCTGAGGGTGATCGATCCACTTGCAGAGCAGTAAGTCGTCTCCTCCTCTGATCGCTGAACAGACTCATTCTTTAATTCAGGCTGGTGGACTGCTATGCATCCTATTTCGGTTCAATGACATGTGTTGCATGGTCTCCTGACGGGCGTTTCATCCTCGTGCGTTTCACTCCAAGTTCACAATTCAATGAACTCATCTTTGATTGTCCATCCTCGACTAGACGGGCGGCCAAGACGACCTGCTCACCATTTTCTCGCCCTGGGAACAACGAGTTGTCGCACGATGTCAAGGACACTCCTCATTCGTCTCAGCCGTCGCTTTCGACGAGCTCCGCTGCGATGGGCGGACATACCGCTTTGGTAGCGTAGGAGAGGATAACAAACTCATTCTCGTGCGCGTTTTATTGCACCCATAATTGACCGTTCACTCAACTAATCTGACAGTGGGACTTTTCCTCTGGCGCTCTTCATCGCCCCAAACTCCTCGGAGCACACCATCCGCGCCCATCGGTGTCATCTAGTATCTCGCTCGCTCACCGACGCGGAACGGGGTCGACGATTCAACTATCTGCACCACGGTATCATCCTGCGCCTTCGAGGAATGAAGTGTCGACTGTACAACCTGTATTGGTCAGTTTTCTTTCTTTCTTCCATTTTTCTACACGATTTTCCCATCGTGAAGGCAACTGGTTGACTTATAACGCACAACAGGTAAAACAACTCGACGCCGACCTCCTCACATCCCTCGCCTTCCTCCCGCGCGCGCTCATAACAGCGTCAAAAGCAGGCCACGTCCGAGTATGGGTACGGCCATTGGTCATGGCTAATGCTAGCCCTAGGAGAAGGCATACGCGTGGGACGTTGTCTGTAACAGATTTTCGGGGGGTAGTTCATTGAATGGGGTTCATAGTGGTTCGATCCGAGTCTGTGGTGGTTGAACTTCGTAGTGACGATGACTTCGCGGTGGCCCGACTTCGGCATCGTTGGGAAGCAGAGATGGGCGACAAGGATCTAACTTATTTGTGGATTATGTATATCTCAGCGTAAATTCCGCATGCGCACGCACGTACCAAGATTTATCGATACCGCCTATAATTTTATCGGTTTTCTCTGCCCTGACTTGATGTGTGTGGCGTATCAAGCATCGCTCGATCTCTCCTCAAAATCATCCGTCATATCATTCGCATCCTCCGCTTCACTTGCTGTCCCCGTTTCACCCTCATCATCCATATCTTCCATGCTTGCGTCCAGATCTGCTCCTGAATCGTCGTTCTCCTCGCCATCCTCGTTAATCGAAGGGCCGCCGCCTGATTGGCCTGTATCAGAACCATCGGAATCGTCTTCTGCCTACAAGCCAGCATAAGGAAAATCACTTCAAACCAAAACACGAAAAACCACGCACCTCATTCTTCTCCTCCAACTGCGTCGTACTCCGTCCAATAGGAACGAGCCACTGGAACCCTCGATTCCTTATCCCCAAATTCTATTCCAGTCGATCACGCGTCGATATGGACATGAGATATAATAAGATATAATTTGCGTGGAGTATTAGTAGGAAATCGCATCGCAGGAACGACTTCAGGAAGGGGCACGTACAGAATCTTCAAGTTCGTTCTCCTCGTCTGAGAGATCGTCGATTTCGCGTTGGAGATCGCGTCGGGTGTCCATGCGCCCGGGGTAGCGATCGAGTTTTGGGAGTGGGGTTGGGTTTACTTGGGGTGCGCGCGGGAGGACGAGAGGGATGATTGGAGGGCGGGGAACGAGTGTTGGGGATGTGATGGGCATTTTGGTGGTGGTAGTGGGCGTGACAAATTTTGGATTACGTGTTTTGGTCCGTCGGAGACTCGGAGTGGTATAAGCAGGCGCTCAGCGCTCATGCATCGCCACGGTGAACAGCCTGTGATCATGATCTCTGCCAGGTTGCGATTGGATTCGTACATGTGCCTCGCTGTACGTGTTTATCCTTACACCCGAAAAGTTCTTGCTCACAGTATGACAATATCAGTCCGTGCTACTGGTTGGCTGATCCTTGGACACCCCAAGTTTTTTTCTGTAATGCGCTATCAATGACTCACGAGTTTCGAAAAGAGTCAACCTTTTGGAAGGAGTCAACTGTTATTCTAACAGAATATGACAGTGGGTGTTTTGTTCGTATCCCAGCGTTCCTTGTATAACTGATGCTGGTAAGACTCTCAGGCTCAGGTTTGTATCGAGGTCTATTAGCCCAGAGTGCATCTTTGTGGCAGGAACGGTATCTGCCTTCCCAATTCCTGATTTCAGTTGATGTGGTTTAGTCGGCCTGACGAACTTCTTTGCACCTTCCAAAGAGTTACCGTATCTCTCTGCTGCGTTCCGTTCGCATCGTCGTCGATAGGTCTGGATTTCCCTACTCTTTGCCATAAGTCGCTCAGTTTTTCGAAAACAAGTTATGTTGGCTCATGATGATGTGGGCTGCGGCTATGATAACAAATGGTCAGCTGTCTGATTCCATATCATCGGTACACTGAAGTTCCCCGGCTCGGATGCACGTCGCCATCACATGACCCAGAAACATCGCGACACTATGAAGGTGCCTTCTCGCGTACGTTATACCACCTTATTTAGGGAGACAACTCGTAATCCATATTATCAGCCTGGAACGTGCATACACATTCATGACTGTGAGTATGTTTCAATTGTAGGTGTATACAAAGATCTCCGCTTTTAAACCGTCTGGTTTCCAGACTCATCGGTTGAACTGCACTATACCTGAGTGCCTAACTTACGCCACCGCACATCATCGTCGGCATCATACGACTCAGCACGTGTTAAAGTCGACACTCATAGCCATTCATGATTGCTACCGATACTTCGCCGACGGCAAGTCGCGAAGATTCGACAAGATCTTGTCCGGTCTCCACACATTGTATGTCCGCTTATGGTATTTTCCCAGGACCCATCGTTTTATCCCTGGAGTAATGCGTAATCGGATATGACAGTACACGTCTGTTCCTGTCCGTAGGGTTGGTGCAGGGAACCTTATTTAAACAGCTTAAATGCGCTTTCAATCAGGTCCATCCTAACTCCTCCAATCGATCATGCTACAGCTCCCTGACCTACGCATTTCTGATAACAAGTCGCTCATCCTCGATGTTGCGGCTTGTGTTGGAGTAATAGGAACGATTGTTTGGGTTTACCTTCGTAAATCAGATAGCCGCCTTCCTCTCCCACCTTCTCCTCCAACTTGGAGACTTCGGGGACACCTCCTGCCCCCTCGCGAGTGAAGTTTCATATCTGCAACCTCATCTTTATGATCTAATTGTATCACATGTCTCATCAGCCCATCTCTTACTTTGGGGCGGTGGATTGACGAGTATGGCCCTCTGATTACCATCCGCGCAGGAATACAGAACACGGTGATTATTGGCCGCTACAAAGTTAGTCCCTTTATGACAAGTTAGCATCTCCAAACTCAACACTCCGTGACAGGCCGCAGTGGATATAATGGAGAAGCAGGGTAGAACGCTAGCTGATCGACCTCGCCTCGTTGCTGCTGGAGACATTCTTACACGCGGACAGAGCCTCGTTTTCATACATGTTGGGGACAAGCTGCGTCGGATGCGTAGGTTCGTCGTCGCGATACTGTAAAGGCTCAATCGGCTCTTATGTTTCTTCTTGATGTGACGCAGAGTACTCCATACGCATCTCCAGCCCAAATCAGCCGATGAGTATCAACCTTTGCAGATGTTGCAAGCGAGAAGCCTAATCCTCAACATTCTTGACGATCCAAGCAACTTTCAGAACCATGCGATAACGTAAGCAGTTTTTTACGTGTTAGCGCCGGGGTCTCGTAGTATGTGACTTACGGGCTCTTGGAAGTTATGCCGCAGCGACGATCTTGCAAGTTGCATATGGGAAGACCTCGCCGACATCGGCAACTGACCACGAAGTTAAGGAGGCTCGCCACCTCATATCCCGACTTCGTACAATCCTGCGCCCCGGTGCTTACTGGGCAGAATCGATACCGTGGCTCAAATACCTTCCTTGGTATGCGCCAGAATTAAGAGACGACTATAAGAGGGCCACGCGACTCTATGCAGACCAGCTCAATCGTGTAAAATTGCACATGGTAGGAATTGCCTTGCCTATCTTGACATGTTGTCTGAGTTGGTCCATAGCAGAGGAATGAGGATATTGGCCCTTCGTTTTCAAGATACGTTCTAGAAAATCGACATCTCTACGACTTGACAGAGATGGAGATGGCATATCTTGCTGGCGGCTTTTTTGGAGCTGGAACCGAAACAGTAAGGCGTCTTTCTGTTTTTTTTGACGATTGTATACACTGAGGTGGGGCGACAGACTGCTACAGCGATATGCACGGTGTTAATGGCAGCCGCACGTTTCCCTGAAGAGCAAGCTAAAGTGCAGGTCGAGCTTGATGCAGTCATCGGAAGAGAGCGAGGTAGCTTGATTGTGCACTGTAGTTCTGTCCAATCATTCATTTTGCGCCAAAGCACCGACTTTCGCCGATAAACCATCCCTTCCCCGTCTGGAGGCCTTCATATCTGAGGCTTTGAGATGGAGACCGTTGGTTCCTTTTGGTGAGTTTCTGAATGGTCACTCCTGTGCGGACGTTCACATCGTCCATCCCACAGGATTACCTCACCGAACTACTGAAGACGTCATTTGGGCAAGTGTTTTTGAACGATTCGTTGTGAGGATAATCTTACATCTGTCATCCGTCTGCAGGAAAACTATTGCATTCCCGCTGGAACTACGGTGTTCGGCAACCACTGGTGAGTCTCCTTCAAGGTATCACAAATCAAATTGTCATTGCCTCAGGTCCATCTCTCGAGATCCAGAAGTCTATCCCGAGCCTGATGCGTTCAAGCCCCAGCGCTGGATTGACGATCAAGGTCGCTTGAGAGACGATCTCACATTCTTTGTATATGGGTTTGGTCGGCGGTGAGCACTGTCCTATGGGATGCACTTTCTTTGATTGTTCTTCCTTCCAGGGTATGCCCAGGTCAACACGTTGCGAACAGGTCATGATTCTCTCTACCCATATAATTTCCTGAATCTCATATGAAATGTTACAGATCGGTGTTCATCAATTCGCTTCTTATTCTTTGGGCCTTTCGGCTCAGTCTGGATCCTACGAAGCCACAGGATGACATGGGGTTCTCGAACGCGTTTATGCCAAACGTCCCATGCGCTATTGAATTTCAGGCGAGGGTTCCGGAAGTGGAGCTTAGGCGTATGATGCAGAATCATCCTGACGCTGGGTGAGAAGCCTTGACGTCTGGGTATGATTTCACTTTATTAGAAAGAGGCTATAGAAACAGTCTCAGTATCTGGAGAAGAATTGTTGAGGTATGGACAGACACGAGAACATTCCAACATCACAAATTTTGCAGAAGTGAGATATTACCTGTTGTTAGAACCACTTCGACTCAGGCCCGATCACTCTCGCGGGTCCGAGCGCTGTATCCCTATAAACTATTCCAGGCTGAGACCTGACAAACGTATGATTCGCCCAGGATAAGGCAAGTACTTGCTCAGTACTAATACTCAAGCCGAGTTAGGGGTTGCTGGCCCAATTGGAAATTTACGCCTTGATAACCTCTCACTCACTCATCAGGACGAAACATTGACCGCCTTGTCATGAAAATGAACCACGAAATAAAACCTAAATCAGCACTCTCGTTTCTTGCGGACGAACTTTGGGTTTACGTCCTAGGTTTCCTTTCTTGCACATCCGTAGGTTGTTGCCGTTGTCCTAGATGGAATCCTATGCTGAGTCACTAGTTCTCGCAGGTATGTAAGGCCCTTCACCAGATATACATGTCCTGCTCAGAGCTCCAGTACATCGTCAAACTCAGCGGCCAATGCTTGCTCCCCGGCATCTCCAGCATGGACGATTGTACCCCTATTTCCAAGCGCTTACAATGCTTGAAGGATAAAGCCCACGCATGGCTCAAGTTTGATGCCTATGCTTTCCAAACAGTTATCCCATCAACCTCGGTTGCTATAATGCAAAAATACGTCACCGGTGGTGAACATTTCTACTTGTGGAACTACCAGGACAACTTGATCACCATCAGCCCAATACCGTCCAAACTCTCACAACGAACAATTGAACAACACTGGTCACCCAGAACGTTATGTCCATTTCCTGGGGCGGAGAGGCAGAATGTATTGATGGACCCGGCACAAAATCTGTTCGCCATCATGTATGCTGTTAACAAGATAACCTACATTTACCTAGCAACTCTGGATGATGGTTGCGTCCACCCTCACGCTGCCGGACCAGCGCTAGTTCTGGAGTTTGCCGTATATGAGTGGCAAGCGAAGTACCAGTGTTATGGGAGGCATATCGCTTTATGGCGTCAATTTCACACTCGTGGAGTTGGGACTTCATCGATGCATCGTCTTCCCCTATGTGGCAGCTGCAAATTTGGGACTGGCAGCACTCGACAACATTAAGCGTGAGTCTTCATGCTTAAATCAGAAATCGACGAAGAATCGACAGTTGATTTTGAATTTAGAGTGTCCTCAGCAGCAGCATACAAACTACATTTCTCACCCCCACTAGTTTTTGTTTTCTCGGAAACGACAGGTTGCTCGTTGTCGCCGATAATTTGAAGCTGTATTTGATCAAGGATATGTCCGAGACGCCACGATTGCTGGCATGTTTCCTGTTGTTTTTCCTGTTGGAGGACACAGGTCACTACCTTCCGACTATGCATGGCTCACAGCTGCGGACGCAAGCTCAGTCGATGTACACCTCAGACCCTGAACATAGACTGCTATGCCTTACCTCATCGATTGATAAACGAACGATCTGCCTCATCTCCACGAAGATTTTCTTTGACATCGACGAAGCGACGGCAATAACGCCGATACCATGGAATGATTGGGGCCCTGGACATGTTCGTGTTGTTGAGCAGAGCGTGATGCACGTGTCAATTACTCATGTCAGTGGGAATCGAGTTTTGTTGGCGGACGAGATGGTGTCAAAGAGACATGGATACTATAAGTTGCGCATGATGGACTTTAGCCCGCTGGCCGTGACGAATAGGCGGGGTCTAGGACGAGTAGTGAAAGAGCGATCTACTGTGACGGTAGCGGTCCAACGTGGTCCCAATTTCGAGTGGGATGATGAATCAAAGTACTACTACTCGACGGTTGAAACGGCTCTGCCTTACGTTGAGGTAGTATCGGATAGGAAGATTAGTAGTGGGCTGTTGCAGGATGTTTGGATGGATGGTGATAGGATCTATTTGCTGCTAGATGGCCCATATATAGGAGGAACGAAGCTTGAGGTTATTGACATTTATTAGAATACCGGTAGGGCTATGTCGAGCACGCGTGAGCATTGACATTGCTATTGATATCAGTGACAACCATTAGCAGAAAGTGATAACCGGTGATTGATGGAAGAGAGCATGAGCACGAGCCGAAACCCACAATAATTTATATTGACTAGCAGCTGACGTTCGTATGGCACCTGACTCTTATCACGCTTAACTTGAAGCTGCTTTGTGCTTCCAGACAGTCTAAGTGTCACGAAGTTTCTTGCTACATCTCTTGATATGTCATCCGATGCTTGATATAGTCCATTTTGATCGGAATACAAACATAGCATGCCAACTGCATGTGGTGGGTAGAGTGGCGGGTGCGTCGGCAGCCATCTATGACGGGCAGGAGGTGCGATGGCGGGCAGCTTTGGAATTGTCACAAAGCAAACACGTGACCAAAAACAATTAAAACTCAGCTCGGGTCAGCCCAGCTCAGCCGCGACCCCCAGACTTTGCCGAACGCCCCAGACCTCTGGCCCCAGACTCCGCCCCGGACTTTGGCCCCAGACTGGCCGGGTCTCTGACATTCATGCATTTTGGTGGTGGTGGTGGGCGTGGCAAATTTTGGATTACGTTTTTTGGTTCGCTGGGCCTGTAGCAGTTGGGTATAAGCAGCCACTCATTCGCCACGGTGTTGATAACGTTGTTGAATTCTCTGCCAGGTTGCGATTGGATCCGTACATGTGCCTTGCTGCACGTGTTTATCCTTACAGCCGAAACGTTCTTGCTCACAGTGTGGCAGTATCTATCCGTGCCACTGTGGTTGGCTGATCCTCGGACACCCCAAGTTTTTTTTTCTGTAATGCGCTATCGATGAGTTTTGAAAAGAGTCAACCTTTTGGAAGGAGTCTCAACTGTTATTCTAGCAGTATACAGTGACAGTGAGTGTTTTGCTTGCATACCGCAGCGGCATCCCAGTGCTCCTTCAAGGTGTAACTGATACTGCCAACACTTTCAGGTTTGTGCATCTTTGTGGCAGGAACGGTATCTGCCTTTGAATTCTCAATTCCGGGCTTTAGTTGATGTGGTTTAGCTAAAGCTGTATCAGCCCAGGGAACTTATGCATTTTTCGGATATCAAACAGTTGCCCTATCTGTCGTCTGCGTTCCGTCCGCATGTCGTCGATAGCTCTGAATTTTCCTACTCGTCGCCATAAGTCCGCTCTGTTTTTCGAAACCAAGCTAGGTTGGCTCATAATGATGTGGGCTGTGGCTGCGCCACGATAAAGATATGGTTAGCTGTCCCATTCTATCCGTATCATCGGTAAGCTTACCGTGCACGTCGCAATCACATGACTGGGGAACACTGCGACACCATGTAGGTGCAACGAACTGGCCTTCTCGTACACGTATCTAGGGAGACGTGACTCGTAATCCAAATTATCAGCCTGGAACGCGTATACACATTCATGACTGTGAGTATGTTTTTGCAGGTGTACACAAAGATCTCCTCTTCTAAAACGTCTGGTTTCCAGACACAGTGAACTGCACCATATACCCGAGTGCCATGGCGTCATATCCGATCCATTGACCTAGCATGTGTTAGTTAAAATCGACACTCATAGCCAGTGCACAAGAGTGAGCTAACTGTGACACATGAATGCTACCGATACTTCGCCTGATGGCAGTCGCGAAGATCCGACACCGGTTTCCGCACGTCGTGTGTCCGCTCATGATGTTTCTCCGGAGCTATCACTTTATCCCCAACTGTGCAAGTCGAGTAATGCGTAATGGGGTATGACAGTACCCGTCTCTTCCTGTCCGTGGGGTTGGTGTAGGGAACCTTACTTAAACAGGTTAAATGCGCTTTCAATGAGGTCTATCCTAACCCCTCCAATCGATCATGCTACAGCTCCCTGGCCTGCGCATTCCTGATAACACGTCGCGGACCCTTGATGTTGTGGCTTGTTTTGGAGTAGTAATAGGAACAATTGCTTGGGTGTACCTTCGTAAATCAGATAGCCGCCTTCCTCTCCCACCTTCTCCTCCAACTTGGAGACTTCAGGGACACTTCCTGCCCCCTCGCGAGTGAAGTTTTATATCCACAACCTCATCTTTATGATCTAATTGTATCACATTTCTGATCAGCCCATTTCTCACTGTGGCGCGGTGGATTGACGAGTATGGCCCTCTGATTACTATCCGCTTAGGAATGCAGAACACGGTGATTATTGGCCGCTACAAAGTTAGTCCCTTTATGATAAGTTAGGATCTCCAGACTCAACACTCCGTGACAGGCCGCAGTGGATATAATGGAGAAGCAGGGTAGAACGCTAGCTGATCGACCTCGCTTCGTTGCTGCCGGAGAAATTCTTTCACGCGGACTGAGCCTCGGTTTCTGCCGTGCTGGGGACAGGCTCCGTCGGCTGCGTAGGTTCGTTGTCGCGGTACTGTGAAGGCTAAAACAGCTCTCATCTTACTTCTCGATGCGATGTAGAGTACTCCATACGCATCTCCAGCCCAAATCAGCTGAGACGTATCAACCTCTGCAGATGTCGCAAGCGAGAAGCCTAATCCTCAACATTCTTGACGATCCAAGCAACTTTCAGAACCATGCGACCACGTAAGCGGTTTCCTACCTGTGGCGCCGGGGTCTCGTAGTATGTGACTTACGGGCTCTTGGAAGTTATGCCGCAGGGACGATCCTGAAAGTTGCATATGGGAAGACCTCGCCGACATCGGCAACTGACCCCGAAGTTAGGGAGGCTCGCTACATCATGTCCCGCTTTCGTGCAGCCCTACGTCCTGGTGCTTACTGGGTAGACTCGATACCTTGGCTCAAATACCTTCCTTGGTATGCGCTAGAATTAAGAGACGACTATAAGAGGGCCACGCGACTCTACGCAGACCAGCTGAATCGTGTAAAACTGCACATGGTAGGCATTGCCTTGCCTATCTTCACGTGATGTCTGAGTTGTACCACAGCAGAGGAATGAGGATATTGGTCCTTCGTTTTCAAAATACCTTTTAGAAAATGGGCATCTCTACGACTTGACAGAGATGGAGATGATGTATCTGTCTGGCTCCTTTTTTGGAGCTGGAACCGAAACAGTAAGGCGTCTTTCTGTTTTTTTTTATGATTGTATACACTGAGGTGGGGTGACAGACTGCCATAGCGATATGCACGGTGCTAATGGCAGCCGCACGTTTCCCTGAAGAGCAAGCTAAAGTGCAGACCGAGCTTGATGCAGTCATCGGAAGGGAGCGAGGTAGCTTGATTGTGCACTGTAGTTCTGTCAAATCATTCATTTTTCGCCAAAGCACCGACCTTCGCCGATAAATCATCCCTTCCCCGTCTGGAGGCCTTCATTTCCGAGGCTTTGAGATGGAGACCGTTGGCTCCTTTTGGTGAGTTTCTGAATGGTCGGTCCTGTGCTGACGTTCACAGTCCATCCCACAGGATTCCCTCACCGAACTACTGAAGACGTCATCTGGGCAAGTGTTTTTGAACGATTTGTCGTCAGAGGATAATCTTACATCCGTCGGCAGGAGAACTATTGCATTCCCGCTGGAACTACGGTAATCGGCAACCACTGGTAAGTCTATGTCCTTCAATGTATCACATATCGAATTGTCACCGCCTCAGGGCCATCTCTCGAGATCCAGAAGTCTATCCCGAGCCTGATGCGTTCAAGCCCCAGCGCTGGATTGACGATCAAGGTCGCTTGAGAGACGATCTCACATTCTTTGTATATGGGTTTGGTCGGCGGTGAGCACTGTCTTGTGGGATTCACTTTCTTTGATCGTCCTTCCTTCCAGGGCATGCCCAGGTCAACACGTTGCGACCAGGTCACGATTCTCTCTACCCACATAATTTCTTGAATCTCATATGAAATGTTACAGATCGGTGTTCATCAATTCGCTTCTTATTCTTTGGGCCTTTCAGCTCAGTCTGGATCCTACGAAGCCACAGGATGACATGGGGTTCTCGAACGCGTTTATGCCAAATGTCCCATGCGCTATTGAATTTCAGGCGAGGGTCCCGGAAGTGGAGCTTAGGCGTATGATGCAGAATTATCCTGAGGCTGGATGAGAAGCCTTGACGTCTGGGTAGGATTTTAATTTATTGTTAGCATTCAACGTTCAACTTCGACACCATACTTAGATTTCTTTTTTCGTATCGGACTCTATACGTACGGCTTATAGTGTATTTATCTTCGTCTATTTGTACCTCAGCGTCTTCATCCGCAACACTGAGGTATGTTTGATGTTTCCTGCACACCGTTCTCGTCTCACCTTATTTCGTCATTAGATCTTGTTTCTAGGTACTTGCAATGTTAGCGTCTTCATCCGCAACGCTGAGATCTTGTTTCTAGTTTCGCTGTTAACATTTATTAGAAAGAGGCTATAGAAACAGTCTTAGCGTCTGGAGAAGAGTTGCTGAGGTATGAGCAGACACGAGAGCATCTCAAAACCAACCGTACAGTGCCAAAAAGTACACCCCGAAGTGCGGCGGCACGAACAGTAACTAACAGTCAGATTTTGAATTATTGTGTCAGCGATGTTGTGATAGTGCACGTACAGCCTTACTTTGCTCCATGCATATACGACAATATCATTCTTTGTTCGTTCGGCGACCTCTAAGTCATGATTTGAGGGTGAATGCACTGGTGTGGAGTGTAGAAAGTACGCTCAGCGTTGGTGAACAACTATATTGACATGCTCAATGTACCTGTAGAAAGTACGCTAAGGTTATATAACACCCTCTATTCTAAAGCTGAAAAGTAAAAAAGTCATGCAGGATAATAACGCAGAAGGAGAACAACGTACCTCTATCGGATAAATGACATGGTTAGATCGCTTCTTGGTCAGCCTATAGAGGCCCGTCAGGACCACCAGAGTGAAGGCGCGTGTGATAAGGACCCCCGAAGCGTTTGTCTGGAGAGTTAGGCGTGCTAGGGCCGTTGGAGTCAAGCACCGTGTGCCTGTTTGGCAACTCGGGTTTGCTAGGGCCGTTGGAGTCAAGCACCGTGCGCCTGTTTGGCAACTCAGGTTTGCTAGGGCCGTTGGAGTCCAGCACCGTGTGCTTGTTTAGCAACTCCGGTTCAGTGCTAGGACCGTTGGAGTCAAGCTCTCTGCGCTTGTCAGGCCCGTCAGGAGAACTGGGAGACCTGAGAGAGCTGGAAGACCTGAGAGAGTCGGGAGAGCTGATAGAGCTTAGGTGGCACGGCGCATCAGGCCTATGAGTTGCTCCCGACCATCGTGGGCTGCAAAGTGCGCACTGAGTTGCTCAGCATTTGCACTCACGAAGAAGCTGAATTGCATGAGGATCGTGGTCCAGACATCGTCCGGGCGGTGGATGAGCGCACGATGGTTATTGTATGCCTCAAGCACCGCATGCACAAATCCGTTGGGCTTTGGCATGATGTCATGCACCGCATGGAGAAGGTGAAGACAACGCATGAATTGTTCAGGAGATATCTTTTCGAGGACGGTGAGGTAGGGGTTTTGATGGAGTGGGATCTGGGGACGTTAGTCTGCTGTGAAGAGACTCAGCAGGATGCGCGGCTGGGCAGAACGAAGTCACGCTAGAAGGAATGTATTGTTAATTCTAAGAATAAGGCTGGCGCTTGGCATAATTTAGCATTAGGAATGACATGAACATACCGTGGAGAGCGGGGACAGAAACTCAAATGAAGCCGTTGAACTAGCCATGGAAGATATCGGGGAGAATTTATGTGGAAACATGTGGTGTGTAGGGGATGCAGCCGTGATGACCCTGTGAGGTCGTTTCTGAAGCTTCGGAGTGGGATACGGTCTGACTGAGCCTGTAATACTCTCTGTAGGGGCAGTAGCCGTGAAAATGGCAGAAACAGCTTCCTCCTTGAACTTGCTGCCTTTGGAGAGAGGTAAAGCGATGCTGATCGGAGAAAGTAGTGGTGAATTATGAGGTGCTGAGGTCGGTGTTCCTCGATCTCGAGAAGACACGCCCAGATGACAGTTTTCGAACCATAAGGAGAACCATCGTAATGGGGCTTCAAATTAATGAGCGTGTATGACCTGTTGGTAGATGTTGGCAAGTATCAGATCCAGCTTGTTCCGCTATACATAGATTGAAGAGATTTGCCAGCGATTGCTATCGCAGAGGGTTGACAGGACTGGCTCGCGTGAGTTGATCATCCAACTCAATTGAAGACTCGGGTGACTTGCGCGAAAATTTTATGACAAATCAAAAGGGCTCCATGGAAAAGACTCAGCTCCATCCTGGTACCGTACCAATCAGCAAAACTACCGCTTCTAGCATTTCCCGCCGCATGAATCCTCAAATGTTCGTGCATGTCGCGTATAAACGACAGTTTTAATGTCGCGGACAGTATTATGGGAACTCCAGCCTTAGGTCTGTATGCTTGCACCTTTCCTTCCTTCCTTGCTCGAGTGTCACGACCCTCAGCTGGCTTAATAGCACGCACACTGTGGTAGCATTGAGCAAACATGGTTACGATGCCAAAGTGTAGCGCGAGTCTCCAATCACATCATGATAGAGTTCCACTTTCAATTGGCCGCGATCTGTTTCACTGCGTCAGTTACCTCTTCCCAACCACCGCAGCTATATCTCCCCTAGCGTCACCCATCATTCCTGCCCGATGCACGACCATGAGCGTCTTGGTTTTACCCCGGAGGCACGCTAGTTGATGATGTAAGTGCCTGTGGTGTAGGATGTTGATACGCTGGGTGAGGGTGATACTGACAGGTCTTTATGAAAACATGAGGATTTTGAATAGATGCGGGTCGCTGAACGGTGTCATACTGTCATCCTTCCCCTTGATGCAGTGTTCACTCGACTGCTAAGCAGGGAAAAGCAGGACAGGACATGTGCAGCACATTCTATCGTTTGTCTTCCCGATCACAGGAAGAGTCAGAGAGACAGGATGTGATCTCTGATACATGTGGCAGCTCGTGGCGATAGCGGAGACAGCATAATGTACAGCTGTGTTTTAGTACAAATCGTAGTTTTACGGAAAACATTGTGTATTAGCGAAATTCGACTGGTACGTGACGAAGTGAATTGAAAGCCCTGCCCAAGACAAACATGTATGGTACGAATCATGTGTAGTGCGTAGCGCGATATACAAGGGTATCATAACGAAGATAAAGTAGCCTCCTGTTACCTGTACGTGTGCCAAGACGTGCCATGCGCAAGACGACTCAAATCGAACTGCGAGGCACGATCGTGTATCACCAGCATGTTGCCTGGGACATGCATCACCGGGTGGAAATTGCGTGGGATCCAGAGAAGAAGCCGTCCGCCAGGACCTACAACCCATCCATCCTTATTCGCAACAACAGAAACTGGGGCTGAGGAATCCTGGAGAAAGGAGGCGGAATGAAGAGCGTAGGATGGGTTGGGTGAAAAGCATATCGCAGGCGCTTCGGAAAGGTGGGGCTGGTTAAGGAATTCTATATCCCACACATGGATGGCCTTGTCTTCTGAACCAGATACAATGAGCTTGCCGTTGGGTGAGATTGCGACAGACAGAACGCTTCCGGTGTGCCCTTGGAAAGGGGCACCCACCAGTCTTCATATCCCACACCCGGATCGTCTTGTCATTTGAACCGGACACAATGTGGTGCCCATTTCATGAGATCGCAACAGAGTAAATAGAGCCGGTGTGCCCTTGGAGAAGGGCACCTAATGCCTTGCCAGTCTTTATATCCCACACTCAAACTGTCTTGTCCTCTGAACCGGACATGATGCGATGTCCATCTGGCGAGATTGCAACGGAGTTAATGGAGCCAGTGTGGCTTTGAAAGGTAGCGACTGATTCTTTGCCCATAAGAGTGTTGGCATCCCACACCCGGATCGTCCCGTCGTCTGAACCAGAGACTATGCGACTTCCATCCGACGAGACTGTGACAGATTGAATGAAGGGGACGTATGGGAGTATGGGAATCCGAAGTGACGGTTAAAAGGGATCCCAATGGCCCAAGGACCGGTCCATTTCATAATCGCAAGTCCCTTCGAAAAATGCAGTCGCATAGCCGTCAATGCAGTTATGGGAACATTGAGAAGTGGCTCCAACGAGGCAAGGACTTGCCCCATCACTAAGCAAGACACCGGGATAGCTCGTCCTCCGGCACGATTTCCCCCAAGATGCGTGCATACATAATATCCAACAGACGCGTTCCTCTTTCGGATGTTTCAGCAATTACAGCTTTGTAACGGTCCACCGGACGCACGCCCACTTTGTTCGTACCCTTGATGTACTCACAGGCGAGACGAGCCCATTCAAACAGACCATCAGATTTCAGAGCGAGCGCCTTGGAGTGGGCATCGTTGAAAATGTGACGCAGATCTTTTAGCCTGTGGGAGATATAAAGTTCGATGTCGAGTTCTGTGGACGCAGACGAGATGTCATCCAGGGAAATATGGCGAACATGTGGCGCAGCGTACAGAGTCAGAGTGTTGTGAATGTCTTCGAGTGGACGGGAAGTAAGGAGAATACGGAAGTTGGCTGGGAGTTCGGATAGTTGTGAAGTGGAAGTGCTTGATTTGCCAGCGAGTAGACGAAGAATCTGTTCGCTTCACCGCTCTCGTCCAACGCATCAATGACTATCAGCACGGGTGCAGAGATGGCGTTTGACGCTATGTTTATCGGTCCGAAAATGAGTTCCTGCCACTGCTTTATGATATCCGGAGTGCGCTTGAGTCCGTCGTGATCACGAACTGCCTGCACCAAGGCTCGCCACACGATAGGGTTGCAGTTGAGTATTTGGAAAACAACATTTAGACGTATTCAATCCAGCGCCCGTTGCGTACTCCATGCCTACGAGGTCCAAACTCTCGGCTATGCCAGGGATCGTAGAATGTCAGATGAGGCTTAAAGAGACTTGAAAACTGACTCATATCCATATGGTGGACGATCACAACGGTATCACGAGCTGTCCGGTCTCGGAATTGCTGCATGAGATTGTCCAGGACATTATTGTAGTTCTGGATAGTGGTGTCCGTTTCATCGAAAACGTGCTTGCCAAGTCTGATCCCTATATGAACAGGTAACATTGAGTTTGGTGGATGAAGCAGTGGGATCCACTCACAGGCACTCTTCGTCTCAGAGTAATGGCTGATAAAATCAGCACACTCCAGTATCTGCTGTGCTATCTCCACATATGGCGCTAGCATATATTGAATCCTAGAGGTGGATGTGCGTGTTTTGGTGCAATGGAAGTTGGAGGTGTGGTGGTGGTGGTGGTGGTGGTGGTGGTGGTGAATAGGATCGACTGGCGTCTACATGTTTGCGATGAGGATTATTATCAATTATGAACGTATGGCTTGGAAGCACCCATTATCGATTGGCATCTCGAATGGTGAAGCAGGTTAATCGGGCAGAAGGCCGCATCAGGGAACCTCACTGATGGGCTTAGGTGTTAATACCGGGGCAACGTCGGTGTCCAACAAGTGACAATTTTTGTGAAAGGAGCGAGCGAATCGAGTGATGCTAACGCATCGTGATGAAGAGAGGAAGCTGGATGTGTGGTGCCGGTTCCTTCCGAGCGTTCACGAACCGGCACCTCGGAAATTTAGACTGGGATTTGTCCGTGTTGCGGGCCCGTAGCGCTAGCAGTTGGGTATAAGCAGGCAGTGACTCATGTATCGCCACGGTGAGCAGTGATCATGATCTCTGCCAGGTTGCAATTGGATCCGTACATGTGCCTTGCTGTACGTGTTTATCTCGAAAAGTTCTTGCTCACAGCGTGGCAGTATCTGTCCGTGCCCCCGTGGTTGGCTAATCCTCGGACACCCCAAGTTTTTTTTCTGTAATGCGCTATGAATGATTCACGAGTTTCGAAAACAGTCAACCTTTTGGAAGGAGTCAACTGTCATTCTAACAGAATATGACAGTGGGTGTTTTGCTCGCATCCCAACGCTCCTTATATAACTGATGCTGCCAATACTCTCAGGTTTGTATCGATCCTTTCAGGTCTCGCCCGGGGTGCCATCTTTGTGGCAGGAACGGTATCTGCCTTCCCAATTCCTGATTTCAGTTAATGCGGTTTAGCCATATCTGTATCGGCCCGGGGAACGTCTCTGCACCTTCCCATTATCAAAGAGTTACCGACGTACCGTATCTGTCGGCTGAGTTCCGTTCGCATCGTTTTGTCGATAGGACTGGATTTCCCTACTCTTCGCCATAAGTTCGCCCTGTTTTTCGAAAAAAAAAAAAAAGCTAGGTTGGCTCATAATGATGTGGGCTGCGGCTACGATAAAGATATGGTCAACTATATCATTGGTTGAAAGCCTCTTTCCCCGGCTCGGACTCTGTACGTCACAACTTGTCACATGACCCAGAAACACCGCTAGGCAGGTGCAACGAACCGGCCTAGAATCTTGCGCACGTTATACCATCTTATTTAGGGAGACAACTCGTAATCCATATGATTAGCCTGGAACGTGCATACACATTCATGACTGTGAGTGTTTTTGCAGGTGTACACAAAGATCTCCGCTTTTAAAACGTCTGGTTTCCAGGCTCAGCGAACTGCACTATACCTGAGTGCCTAGTAACTTACGCCACCGCACATCATCGTCGGCATCATACGACTCAGCCCGTGTAAAAGTCGACACTCATAGCCAGTACACAAAGCCATGAAGGAGTTAAGCCAATTGTGATTCATGATTGCTACCGATGCTTCGCCTGACGGCAGTCGCGCAAGATCTTGTCCGGTTTCCGCACATCGTGTGTTCGCTTATGCTATTTTTCCAGAGCCATCGTTTTATCCCAAACTGTGCAAGTGGAGTAATGCGTAATAGAATATGACAGACCCGTCTCTTCCTGTCCGTAGAGTTGGTGCAGGGTACCTTATTTAAACAACTTAAATGCGTTTTCGATTAGGTCCATCCTGATTCCTAACTCCTCCAATCAACCATGCTACAACTCCCTGACCTGCGCATTTCTGATAACACGTCGCTCACCCTTGATGTTGCGGCTTGTGTTGGAGTAATAGGAACGATTGCTTGGGTTTACCTTCGCAAGTCAGATAGCCGCCTTCCTCTCCCACCTTCTCCTCCAACTTGGAGACTTCGGGGACACTTCCTGCCCCCTCGCGAGTGAAGTTTCATATCTGCGACCTCATCTATAGGATCTAATTGTGTCACAATTTCTGATCAGGCCATTTCTTGCTGTGGCGCAGTGGATTGACGAGTATGGCCCTCTGATTACTATCCGCTCAGGAATGCAGAACATGGTGATTATCGGCCGCTACAAAGTTAGTCCCTTTATGATAAGTTGGTATCTTCAAGCTCAACACTCCCTGACAGGCCGCAATGGATATAATGGAGAAGCAGGGTAGAACGCTAGCTGATCGACCTCGCCTCGTTGCTGCTGGAGAAATTCTTTCACGCGGACTGAGCCTCGGTTTCTGCCATGCTGGGGATAGGCTCCGTCGGCTGCGTAGGTTCGTCGTCGCGATACTGTAAAGGCTCAAACAGCTCTCATGTTACGTCTCGATGCGATTCAGAGCACTCCATACGCATCTCCAGCCCAAATCAGCCGATGCGTATCAACCTCTGCAGATGTCGCAAGCGAGAACTCTAATCCTTAACATTATTGACGATCCCAGCAACTTTCAGAACCATGCGATAAGGTAAGCGATTTCCTACCTGGGTCTCGTAGCATGTGACTTACGGGCTCTTGGAAGTTGTGCCGCATCGACGATCCTGAAAGTTGCATATGGGAAGACCTCGCCGACATCGGCAACTGACCACGAGGTTAGGGAGGCTCGCCACATCATGTTTCGATTTCGTACAGTCCTGCGCCCCGGTGCTTACTGGGTAGACTCGATACCGTGGCTCAAATACCTTCCTTGGTATGCACTAGATTTAAAAGACGACTATAAGAGGACCACCCGACTCTACACAGACCAGCTGAATCGTGTAAAACTGCAAATGGTGGGCATTGTCTTGCCTATCTTTACGTGATGTCTGAGTTGTTCCACAGCAGAGAAATGAGGATATTGGCCCTTCGTTTTCAAAATACATTCTAGAAAATGGACATCTCTACGACTTGACAGAGATGGAGATCGCGTATCTTTCTGGCTCCTTTTTTGGAGCTGGAACCGAAACAGTAAGGCGTTTTTCTGTTTGTTGCGATTGTATACACTAAGGTGTGGTGACAGACTGCTACAGCGATATGCACGGTGCTAATGGCAGCTGCACATTTCCCTGAAGAGCAAGCTAAAGTGCAGGCAGAGCTTGATGCAGTCATCGGAAGGGAGCGAGGTAGCTTGATTGTGCACTGTAGTTCTATCCAATCATTCATTTTTTTGCCAAAGCACCGACCTTCGCCGATAGACCATCCCTTCCCCGTCTGGAGGCCTTCATCTCTGAGGCATTGAGATGGAGACCGTTGGCTCCTTTTGGTGAGTTTCTGAATGGTCGGTCATGTGCTGACGCTCACACAGTCCATCCCACAGGATTTCCTCACCGAACTACTGAAGACGTCATTTGGGCAAGTGTTTTTGAACGATTCGTCGTGAGGATAATCTTACATCTGTCATCTGTCTGCAGGAAAACTATTGCATTCCCGCTGGAACTACGGTAATCGGCAACCACTGGTAAGTCTATGTCCTTCAATGTATCGTCAAATTGTCACCGCCTCAGGGCCATCTCTCGAGATCCAGAAGTCTATCCCGAGCCTGAAGCGTTCAAGCCCCAGCGCTGGATTGACGATCAAGGTCGCTTGAGAGACGATCTCGCATTCTTTGTATATGGGTTTGGTCGGCGGTAAGCACTGTCTTGTGGGATACACTTTTTTTGATTGTTCTTTCTTCCAGTGTATGCCCGGGTCAACACGTTGCGAACAGGTCACAATTCTTTCCACCCACATAATTTGCTGCATCTCATCTGAAGTGTTACAGATCGGTGTTCATCAATTCGCTTCTTGTTCTTTGGGCTTTCCAGCTCAATCTGGATCCTACGAAGCCCCAGGATGACATGGGGTTCGCGAGAACGTTTATGCCAGACGTCCCATGCGCTATTGAATTTCAGGCGAGGGTTCCAGAAGTGGAGCTTAGGTGTATGATGCAGAACTATCCTGGGGCTGGGTGAGAAGCCTTGACGTCTGGGTTGGATTGCTACTATCGGGCCGGGGACAAATCATTATATCGTTATCACAATTTCAATTTGGCTCCAAGTTTGACTCTTGTAACATTTACGCCAATTCATTTATCAACGTCCGGCTCACTTTGAGTTCTCGGTAGTCCTTCAAGGTCCCGGCCCAGATATAGTTTCGCGGATCTATGGCATAAAACACAGTGCAGCCAAGTTAGAGCTACGTACTCAGTCTCAGAATCACGAGGCCGAGCGACAGCAAAGAACAGCAGGGCTAATTAGTCCTCATCGTGTGAGACGCGGGAAGCACCTGGAAAGAAACTGGGCTACGCAATACTTTCAGTGCCGAGCGGAGTGGTGAGTCTGAGTTTCAGCCTAAGAATCTGTACTTGTGGTATGCAACGTCACTGGTGCGCCCCCCCACAATACCAGAACCTTGTACCTTTCGGTGGCGCATTGATACCAGTGGTAGAAGCGTGAGCTTGTTTGCTGGGTGGCTGCGCTAAATTCACTCTTCCCGCTGATAGTATTAGCGATGCGCTACAGGGCAGTGTCATCAAGGTCCATGCAGAAGCTCAATGAAACTTACATATTTATCTCATGTTGCGAAGATATCCCTGATGGGGACCTTGCAAGTTGCGTGGGCCGGGAGTACGATCCTGAAGAGTCGACAGGAAATAAATCATGATGTTTTGATTAGGGAACCTTGAATATGGCGCTGCATTGTTGTTGGAGCGGCCTGAGAGCATATACAAGCATTGCTGGATGGCATCGAGTAACATCGAAAGACTTGCGTGATCGAGAAACACGCAAGAGTCCAGCACGTTCTAACTTCTGATGGATGCTTGCATCCTGAGATGGTCTGCTACAGGAATCAAGTGAAAAATGATCATGAAGCGAATTGGAGAATCCAGATACCTTCAAGCCTGAGTCATTGTGCTTGATTGGGCACACGCGTCTATATTTGCAGTCGCCGCGGTCATCATTATATACGGCTGGTGAGAGAAACGAGTGGATTGATTTGTGCTGGAGATGTGTATGAAGTGCTGCGCATCGAATTGGCGAGCAAGATGAGGGTTGTTTGAATCTTTACAGTATATCGTGGCTACCACGCACCTACGCATCTGATGGTACATACTTGTCCCCAGCGGGTGAAAATCTCATGACTAGTTTGCGAGTACTAAGGATCTCTCCAGCAGCAATGAGGTCCACCAGCTAGCAGTCCACCCCTGCTTTTCCATAATACACACCGCGGCCTGCCACGGGATGTTAAGCTTTGAGATGATAATTCAGCGTAGAGGGACTTTCAAGTTCACGGTAGCCCGGGCCAATGATAACAATGTTCTTGATCATCTCCTGAGCAAATGCCCCATGTGCTATCGAGTTTCAGACGAGGATTCCAGAGGTGGAGCTTAGGTGTATGTGCAGAATTATCTTGAGGGTGGCCTCAGCTGGGTGAGACTGTCAGTGCAAACCAGTTGGGAACGAATCACCACTTTGAGCTTTTAGACAGTCAGCACGCTGGTCCATTAGGGAAGTACCCCTCCTGATTTCCACAACTCTACTCATTCCATTAGGTTTCCATATGATCAACGTGCACCAACGTAACAGCTACGCCGTCTATAACACACAGGCGCCGAAGGTACTATGAACCCGGGTATTACTAAGGTATAATCAGCCGTCAGCGATAACGAGAGACTAGTACACGCATGCTCAAACTTCTATCAATGCCATCATAGAATCGGACTCGCATCTCTGCTAGGCTCTGCATCCCACATTTTGGACATCGCCCCGCCAAAAGCCTTCCCGAGAGCCGAAGCTAGCGATGTAGGTACTGCATTACCGATTTGTCTGAATTGCTGTAAATATGTCAGATGTAGAACGGCGCGCAACACGCAATAAAGGCTTACATCATCGATGGCCTTTGCCATCTTGTCCTTGTTCACCGAGACGAATTCGTAGTAATCTGGGAATCCTTGCGCACGTGCACATTCGCGGACCGTAAGGATGCGTTTTTGCTGACACACAAAATGTCAGGAACAATAACACAATAACTAGAATGCATACCGAAGGATGCAGTACTTGACCACCCTTATTATTTGGTAGCACTGTAGTCAGTGCAGTCGAGAAGAACATGTTTGCATCCAGTCGCTGATAGACGGCTGTCGAAGGATCAGCCAATACGTGAGTATGAACGTATCGCGTCTCGCCTTTGTATTTCGTCCTAGCGTTCTCGTGCCTCGAGAGTCCAGTGTGCAGTTCCTTTGGTAGGTCTACGGCCTTCATAGTGAATTCCACACAACCAGAAATCATGTAGCTTGGCTTACCAAAATGATTAGCTCCCGCTCTCAGAGGCACGTTTACAGTTCTGAATTCGGGGTTCAGTGGGCACCAATCCAGGATAGACAGCAAAAACGTACCGTTCAATGATAATATCGTTGAAGCGTTTCGTATAATGGTATTGAAGCTTTTCGCTCCCTTGTCGCATGAGCTTCTGGTAACGGGATAGTGGCCCACTAGGATATTGACATGGTTTCGAATAACCAGCGTATGGGTCCTCTGAAGTTCTTGCAGAATGCAGCGGTGAAAAAGATGGGATCCCAAGCTCATCTTTACGCTTGCGCTCCACCGCTCTGTCAGCAGAAGTTTTCGAGATGTTGGTGTGTGGGTTAATCCTGGATGCAAGCTTGAATAAGCCAGGTTCCCAAATTTTGAAACAACAGTGCATACCAGTCGAACGGAGGCTACAAAATAGGCTGAAGTTAATATATGTTTTCAAAAGGGGAATTTCTGAAAACCATACCAAATCACCAATAGCTTCATGAATCGTGACGAAATGTAGCGGAGCGGAGAGATCAGTGTTGTTATCGCCGTACTTCAAGCGTGATATAGGTGCTAAGTATGCACCAGTAGGCAACTTGACGCGCTGTACTCTTGCGTGCGGAAAGACATGTGTCGGGATCGGGAAATCGGGTAGGGGAACACCTTGCCTGGCCGCCACAAACAGAACCCTCTTGCGTGCTTGAGGCGCACCATAGTTTCCTGCATGAAGAACATTATATTCGATCTGGTAGCTGCAAAAAGATCAGCATCGAACAGTGCAAATGTATCAAATTATACTTTAAGGCAAGGAGGGCGGCAATGATAAATTTCACGACGCCCGAAGCGACAGTTTTTTCCTTCAATGCATGCTCCAGGATTCCGCCAACGTTCTCCAAGAGGAAGTACATCGGCCGGTAAAACTCTACGTATGCGATCATGTTGCAGACAAGCGTAGACCTGCAGTATATCGTTTAGTATAGACACACACCAATCGCACGTCGTATTCACCGTATATCATCTTCTCTCTAGGAACAAGATTGTCACTATAATGTATGGAAACGTTTTTGAGCCTTACCTTCGCGTGATTCATCTTTGAGAAGGATTGACATGGCGGACCTAGTAAAGACGATAAACATCACCACTGATGACGTGAATCATTACGCACCGCCATAAATAAAATCAACTTCACCCGGCTTAGGCATTGAAAGTAGGCGCGTCTTATCTCCTAAAGCTTGGAGAGGGCGAGGATTCTTCCCATCTGCGACATCAATAGCGTGCTGGAGGCATACGTTCGTGCATTGATTGTACACCGTCACATTAGGGTGATTTTGCCTGAGACAACATCAACACAAGCGCGTCGAGCATGAAACGCACACCGACTTGTAAGTCCTCGCTGCTCCTGGAGAAAACTCAACTGCATATCTTGTCTCCACAAAGCCAGACATATCTAATCCGGTTCCAAGGCCACCCGCACCTTCGAGTACATGTTAAAATCAGTCACAGCAATAAAAAATAAAGTCAGACCAGCAAAAAGTTCCAGCCCTCGAAGCGGACCGAACCTCTGCAATTGTTGAGCCCGGCGTACTAAATTAGCTTTGTGCTCTTTGTGGCATTGAACGCAGTGCCGGAATTCATTTCCTGACCATGGGTTTAGGTCATCGAACGTACGAACGTCGATGGAATCGGCGCACTCGTTCACGTAGTAGTGATCGTCGTGAGTGACCCATGCATCGATAGCGGTATCGTCTATTTCATGAATGACAAAACACTGTCCGCGGATATTATCAGGTCTTGTTTTCTCCTGGCTCTTCGAATAGAACAAGCGCCGCTACGAAACATGAGTTAGAAGGAGAAAGTAGGGTGCATGCGGTGCCCTTACGTCGTCAGAAGTGGCTCCTTTTGGTTTATCAATGCCACGGCCGACTTCCCGGGCAATATCATTATAGCGCCCAAAGAGTCGAGTGATGACTTCAATGCACCTGCCCCTCTTAATTTTGAAATCCTCGATCTGACCAATCTGATAGACACTATTAGGGCCCGTTGAAATATACGCGAAGTCACCCTTATGATAGTTGACATCATTATGAGAGAAGCCATCTCGAAGGGCTCGTGAATCAGTGAAATTCGATACGCGTTCCTTGTGACCGCAAGCGAGGCACTGCTTATGGTCGTCACAGAAGCTGAGAAGTGTTTGAGTTTCCAAGTCTGAAAGCCGAACGAAACTGGACTCGAGGCTGTTGAACATAAGTCTGCGGGGCCGTGCTCAGTGTCACACGAAGCGCCGCTGAAAGAGGCTGCATACCCATAGTGAAAGTCGTTGTCGTCATCGAGAGTTGACTCATCTGGCTGAAAACTGTCCATTGGCAGTTCACGGACATTACATTTTTGTGATATGGCGTCAATTTCGACGTCACTGCATTCGGAGAGCATCAGATAAAGCGCATGTGGATGTCCCGCTTCTTGGAGAAGAGTCTTTGAGCTGTGTGTGAACCACTGTGCATGGAACTTCTTGACGCCCTCGTCTTCGAAGAAGTACCGGATCATGCAAAACCTTTTGAGGTGAAATAGTCACAAATGACATAGCAGGAGCACAAGGTCGTAACCCACCAATAGTCGTTTGCGAGTTTGTTCGTCGACTGAGAGGGCTGGTACTTGTAGGATTTCGCACGGGCAGTATCCTCGTCTTCTCCAGGTACGACCATGACAGCATCTCCGACCTGAGGCAAATAAAATATTTTTGTCGAGAAGCAAAAAAGAACTTACTGAATACTTTACTTCGTCCACGAGAACAGAACCATAAAAGCCAGGACGGTCATCCACAGGGTCCAGCCACTGCACAGAGTTCGGGTTGGCGGCGTGTATGATAGAGGGATGTCGTGGCACGTCGTCCGATACATGCATGTCCTCGTCCATGAGTTTTCCAGCAACCTTGATGTTTTCGAATAATCGTTGTGCAACCCTTCCGACGACGGGTGTTGCGACGGTTTTGTTCCTGTGCTTAAGAACTTCTTTCTCGATATTACCGGAACTCGACGAACGACTCTGGGGCGGGCGCTGGGTGCGCGAACGGGAGGGGGGAGCAGTTGCCTCCATCAAGTGATAAGACATTTCTTGCCCGACAATGTCCTTCACCACCGGAGTGCGCGCAACGTAGATTCCGTCATCTCGAAGCTCGTCAAGTGTTGCAAAAACATAAGATTTCTGTTCGACAGTCAGAGACCGATGCAACAACAGAAAACATAGATATACATACAATATCGGCAGACTGTAAGTCGTTCTCATTGAGCTCACGCCCGATGATGGCTAATGCAACAGAAACTTCATCGGGCGAGTCAGGAGTTATGTGAAGGGAAGAAACAAAGTCTTCATAAGTCAACCGTGGGCTAGCCAGGGCCATAGACACGAGAAGATGGGCGACTCGATGCCTGAGCCACAAGCCACGAAAGAAGGGGGCATATTGTTCTGAAGGAAGGTGGAGAATATACCAAGCATGTTCCGTTAGAATATAAAACTTGCTGGATATTGCCAAATGAGTTACAAACTACGCCAGTATCATAGATAAATACTTACTCATCGAGTTCTCTAGAACGCTGTCGTATGTCGTGAATCGTGAACTTCCGGATCTCTGTCAAACGAATCCGTTGGAGGCAATCCTCGTCGTTAGACATACCATTCCTGTTATCCTCATCGTCGTAGTTATCATCATAGTATTCATCGTCATCCATATGAGATTTCACAAAACCCGAGGCACGGTACATCTTGTTGTTCACCGCAAGGTTGACGTTAAGTAGTTCACCAATAGGCACTAGCTGTTGTTCTGCGCACTCGTATATGGCGAAATCTGTTAATATGCGTACGGGTACACCCTCAGAATTGCCACAGTCAGACTGTTCAGTGGGGTCGGTTTCGCCTATGACCTGAAAGTTCTCGTCCTCGTCATATTCGTCGTCGGGAGGGACATAAATCAGCGTTTCTAAAACAAATGTGAAGGAGACGATGCGAGATATTCAGATAGACGTGCCTTCAGGTGATGCGAGTTCCTTTGGTTCAAAATGCTGTGGTGGTGGCTGTGCCACCTCATTGAGCACGGACGAGTTGCGTACAACGAGGGTTGATTCTTCTGATGCGTCTGAATCAACCTGCTCACAACCACCTTTTTATATCAGCTTGAGGTCATGGAGTGGCTAGCTTACTACGCGTGAAAGTAACCTCTTCCTTCTTTTCTTTCCGACGCGTGAGGACTGGGGCTCATGCTCTGCGACCCTCTTCGAGACCATTTTCGAGGATGATGTGCGGGAAGACATAGGCCCAAAGTGCCGCTTCTTCGACATAAATTATGCTTGGTGGGTCACCGTACGAAGATAAAGGCTCAGGAGTAACAAATACCAACTACTAAGGGATCTATACTTAACCGAAAAGTTTAGTAACAAAACAGGATGATTTGAGGGGTCGACCGAGGGCTGATCTTCTGTTTGCGCTTTGTTACCACTGGCACGTGGCAATAGTATAATTATCCGAGATAGTCGGTAGCAAAATCGCTCGCAGTCATTCCCAGTTGTTGACAACTGTCATGCGACTGCCCCTCCAGCTTCTACTAGCTTTTTTGATTCAGCAATGCATCTGCGCTTCACAACCAGCCAAGCGCTCTTATACAACACACGATTATTATGTACTCGAGCATTACCCTTCCGCAGGTGCAACTCTAAATGAATGCACCGAAGAACTTGGAGTGGAACTCGTCGAACAGGTCGGGGAATTGCGAAACATATGGCTCGTGCGCTCCGCAAAGCTCATGTCCAGCGTTTCTCCAAGGACAGCATCAGACAGAGTACTTAGCAAGTTCGAGGATTTGGCCATCCTTGCAGCCCATTCCACTAGTTTATATCCGCGGGCGGGTCGCCAAGCCCGTGCACATCGCATATTATCGTCCATAAAATATTTATCCCCTCAGATACCCCGCCAACGGACAAAGCGAGATGGCTCTTTCCTAGAACGTGCACCACCTCCCGTGACTCCCGACGACCCTCGACCGAAAGCCTCTGAGATTATTGCAGAACAACTTGGATTTGTGGACCCCCTATTTACGCAGCAATGGCATATCGTTAACGACCAGTACCCCGAGCATATGATGAACGTGACGGGTGTGTGGGAAATGGGCATCACGGGGGAAGGTATCATTACTTCGTTGGTGGATGATGGATTGGACTACCGGAGTCGGGACTTGGCTGAAAACTTTGTGCGCTATACTCTGTGTGATTCATTTTGGCGCTGACTTTCTCAAAGGATGCTGACAATTCATATGACTTTAACGACCATACCGATTTGCCCACCCCAGTTCTTTCTAATGATAATCATGGCACACGCTGTGCTGGTCAGGTCGCCGCAGTCAAAAACGATGTCTGCGGTGTCGGACTCGCTTACAAGTCAAAAGTTGCCGGCGTACGCATATTATCAGGACCTATAACCGACTCCGACGAGGCGGCTGCCTTGAACTACGGCTTGCACAATGTCTCCATCTTTAGTTGCAGTTGGGGACCACCTGATGATGGCAAGTCGATGGAAGCGCCGGAATATATCATCGAAAAAGCTTTTGTAAACGGCGTACAAAACGGTAGGGAAGGGAAAGGTTCAATATATGTTTTTGCCAGCGGAAACGGGGCTGCGCAAGGAGACCAATGCAATTTCGATGGGTACACCAACAGCATATACTCCGTCACAGTCTCAGCCGTAGACTTTAAAGGCCTACACCCATATTATTCTGAACCCTGCTCTGCCAATATGGTTGTAGCATACAGTTCAGGGAGCGGTCAACATATCGTAAGCCTGCGATTCCGCACGTCGAAGCCAACTGAAGTTATTCGAAGGTCACTACTGACACCAATAACAAATGTTCCAGCAATCACGGTGGTACCTCTGCCGCCGCCCCCAATGCAGCTGGTGTATTTGCTTTGGTGCTTCAAGTTCGGTGAGACTTTTATCCCTTCACAGGACTTGCATTAACATTTTTTTTCATGACAGGCCTGACCTGACATGGCGAGACATACAACATCTTTGCGTGAACACCGCCCAGATGATAAACCCTGAAGATCCTGACTGGGAACCCATGGCTTCTGGACAGATGTACTCGTACAAATATGGCTTCGGGCAGCTCAATGCATACGCCTATATTCAAGCAGCACAGGATTGGCAGCTTGTGAAACCGCAAGCGCGCTTCCACCCTCCTGCTGTGCAGATCAACAACGGCACCTTACTCACAGAGGACGGGGACATGGAGGGCGGGCAGTTGATTATCCCTGGAGGTGTCATGAGCTCGTTCACGGTGACGCAAGACATGCTTGACACGCACAACTTTGAGGGGTTGGAGCACGTGACGGTTAGAGTCTGGATATCTCACACCAAGCGTGGGGATGTCGAAGTCGAGCTTACGAGCCCTGGTGGGGTACGCAGCGTTCTTGCAGCTAAGCGGGATGGTGACCGCGACAGGACTGGTTTCAGAGGGTGGAGATTCATGTCCGTCAAGCACTGGTATGATTGTTGTGTTTTACAAGACTCATTCAAGGTTGTTGAGTGTTTTCGTAGGGGTGAAAATGCGCTTGGCACCTGGACGCTCAAGGTCTCTGATCAATCATCCGAAGGGCACAATGGAACCTTCCATGGCTGGCGTCTCATGTTCTGGGGCTCATCCATCGATCCCAGTATCTTAACAACTTACGTTCTTCCGCTTTCAGAGTATCAGCTTCCTTCCACAGCTGACGACGACGCAATTAACATCCCCACATCGACATCAAGCAAATCTCATCCTAAGCCCACTTCTGGTCTCCCAGACGATCACGGTACTGCCGAAGGCGAAGCCAACAAACCTGCGTTCCCATCCCCGTCCGTACCCGCGACCGCAACGATGACGCCCACACCAGACGAAGGGTGGTTCTCAGACATGTCCAACCTCGTGTCTAGCCAGAAATGGTTCTTCGGCGCTGTTGGCACAGTAGTGCTCTTTGGTGTTGGTGCAGCAGTGTTCTTCTGGAGACGCCGCGTGAAGCATCGGGCGTACGCTGCGCTTAGTGCGGGCGATGAACTGCAGATGAACTCGGTCTCAAGGCAAGGCAGGCCCCGTGCCAAGGAGCTGTATGATGCGTTTGGAGAGCTGTCGGATGACGAGGATGCAGATGAGGGGACTCGGTTGCATGGTGTAGGGTTTCACTCTGGGTTCTTGGACGACGATGAGCCGTCAGCTGCTGGCCCTGCCCCCGTGTACAGAGACGAGCCTCAAGGGGAGCATGATGCGAGTCCCGATGTTAGATCTTTAAGCCCTGGGAGCGGCAGCGGCAGCGGAGACGGCAGCTGGGAGCATGCTTCTCAGACACCTTGATCTATATTATTTATGTACGTACTTTTTTGTGGTGGCATTTCCTTTATGTGCATAGAGGATATGGGCTGCATCTCGTATTTTGTCAACACCTAAGTATATTACATACCACTCGAGAATTATAAACGGGACGCCAGGATACATCACTATCTACAACTGCGTGTGTAGAACTATCTCTACGATAGGCTAAAAGTACATAACGACAATGGTGTACAACCGTGGCATCAAATTTGGTATCCATGTATAGAAGTGTCGAGATCAAAGCAATCAATGCAGACAGTGGAAATTCAAGAAATGCAAGTGGACAGAAGTGAAAGCACAATGAGCTATCTGCGAGCGTGAGCATCCCCACCATTATGCTGGTGTGACGACTGGGTGGGCTCCAAGTCCCATCGAGGAGGTATCCTCAGTCTGCCATCAGACCAGCAGGAGAGGTAGCAGAGGAATGCCATGACCCAATGCACATTCGGGAGTGAATCGGCGTAAGAGACCACGGACGTTGTGTCACTTTGTGCCGTGTCATGCAATACAGGCTCTTCTCTAGGCGGGCGTCGAGTGTCATTAGCCTTCTTGTGATGAGGCACGGAGATAACAACGACACGCTGTAGAGTGCTAAACATCAAACAGGAAAGAAGCAATAAGATCCAGCTTACCTCCGTAGCGTGCCCAGCTGCGACGTTGACGACTGGTGGCTGGGCCAAACTGGGCATCGACCGACGGAAAGGAAGGTGCTGTAGGAATTGTGCCTTTTGGGGGTGATGGAGATGTCCGGCTGACGGGTATGCTTGCTGTGATTTCCTGCGAAATGGTAGCCGATTTACTAACGCCATGATGCGAGACCGTGGTGCAGAGCGCTGTGACATTCCGTATGGAATGTGGTTGGGACGGCGGGGCGGATAAATCTGGGGATGGGATCAGCCATACTTCAAGATGAACTTAGATGAGGACTAACATCAAAAAATTCATCGTCTGGTAATGTCAAGTCTGAGATCTCCTGCCGAAAGAATGTTTAGGGATGGTGAAAAAAAGACGGAAATTGCTTGCCTGTTGAGACTCCTCTGATTGACTTTGAGGAACTGTCCATGTGCGAACGAGCTTGTCGCGACAGCCAGTGGCGATAAGCTGGCTGTCCTCGGAAAAGGCTACACCCCAGACTTCATCAGGATGCTCGAGTGACTCGCCGATGGGTTTGAATGTGGTCAGGTCAAAGAACCGCGTCGTCCTGTCGTGTGACGTGGTGGCGAATTTTGTGCCATTGGGAGCAATGGCTAGCGAGACAAAGTTGTGGCGGGTGTGGGCGTCGAACTGTTTGATGATGTTTCCGGTTGTAGCATCTGATATTCGTATGTCTTTCCAGTTTCCACTCACGAGTCGGTGACCATCTGGAGTGAATGCGATTCTGAATGCCCGCTGTTCTATTTTCAGCAATTCTTCTCCAGTTGCTGAATTCCACATGATGATGTGTTTTTGGGTGCCTGCTACTAGTTTTGTCCCATCCGGGGAGTACGACACCGAGTATGCCCAGCTGCCTACTCGGAGTGGCCCAAGGAGTACTTTGCCCGTCTCCCTCTTCCATACGCATACCGTTTCGTCTATCGATGCACTTGCAAATGTCTCGGCGTCTGGTGCAAATACGACGCCCTCGACGCCACTCTCGTGACCCTTGAATGATATCGGCACGCTCTTCTTTGTCGCAACTTCCCAGACCAGGATGCTTCCATTTCCTCCTCCACTCGCAATCCAACGTCCATCAAGGGACGCTGCAACTACCCAGACAACGTAATCTTGACCCAACAAAGGCTTTCCCACTTGTTTCCCCGTGTCCAAATCCCATAGCCGAATACTTTTGTCTTCAGAGCAAGTGACAAGGAGACGGGTGCCAGGAATGAATGCTACGTCCCTTACATATGATTCGTGGCCTTTAAAGAGGACTGACCCTTTGAATAATGCATTGTGAGCGGTGGATATTGCCAATACATCACTCAAGGAGGATACATCACTGAAGGGGAAAGCGTCTCTGAAGGGGAACAATGTCTCGTCTTCGTGCCTCTGGGATATTATCGAATCGCGTTCATTGTCTCCACGGATCCAGGATGTCATTTGAGCTCCAAGCTTTTTTCTGTCTCCGTCAGCGGAAGCGTTGTGCGGTGAGCAAACACTTACATGGGCTATAGTGGGTCGTGGTCTTATCGCTGAATCTCCTGTCCTCGTTATTAAATACACGTCTGATTTGCTGTGCAGCTGTAGACATCATGATGGTTCCATAGAAGTTCTTTACCACAGCCTCAGTCTATGTTGACAATCAAATCCACACTCTTTCGAGCCATTGCCTCATTGCTGCAGACGCGTGGTTTTCATTGAACTTTCATGATGGAGTGGTGCGTCGCTCGCTTCACAACCTTCTGATCAGTCTGAGCATTATTCAGGTTCTCTGCACCCTGGGTTTGTGCATCCAGGTCGCAGCCTGTTGCCCCATTACTGGTCCTTATTATTGACTTCACCCATTCTATGCCACGTGGACTTGACACATGATCTACCTGGAAACGTCTGATGTTACAGAGGGGGGTGACGTCTCAGTTTATCGTAGCAATCTTACGAGAATGGCAGGGCCTTCTCAATCTCATGATGCTTACGACACTTGCTGCTCTTCGCATTGATCGGGTATTTTGAACCAGGGTCTACCATTGTGCCTTTGCCTATGGCCCGCCTCTCATGCAAGGAAGTATTACTTTCTCCCAAGGACTCCACACTTATGCAATCTGTTGGGATGACGCACACTTCACGCCATTCGACCTCTGATTCCCGTCCACGCCGCACAGTGCAGTATATTTTTACGAGAGACGTCTCGGATAGACGGGACCTCCTTGCGCGCGCCCGATATCATACTCGAGTATTTTTCGCAAGCATGCAATCAAGTGATTTGTGCTCAAAGGTATGGTTCGTTGAAAATGATAAACTGATATCAGATTGTTAACCAATAGTATGTTGTAGACAATCTATCAGAGTATCTGGTGTCAAGGGACAAACCCTGTGTCACGTTTGTTCTATCTGTCTGGCATTCCAACCTTCTTTTTAGGCTATTGGGGCAACGATGGCAAGCAGACCCAATAAGCAGGCCTTCACATATATATAAACTTGATATAGACCGACATGCTCTTTATGTTTGAGCGTTTCTTAACATTTTCCAAGGTCATCGAACAGGTCTGCGTGATGTCCGAACAGTGGACATGGCCCGTGCATGACTGGCGAAGTTACAATATAGTGAATATAATGAGACGAACTTTCTTGCCTTCTCAGTAAATTATCTCAGCCCCACGCCATGTCAGAGAATACGAAAAATTCTCGACAACCTTACATGCAGACTTTCACGTAAACGCATATCTGGGGCCCCGCTGGCCTCGGTACGATTACAAAAAGGCGGCTGTCGAAATGTCTATATGATTGGAAGAAGATATTTCCATTTTAGGCCATATCATTACGGTTTAGGTCCACACTTCCCTTCACGTTTGAGCATACATACACTCTCTAGAGGCATCTGGCTGCGCACCCAGACCTCCTGTACTACTACTACAGCGCATCGACTCCCCACCAGAAATCATGATAAGTCCCAACGATAATGGGTTTTCAGATGCAGATATCAAAGGGCTCAAGCTCGCATTCTCACAACACTGCAGCACTGCCAACGAAGCGACCAGCTCGGAGCTGGGGATAGCTCGTCCACCAGCGAACTACCGAACTGGCTTGCAGTTTAACAAGGGTGCAGGTATCCATGAGCAACGAATTCCACCAGGTGGTACCTGGATGGAATCACCGGTAGACGTCAAAGGCAAGGGCATCGCACGGAGCCTTGACTGGCATTTGGCTACCATGGCATCGAATGATAGGGAGCGCGAAGGTTCGTATCTGATCTACCGAATGACGAACTACATTTGACCACCTCGTTTCTTGCACCCCTCTCCACTCACTCAAAATGCGATGCATGAACGTTCACAGAACTAACTTACAAGCTCCTCGAGTGTCTCCCTCGTTCTGTGCTTGCAAGTCTGCAGCGGAGAATGACCCCTCTGTTGCAGTTCGATGTCGTAGGGGTGAGTCTGACGTTTTCTGTCCAGCAGCCCTGACTGATAAATCGATTATTTTAGGCCCTTCCCACAGAACTATCTCTTTTCATCTTCACGTATCTTCCAGCGGCCTCCTTGCTCGCGTGCTCTCTTGTTTCTAAACGTTGGCACACCCTCGCAACAGACCAAGTACTTTGGCGTCGTCTTTGCTATGCACACGGCTGGGAATGGCGCACGGACGTTGCTGCGCCCACCCCTTGGGATGGACTTGGTGATGCAGATCCTGCGGATGCAGTGATTCGCGAAGAAAGGGATGAAGATGAAGGTATGGGCGACGAAGAGGAGGATGAGGACGAAGGGAGCGGTGAAGGCGCAGGAGATGTCATCGATTTCATAGGGGACGACTCAGTGGACTGGACGTCCATGCCGATGAACATCGACGATATTGAAGCACAGGGTCTATCCCATCTCCTCATACCTATCACTTCAGCTGCGTTATCTTCCTCTTCGACAAGCGCTATCACTCCGATATCCCGTATCACATCGCAGCATGGCGTTTTGCCACGAAGTGCGCATCTTGCGCCGGACTATAAGCTTCTCCACCAGACGCACATGCTCCTGCACAATCGTTTCTGCCAGGGCGCATATCGCAGGCGTATACTGCCTGGCGCAGATGCCGGCGGACACAGCGCTGCAGTGTATTGTCTTTGGTTATGGACGTATCCAGCAGGGCTTGATGGTCGGTCCGCACCCCTGCAGGTGCTATTTACGGGATCGAAGGACCGTACTGTTCGGGAGTGGGATCTGCGCACGGACCGCGTACGGCGCGTGGTCGGTGAATTGCATGATTCTAGTGTCTTAAGCTTATGCGTATCTTCCGACTTTGCGAAGTTGGGGGATGGAGAGGAGGCTTTGGCAAGCGAGCCTAGTACGGCTGGGTTTCTGGTGAGTGGAGGGAGTGATAGGCGTGTCGTTGTTTGGGATCTCGGCAAGGACAGGCTGGTCAAGGTGCTGCAAGATCATCTTGACAGCGTGCTTTGTGTTCGTGTCGATAGTGGGAGGCTGGTGACGTGTTCCAAAGGTTTGCTCGATCTACAGCTCTATCCGGCGGTTGACTGAATGTTTACTTTTCAAGACCGGACTGTCAGAACATATGGGTTTCCGTCGTTGAAGCCTCAATTCGTGTTTCGGGCGCATCGTGCAGCTGTTAACGCCGTTTCCGTTGTTGGTGACGTGATAGTGTCTGGCTCTGGCGACCGTTCCATACGCGTTTGGAATGCAAACACTGGCGCGCTCATCAGCACCTTTGAGGAACACCATGCACGAGGGTGAAGTTCTTCCTGAATTTTCCATCAATAGGTATGATTACTAAGATAACGTCTTCAGCATTGCCTCTATCGAGTTCAAGCCCCCATATTTGTTATCCGGCTCATCAGACATGCATTTGCGCATGTTTGACATAGTATCGTCGCAAGGCTGGTCGACAAACCCTGAGGTCAACACTGTTCCCTCATCCACGGTTCCTACCTTGATCTCCTCGACATCGCATGTTCAAGATAATATTGCAATGATACCGGGACAGGGGATGGCGCCATTCTTTTTGCATTCCTCCCTGACACGATCCATGTCTGATACCCCGCGGCCAGATGCCAACATTGTCGTGTGTCATGCTTGTGGGTCGCATGGATTGGGTGCACGACGTGAGCAAGAGAGACACACTCATCTTGTGCGAAGCGTTGCTCTTGGGGAGGAGTTTGCCGTCAGTGGGAGCTATGATTTAACCATCAAGGTATTGTTGGATGCAATCGCATGGAATAAACGAGACTCATGACTTTGTGTTGACACAGGTGTGGGATAGGAAGACAGGGGCGCTGGTTGCTGACTTGAATGGCGGCCACACAGGAAGGATATTTTGTGTGGGTTTTGATTGTACCAAGGTCCGTGATTTCTAATTGTATTTTTGACTTGATTGAATCCTAAACTATGCAGATTGTTTCGTGCGGGGAGGATCAGGTGAGGTGTATGCTTCTCAGTATCAGCCTAAAAGCTGACCGCGCACATTGCAGAGGATCTGTATTTGGGATTTTTCACATGGGATTGATACATCTTTCATCAAATTGTAGCTCTAGAATCATGCGATACCCTGTATTTTGGAAAGTCTCCTCTCTGTAGATTGCTTATCGATTGCTGCCAAAGCCTGAAATGCTGTGAGTACAGAAAAGATCGGGCGTTGTAGGCGGGCGATTGCCTACAAGAGTCGACTCATCCACAACTTGTATGATGTCACGCGACGTCATTAATGTTTGCGCATGAACACACCCGAAGTTCTCTTTACTCGATTAACCTGTTCAGCTTTCGATAATATTAGTAGTCCGGCCAATCGACAGCGGGCGCTTCCAAACCCACGTTCATCATTAATCGCAAACATGCTGTAATAGGCGCCTGTCTATCTTTCGTGCCACCCTCCTCGTTCCATTTTCGCCAAGGCATTGTCCACCTAGCCATCCTTCCCACTTACTATATGGATGAAAACAATCCTCCTCGGAAGAAGCGCTGGGAGTGGTTGAAGCCACGTTCAGACCCACATTCGGTAGAGGATAGAGGCAGGAAAACAACCAGTCAAGATGTATGAACTTTCGTCTTTAGAACTTCGCATTGTTTCTAATCATCACAGCCGTCTCCTCTCTCTATCTCCCCTTCGAGGAATAGGCCTAGTGGACGATCATCGGGTTCGTTTCACAAGCTTTTTGGCAAGGTGACCAAGGGCTTCGCTCGAAGCGCTCGACAGTCCCCCAACCGTGAACCCCTTCAGTCCAACAAGGCATGTCCAATTTCAATTCTGAGCATGCCCGGGGAGCGTGCCATTGTTTGCTACTAATCGCCTCTGCAGGATCTCACCGCTCCCACTTCTGAACCAGATCGCGAGCAGTCTTCCAACTCAGGGATTGTGGAGGCAAGTTCGACCAACAAAGTTTGCAATATTTTCATTCGTCTCTTTCGACGTCGGACGTGCTGACGTCTCTACTTAGGCAGAACATCTCGACCCGAATTTTGTGAACGAAAGAATTGCCAATGCTACCAAAGGTGTCGCAGGCATCAGCCAGGTCCCAGCAAAAGTCCAAGGTGCTTCTTCGGCGATCAACAACCTACCATCTGTGTCTGATACAATCAACACGTTCTCCGCGTTGCTTAAACCCTTGAAGGCATTCAACTCCATTGCCAACGAAATCGCAAATGTACAGTCATCTATCCCTTTTTTGGTACATGACTGACATTCACACGCAGGTCCATCCTTACGCCAAGGTGGCACTGAGTATCTTCACTTATGCATCCAAGGTAGGCTTATTTCCCGATCATTGCCATTGCAGGTCGACGAATTTTCGGTTACAGATGATTCTCGATCAGGCAGACCGCGATGTCGCGGTTTCCAGCCTACTCTCGAAGATATCTGAAGTCTACACTTTCATCACGGAAGAGGAGGAATTGGCCAAGATCCAATCCATGCTAGCGATATATGGGAAGATAGCGCAGCAGACGCTGGAGTGCGCTGATTTTATCAGCCATTACTCCGAGACGAAGAGCGCCTGTGAGTCGATCTCACTCCTTCGTCCCCTGAGACTCAACGTTGCCTGCTTTTATAGGGATGAGACTTGGCAAGCATGTTTTCGACGAAACGGACGCAACGGTTCAGAGCTACAGTAATGTTCTCGACGGTCTCATGCAGCAATTCCGAGACCGAGCGGCTCGTGACACTGTCGTGATCGTCCACCGTATGGGTAAGAGACGCTTTCAGGTCTCTTTGAACCTTATCTGACATTCCTTGACCCCTGGCATAGCCGAGATTCTGGACCTCGTAGGGATGGAGTATGCCACAGGCACCGGATTGGATACGTCCAAACGCTGTTTGCCAAATACTCGGCGAGACCTTCTGAAGGACATTCAGAATTGGATCAACAGCACCGAGGAGGGCGCTCCACGCGTTCTATGGTTGTCTGGCACAGCAGGCAAGGGCAAATCGGCTGTCGCCCGTACAATAGCCAACTGGTATATCGCAAATGGTGGTCTTGGCTCATACTTCTGCTTTGATCGTGCCCGGCAAGCGGACCGGCGTCAGGACAAAATATTCACGACGATCGCAAGGGAATTGGCGGACTGCAGCCCTATCGTGCGACGAGCCTTGGCGCAAGCAGTTCGTGATCACGACGGACTCAAGCGCACTCCAGATATCATAAAACAATGGCAGGAACTCATCGTCGGACCGACCGACATAGCGACAAACACTATCGCTGCCCCCGTGCTGATAGTCATTGATGCGTTAGACGAGAGCGGGGAAGCCAACTCTCGGGAACAAATTCTTCGTCTGCTCGCTGGCAAACTGAACGCTTCCACCTCGCAACCATGCAAACTCCCAGCGAACTTCCGCATTCTCATCACTTCCCGTCCACTCGAAGACATTCACAACACTCTGCACGCCGCCCCACATATTCGCCACGTTTCTTTGGATGGTATCTCGTCTGCATCCACAGCACTCGACATACAACTTTATATCTCGCACAAGCTCGAAGACCTGCATCACGTCTTCAACGATGCGCACTTCAAGGTGCTCGCTCTGAAATCAGATGGCCTGTTTGAATGGGCTCGTCTCGCCTGTGAGTACATCAAGGGTACGAACAAAGTGGGTGTGGGTCCGGTAGGCCGTTGCAAAGCTGTGATAACTGGAACGTCTGAAAAAGGAACCCGTCTGCTGGATAATATGTATGTACGCATCTTGGAAGAAATCATGCCGGAGGACGAGCGCAAGGAAGCTATCCCGGTGTTTTTCTCAGTGATGGGACAAGTCCTTACCTCGTTGGAACCACTTCCCATGCCTGCGTTGACGGCTATGCGACTGCATTTTCCCGAAGGGACATGCGATTATGAAATGGAACGGGTCGTTGGACCACTGGGGTCGCTTTTGACGGGCACCTCGGATTCGCATACTCCCATACGTCCCCTCCACGCATCCTTCTACGACTTTCTCACCGACAAATCACGGAGCCACGACTTCTTCATTGATACATCATCAGTACAGAGCGACCTTGCCTTTGCCTCACTTCAGGTCATGAAGGACGGACTTCGCTTCAACATTTGCTCCCTAGAGAATTCTTACTTGCCCAACTCTTCCATCCCTGATTTGGAGACACGAGTCAAGGACTCTATTTCGAGTGAGCTATCATACTCGTGTCGATTCTGGGGTATGCATGCAGCAGCCGTGTCCTTCGAATCATCGCTAGCCAATGAAGTTGAAGCTTTCTTCGACGGAGAGCGCCTTCTTTGGTGGTTGGAAGCACTGGCTCTGACAAAAAACCTCGGCGGCTCAGTAGTGACCCTCTCATCCATCGCAAGGTGGTTTTCGGTGAGTAGCTCAAGGTCATTCTTTTCCCAAGAATTCTCACGAGTAGCGGGGTGGTCGTAGGGTCATCCCGAGTTTACGCACGTTAGTGACGCCACCAGGGATACCCTGCGTTTCGTCCGAACTTTCGCAACCACCATTTTACGCAGCACTCCCCATTTATACTTGTCGGCTCTGTCGTTCGCTCCTACGCAGTCGAGAATGTTCCGCAAGTTCGCCTCAAAGTTTCCTTGCACCCCCCGCATCGTCGCTGGCCATGTCGAAAATTGGCCTCAGATGGAGAAGATACTTCATGCGAATGACGAGGTTTACTCAGTTGCACTGTCGCCAGATGGGAAATGTGTTGCATGTGGTTTATTAGGCGGAACAATCCAGGTGTGCGATATGGACACTGGTGAGGTATTGTGTGCCACTCTTCAAGGCCAACCTGCATGTGTTACGTCCGTTGCATTCTCCCCAGATGGACGTCGCATTGTTTCAGGTTCGTGGGACCATACGGTCCGGATGTGGGATGCGAAGACTGGCGAGGCATTAGGATCTCCCCTCCGAGGCCACACTAGCTGGGTTGCGTCTGTCGCAATCTCGCTGGATGATAAACGCATCGTGTCTGGTTCGTGGGACAACACAATTCGGGTGTGGGACATGGAGACTGGAACGGCGTTTGGTGCCCCACTCCAAGGCCACACGGACATCATTCACTCTGTCGCAATCTCACCGGATGGTAAACACCTCGTGTCTGGGTCAGCAGACAAGACCATCCGGGTGTGGGACATGATGACCGGCGAGGCATTGGGCGCCCCCCTTCAAGGCCATGCTGAAGGTGTTTTATCCGTCGCAATCTCGCATGATGGCAAACACATTGTGTCTGGGTCAGAAGACAAGACAATTCGGTTGTGGCATATGGAGACCGGCGAGGCAATCACTACCCCCCTCAAAGGCCACACTCAGGCTGTTACATCAGTCGCAATCTTTTCAGATGGAAACCGCATCGTGTCTGCTTCATTTGACCAGACGATCCGAGCGTGGGATGTGAAGACTGGCGAGGCAGTAGGATCCCCTCTCCAAGGCCACACTTCCTGGGTTCGGTCTGTCGCAATCTCGCTGGATGGAAGTCGCATTGTCTCTGGTTCGCTCGACAAGACGATTCGGGTGTGGGATGCCGATACCATAGGCAAGGCATTGGTTGCTGCCCTCGAAAGCCACACTGGCTCTGTTAATTCTGTTGCAATCTCGCCTGATGGATGCTCCATTGTGTCTGGCTCAAACGATACAACAGTTCGGGTGTGGGATATAGAGAATGGCAAGGCATTGGTTCCCCCTCTTCAAGGGCACACAGACTCTGTTCTGTCAGTTGCAATCTCATCGGACGGGAAGGGAATCGTGTCTGGTTCAGCTGATAACAATATCCGCATGTGGAATGTAGAAACTGGGAAGGCATCGGGTATTTTCCAAGGTCACACTGACTATGTTTGGTCTGTCGCAATCTCGCCGGATAGAACTTATATCATATCTGGTTCACACGATAGCGGAATCCAGGTATGGTATATTGAGACTGGCGAGAGATATCCTCTCAGTGGGAACTCTGACTGGATTTGGTCTATCGCAATTTCATCGGACGGAAATCGCATAGTGTCCGGTTCAGGTGACGGGACAATTCAGGTGTGGGATATTATGGGGACTGGCAAGGCATTGAGTGCCCGTCTCCGAGGTCACACTAGTAGGGTCCTCTCTGTTGCAATCTCGCAGGATGTATTTCGCATTGTATCTGGCTCAGCAGACACAACCATCCGTGTGTGGGATATGAGGACTGGCGAGCAAGTGGGCTCTCCTCTCCAAGGCCACACTGACGATGTCAGCACTGTTGCGATCTCCTCAGATGGTCATCGCATCGTGTCTGGCTCATGTGACCAGACCGTCCGGGTGTGGGATATGAAGACTGGCGAGGCAGTGGCCACAATTCGAGGGCACACCGGACGCGTTTGGTCTGTTGCAATCTCGCCTGATGGTAAACGCATTGTGTCTGGGTCATTCGACAAGACCATCCGGGTGTGGGATCTAGAATTTCTAATGCGGCAGCACCAATCATTTGAAGCACCTGCAATATGTTTCTCATCCGACCTTACTCACGCCCTTCATTCCGCCTCCTCTTTTCTCCAAGATTCCAAGTCTAAAACCCCAGCCCCAGCCCCAGCCCCAGCCCCATCCTCATCATCCTCATCCTCCGAGTCCGAGTCTAAAGCCCCAGCCCCAGCCCCATCCTCATCCTCATCATCCTCTGAGTCCGAGTCCGAATCTGAATCTGAAACCCCAGTCCCTTACATCCCGAACGAGGAGGGATGGGTCATAGGTCCTGAAGGACAACTTCTCTTCTGGATCCCGCTCAATTTCCACCCTGCGATGTATGCCCTAGGCAATACCCTGGTGATAGCCAACAATGCCCTGCAGCTGGACTTGAGTCGTGTCGCACACGGCACATCATGGCACAAGTGCCGCGATCAGTAATAGGTCGCATCGTCTTCGTGTTTGTATCTGTCAGTTGGACTCTGGGCATGTACTTATGTTGATCGACTGAAGATTTATTCCCATTCTGCAAATTCCATACAATACCTGTTTACCATCTCGCACTTTTTCATTCCGTTCTATTTAATGGGATCGCACTCGCAAAAAGTTTAGGGCTGTACGAAGATTTCATTCACTATGTTTACATGCTGTCCTCCCATCGCGTCAGAATTGCCTCCCCGTTTACTTACTGTAAAATAAACTGTGCAAGTTGAAACTCGATGCGATCTTGAACCACTACTCAACAAGGCTCACTTTGCCTCGTCCAGCTCCATCCTCTCCCCTCACCACATTTCATTCCCTCCTTTTCTAGATAGATGGCTCACTGCAATTAAGTTCGAAGCCGTGCCCAACAGCATGGACGGTGCTATTATCCAACTACCCGAACAGCTTTCGACGGAGACGAATTATAGGCAGTTCAGATGTAAGTAGCTGCTCGTCCGCAATCAGCCTGTCCTGAGCATCTCAAGGAACACTTTTCTGAGGACGGAAGAACAGGTAAGTGATGGTAATCGGAGGAGGTGAGGTGAAGACGAAGCTGCGTGTGGAAGTTGGTGTTGGAAAAGGATGGTTAGGCGTCGACTACTGTTTAGAGGTTTGTTTCTATAATACGTTATTTTAGAACGGGGTATAAAGCTGCAAGATGAGACCAATCACCGTCGTACATATCTTTGACATAAACAGGCTCTTTGTCGATGCATGATGCTTTGCGATTCCTGTTTCAGAAGGATTTTGGTTTGCAAAGGTTAGCGGGGTGGCAACGCGCCGTGATGAAGTTGGCTTGATGAGTCACTGAGGGCACAACTAGATATGATAGCATGTTCGATTGCTGTTACAAATCTAAATCGCATATTGACGGTAAAAACTTAGAAGGGAAACCATAACTGGAGCGACTCGTCCTCGTCCCTACGATACGAATTATGCCCATCACTTGGAGTGCACCATCAGCCTCCATGCAGTTAGGATTAAACAGTGAAAGACTACTTACATATGTACGTTATCGTACTGCACAACGTCACTGCGAGGTGCCAATCTGTTCACTGGGGCACTCATCCCCAGGATTCTCGCATCGTTGCTTCCATCGCGACTGAACAGAGAACGCCACCTGCAGATGGAAGAGAGAGTGAGTAAGTCCTGCCGGTAGTTGGTGAGCCGCGAGCCCAAGAGACACGAACAAGCCGCCTCATGCGCAATGATGTCGGAAAGCTCTCGGGCTAGGAGGAAGATGGAGCTAGAAGGATCGGAATCGATTAGTTGAAAATGCAATCACACCTATACGACGTTGTAGGACTAAGAATGCAGACAGTATCACGATGATATCGGGCTGGATGGATGTTGAATTTTTGTGAATATCCAAATCCACAATTTTGGGATGGAGGACGATCCCAGGATGATTATGGGATTATTTTCCATGCGTCGACTGATGGGAGGAAGGCCTCTTGCATGCTGAGGATGATTTCAACCTGCAATGGAGTGGAGTGCAGGCCTATATTTCAAGAGGACACGTCAGTGGAAATGGAAGAGGTATTCTGACAGCACATTGAAGTCGATCAAATGTGAGAGAAATGAAGCAAAGAAAGCTTACACAAAGCGCTTAAGAGGTCTGGAAGATTGACATTTATAAGGGGGAGTCAGTCTAATAATAGACCCGCGCTGAACTATATTTAACTACATGCATGCTAACTTAAGCCGGACAATAAACTGGAACTGCGGCAACGCTAGACGGAGTACAACTAGTCACTCACATATGAGCATCACTGCACCACCGAACAATAGTGAGGTTTCTTGATGGCCTATTTCTCGATCAATCCACCTCAGCGCTCAGCCATCGATAAAGTTTCAGCATGTGCATCGATATAACTAGTCCAGCCAATCGATAACGGGCGCCTCAAAACACATGTTCGGCAGCTGCCTGTTTATCCTGCGTATCATCCACCACCTTCCTTGTTACTAAGAAACTTAAAACTTACACTCAACCGTCCTTCCAACATACTCGATGAGTGAAGGGAATCCTGCTCGTAAGAAGCGTTGGGGATTGCTGAAGTGAAGTCGTTCAAACCCTCAGTTGGCAGAGGAGAGAGGCCGGAGGGCAGCTACTACTGGTGATGTATAGACTTCTGCCATTACAGCTACGCTGTTGTTTCTAATCATGATTGTAGCCGTCCAGTCTCTCACCTTCGAGGAATGGATTATCAAGGTTTCTTCCCAAGTCATTTCACAAGTCTACTCGAAGCGCTCGACAGTCTCCCAACCCTGAACCCACAGTCGCAGGTTCTAGCGTACAGGATCCCCTCCACCTTCAGACAAGCCAGGTATATACAATTCTTGGCACGTTCCGTGTGCGATCTAACCAGTAACGGCCGCAGGATCCTCCACCACCCACCATCCCTCCTGAACCAAATCCTGACCAGTCGTCCGATGTAGGCGTTGTAAACACAAGTTTGACTATTATAGTTCGTAATGTTTTTATCTTTCTTTCGATCATATACTAAGTTCTCTCATCAGTCTGAACAACCTGACCTGAAGCTTGTCAAGGAAAAGCTCGCGAATGCTGAAGCAAATATCGACAGCATCAAACATGTCTCAGGGATGGTGGAAAATACTGCTTCAGCATCAGACAACCTACAATCTGTTTTCGATATGATCGACACGTCCTCTCAAGTTCTCGCACCATTAAGAGTGTTTAACTCCGTTGTTACGGGGCTTGCGGATGTACGGGGGTCTATCTCAATTTTTTACGTGACTGATCTTTGTGCGTAGGTCCATCCATATGCGAAGGTGGCATTGAGTATCTTCACCTTCGCGTCCAAGGTGTGCTCAATTTTATATTCTTACACTTCGCAAGTCAATAAGACTGTATGGGCGACAGATGATTCTCGATCAGGCAAATCGGGATGTTGCTGTGTCCCTTCTGCTCTCAAAGATCTCGGATGTCTATGTTTTATTAACTGAAGGGGAGGGATTGACTAAGATTTCATCCATGCTAGAGATATATGGAAAGATTGCGCGACAGACGCTGGAGTGTGCCGACTTTGTCGTCCATTACTCGGATATGAAGAGTTTTTGTGAGTATTTTCTACCATAATATTGCCCAAGACTCAGTATCTCTTTACAGGGCGAAGATTTGGCAAGCACGTCTTCGATGAAACAGAGGGCACGATCCAACATTACAACGAGGTTCTCGACAACCTCATACAACAGTTCCAACATCAAATGGCTCTTGCCACCACTCAAACCGTCCACCGCATTGGTACGATCAACTTTGAGTTCTCCCTGATCCTTCTCTGATATTCGACGTCGATGATTTAGCTGAGGACCTGGACGTCAGCGGCATGGAATATGTGCCTGGTGCTGGACGGAATACCTCTAAGAACTGTCTCTCAGGCACTCGGGAAGATATTCTATCCGAGATCAAGTGCTGGATCCGTAGCACGGGTGAAGACGTGCCACGCGTCTTGTGGTTGTCTGGCACGGCAGGGAAAGGCAAATCAGCCATCGCCCATACCATAGCCAACTGGTCTCATGAGCGCGGGGGAATGCGCGCTTGTTTCTGCTTCGACCGCACAAGGGTAGCCGAGCACCGCCACGAAAAGATATTCACTACAATTGCACGCGATTTGGCTAATTGTGATATCACCATGCGGGGAGCATTGGCGCGCGCGGTTCATAACGACGACGAGCTCAAACACACTGTAGATGTCTGAAGACAATGGCAAGAGTTAGTCGTAAAACCAATCGATGAGGCCTCGAAAACAATCACTGCACCCGTACTGATAGTGATCGATGCGTTGGACGAGAGCGGCGACGCTAAATCCCGGGAACAGATTCTCCGTCTGCTTTCTGGCGATACGAGCACTTCTTCCCCCCCACTTCCGTCAAATTTCCGTATCATCGTTACTTCCCGTCCACTTCAAGACATTACAGATACTCTGAAAAACCCGCTGCATCACCACATCTCCATGGATGAAATCCCGGTGGTATCCACACAACATGACATCCAACTTTACATCTCTGACATGCTGAAAGGCCCACGCAACACATTCGACGATGGGCACTTCAAGACGCTCGCTGATAAATCTGATGGCTTATTTGAATGGGCTCGTCTCGCCTGTGAGTACATCAAGGGTACGAACAAAGTAGGTGTAGGTCCGGTGGGCCGTTACAAAGCTGTGATCGCTGCAACCTCAAGCTCTAAAACGACAACACACCTGTTGGATGATATGTACCGACGCATATTAGCAGACATTATGCCCCTGGAGGACGAGGCAGCAATCACCATGTTTCATTCGGTGATGGGGCAAATTGTTGCATCCCCTGAACCGCTCCCCATGGCTGCGTTGACTGCAATACGACTGCATTTTCCCCATGAAGAAGACCCCATCCAAGTGGATTGGGTGATCGAGCCAATGGCCTCGCTTTTAACCGGGACCACAGATTTTCATACTCTCATTCGTCCCCTCCATGCATCCTTCTACGACTTCCTCACTGACAGCTCGCGGAGCCACGGCTTCTTCGTTGATGTATCATCGGTACAGGCCGACCTCGCCTTTGCCTCGCTCAGGGTCATGGAGCGTGGGCTTCGCTTCAACATATGCTCCTTGGAGAATTCGTACTTACCCAACTCTTCCGTCCCTGATCTGGACAGACGAGTTAAGGACTCTATTCCGACTGAGTTATCATACTCCTGTCGATTCTGGGGCACGCATGTTGGCTCCGCGTCCTTCAAATCATCGCTCGCCAAGAAAGTTGAAGCTTTCTTCGACGAAGAGCGCCTTCTTTGGTGGTTGGAGGCTCTGGCTCTGATGAAAAGCCTCGGCAACTCGATAGTGACCCTATCATCTATTGCAGATTGGTTTTCGGTGCGTAGCTCGAGCCCATTCATTGCCCAACGAATTCTTACGAGTGGGGTGGTCGTAGAATCATCCCGAGTTCACGCATGTTCGTGACGCCATCAGGGATACCCTGCGTTTCGTCCGAACTTTCGCGATCACCATTTCACGCAGCACTCCTCATTTATACTTATCCGCTCTACCGTTCGCTCCAACTCAGTCGAGAATGTTTCGCAAGTTCGCCTCAAAGTTTCCTTGTACCCCCCGCATCGTCGCTGGCCATGTCGAAAATTGGCCTCAGATGGAGAAGATACTCCATGCTAATGACATGGTTTACTCTGTTGCACTGTCGCCAGATGGAAAATGTGTTGCATGTGGTTTATATGACGGGACGATCCAGTTGTGGGATATGAATACTGGCGAGGAATTGTGTGCCACTCTTGAAGGCCACACTGGACGTGTTACGTCCGTTGCATTCTCACCAGATGGACATCGCGTCGTTTCGGGTTCGTGGGACAAAACAGTCCGGGTGTGGGATGCGAAGACTGGCGAGGCATCAGGATCTCCCCTCCAAGGCCACACTGACCGGGTTTGGTCTGTCGCAATCTCGCCGGATGGTAAACGCATCGTGTCTGGTTCGCGGGACCAGACAATTCGGGTGTGGGACATGGAAGCTGGCGAGGCGTTTGGTGCCCCACTCCAAGGCCACACGAACATGGTTTGGTCTGTCGCAATTTCGCCGGATGGGAAATGCATAGTGTCTGGATCGGGAGACAGGACGATCCGGGTGTGGAATATAGAGACTGGCGAGCCATTGGGCGCCTCTCTCCAAGGCCATGTTGACCGTGTTCGGTCTGTTGCAATCTCGCCTGATGGCAAACGCATTGTGTCCGGGTCAGAAGACAAGACAATTCGGTTGTGGGATATGCAGACTGGCGAGGCATTCGGTACCCCCCTCGAAGGCCACACTCAGGCTGTTACATCAGTCGCAATCTTTTCAGATGGAAACCGCATCGTGTCTGGTTCATTTGACGAGACAATCCGAGCGTGGGATGCGAAGACTGGCGAGGCAGTAGGATCCCCACTCCAAGGCCACACCGACAGGGTTCAGTCTGTCGCAATCTCGCAGGATGGAAGTCGCATAGTCACTGGTTCGGACGACAGCACAATTCGGGTGTGGAATGCCAACACCATTATGGGCAAGGCATCGGTTGTCGCCCCCGAATGCCACACTGACACTGTTAATTCTGTTGCAATCTCGCCCGATGGATGTTCCATCGTGTCTGGTTCAGATGATACGACAGTCCGGGTGTGGGATATAGAGACTGGCAAGGCGCTAGTTGCCCCCCTCCAAGGGCACACAGACTCTGTTCTGTCAGTCGCAGTCTCGTCGGATGGGAAGGGCATCGTGTCTGGTTCAGCTGACCAAAGTATCTGGATGTGGAATTCAGAAACCGGGAAGGCATCGGATGTTTTCCAAGATCACACTGGCTATGTTATGTCTGTAGCAATCTCGCCGGATAGAAAACATATCGTATCTGGTTCCGAAGACAGCACAATCCAGGTGTGGGATATCGAGACTGGCGAGTCATATTGTCTCAGTGGGCGCTCTTACCATGTTCTGTCTGTCGCAATTTCATCGGACGGAAATCGCATAGTGTCCGGTTCAGATGACGGGACAATTCAGGTGTGGGATATTAGTAGTATGGGGACTGGCGAGGCATCGAGTTCCCATCTCCAAGGTCACACCAGTGAAGTCAACTCTGTTGCAATCTCGCAGGATGTGTGTCGCATTATATCTGGTTCAGAAGACGGGACTATCCGTGTGTGGGATATGGGGACTGGCGAGCCCGTGGGCTCCCCTCTCCAAGGCCACACTGGCGGTGTTAACACTGTTGCGATTTCCTCAGATGGTCATCGCATCGTGTCTGGCTCGGATGACGAGACCATCCGGGTGTGGGATATGAAGACTTGCGAGGTAGTAGCCACTATTCGAGGGCACACCGGATACGTTATGTCTGTCGCAATCTCGCTTGATGGCAAACGCATCGTGTCTGGGTCATCCGACAAGACCATCCGGGTGTGGGATCTAGAATTTCTAATCCGACATCACCAATCATTTGAAGCACCTACAATATGTTTCTCATCCGACCTGACTCATGCCCTTCATTCCGCCTTCTTATTTCTCCAAGATTCAAAGTCTAAAACCCCAGCCCCATCCTCAGCCCCAGCCCCATCATCTTCATCATCCTCCGAGTCCGAGTCCGAGTCTAAAACCCCAGCCCCATCCTCATCATCCTCCGACTCCGAGTTCGACTCCGAGTTTGACTCCGAGTCCGAGTCCGACTCTGAATATGAGTCTGACTCCGAGTCCGAGTCCGAATCTGAAACCCATTATGTCCCAAACGAGGAAGGATGGGTTATAGGCCCCGAAGGACGACTTCTCCTCTGGATCCCGCTTAATTTCCACTCAGCGGTGTATGCCCCAGGCAACACGCTAGTGATAGCCAACAATGCCCTGCAGCTGGACTTGAGTCGTGTCGCACACGGCACATCATGGCACAGGTGTCGTGAACAGTATCTGTCGGTCTGACTTTACTGGGCATATCCTTATGTTAATTGACTGAAGATTTATGCACATTCTACGGATTTGATGCAATACCTGTTTACCATCTTAGATTTCTTTCGTTCCGTTCTACTTACAAATGGGCTCGCTCTCACAAAATTGTTTAGGGGTGCACAAAGATTTCATTCACATACACTCGTCCCGTTGGTACTGTACTATCTAAAATTGCTTCTCCAAGGATCACTTGATGGCAAGGATGGTTGGGCGTCGACTACTGTTTAGAGGTTCGTTCCTGTAATACCACACGTTAGGACACATAGAACCGTAAAATGAGGCCAATCGCTGTCGCACATTGATATAAACAGGTTCACCGTCATGATGGCTCGCGGTGCCTGCTTCAGAAATTTTTTGGTTTGTAAAGGTTAGTGGGGTGGCAGCGCGTCGTGATCAAGTTGGCTTGATAAGAGGTACAACGGGATAGCAGGGTGGATGATATATTCAATTGAGGCGAGGCACGCTCTAAACCGCATATAGACGGTAAGGAAAACCGCAACGGGAGCGACTCGTCCCTATGATGGAGACTATACTCATCACTGGGAGTGCATTATCAGCCTCTATGCAGTTAGAAGCGACAGCGAAAGACTACTTACGTAGGTACGTTGTCCTACTGTACAACATCACTGCGAGTAAACAGGATATAGGGAGGTGCCAAGTCGTTCACTGAGGCCCAAAGATTCTCGCGTCCTTGACCATCACCAATGAATAGGGAATGCCGCCTGTGTTTGCAAGAGAGAGCTCCTGGCCAGTGCTGGCACTTGGTAAGCCGTGAGCCCATGAGGTAGGAACATCCCGGCTTGTGCGCATTAATATTCAGAGCCTTCTTGGGCTAGAAAGAAGAAAGTCTTTTTGGAAGATGGAGCTAGAATTTTGTGAATCGATCAGTTGAAACACCTATACGAGTGGTAGCAATGAGAACACACCATGATGGTATCGGACTGGGTGGATGTTCAATGTTGAATATTGATGTCTGAATCCACATTGCTCGGGATAGAGAACGATAACGATGGGAATGATGGAAGGAAGACCTCGTGTACGTCGAAGTGATTTCGCTTGTGAGTGGAGTGGAAAATAGGCCTGTGTTTCAAGAGCATACGATGTCAGTTGTGAAAATGGAAGAGGGATACGCACGTGTAAACAGCGCACTGAACTAAATGCGAACGTAAAGGAAGGAAAGGTTAAAGCAAGCGACACGATATGATGAGCAGAACGACACACCTATCGCTTTCATCCAATTGACTGACTAGAATGCGAAGTTGTGGCTTCGAGCATTGAGTATTGCGGCCTCGAGGCCTTTGGTAATTGAGACTAAATCTATTATTAGACTAGCCCACATTGTTTCTAGACCACGTCTTGACTCCGCACGGCCGCCTCCAAGTACTTGAATGACTCCAATGGCGGCCACATATGAAGGATTGTACCAAGGTCCGTCCTTTCTATATTTTTAACTTGATGTGCGGGGAAGATCAGGTGGATGCTTCTCCACATTTGACCACGCGAGGATAGGTACCCCAGCTTTGCCGTAGTCATGCGTGTTCCCTCGGCGGCCTGATGCGAATGGGCGTTGTGATTTCATTTCTGCCTCCAACTTTGGTATAATGCTTGCGGTTGCATGATGTCACGCGACGTCATTTGGAATGCTCTATAAGGCCTGGTTTATCCAACCTCGCTTTCTACTAAGCTGACTGTAACTATGAACACACTCTTTGGTACGCTTTCTCGTACAGCTGCTCTTCGTCGTGCCCCGCTCGCCCTTCGCCGCTCATCACAGTTTCAAACCTCTTTCCAATTCACTGCTCGTCCAGCAGCCGTAAACCTTGCACAAGTACATGCGCGCTTCGCAGCAAGCTCGGTCGCAGGCAGACCAGGAAGCCAGACTATCGAGCACGCTAAACAGAATGTGAAAGAGGAAGTCGGGAACTCAATGACAGACTGGGCCCGCTCTATCGCTGGTGGCGTGTTCACAGTAGATAGCGTCAAACCATCAAAAGACTCTTTCGTACGTCGCTCTTTATACATCAGGTCGTTCGTCTTATTAACCATACTGCTTTAATCATCCAATCTAGTTTGGTATCACCACCGCAGTCGCCCACTCTGTCCCAACCCCCTATCTCGTCATGGGCCTCACTGGTGGCATCCCATACATCGCCTCATCTGCCACTACCGTATATCTTGCACACCAAGCAGGTCTCGCCACAATGGGTGTTCTCACAAATATGGACCCTGGCGTTGCCCTTAACATCTTAGACCAAGCCCTCAACTTCCAAGTCCACTATGGCGCAGTCCTTCTGTCCTTCCTTGGCACGTGTTTCTACTTCTACTTCTATAGTTTGACTCATGTTATATTTAGGTGCAATACACTGGGGTATGGAATTTAGTGGTCTGGGCGGCTATAAAGGCTACCCTCGTCTGTTCCTCGGCATCTCTCCTGCGGTATTGGCCTGGTCCACTATTACTCTCCAACCTACTTTTGCCCTCCTCTGGCAATGGCTTGGATTCACCGCATTGTGGTATGCCGATAATAAAGTCACAGCTGCCGGTTGGAGTGAGTCTCCTTGTTCCAGGGTCGTGGTTCCCTTCTAACTGTGCCTTCTTCTCAGCACCAAAATGGTATTCCCAATACCGCTTCTACCTTTCTATCCTCGTTGGCACGTGCATCATCGGCTCCCTTGCAGGAATCTCCTATTATGGTCCTGTAGCCGGACACGGTCTTGTCTCCCACGATCTGAACATGATTCGCGCTGAGCGGTCAGTGTCTCATCTTGTTTCACATCCTGACAGCTTCTCACGCCTTTGCAGCAAACTTATTGAGCCTGAGCGTGCGGGCCACGTCGGTGGGGACATCGAAGCTATTTCGGGTGACGAATCGGGCGACACATATGTTGTCATCCGCCGGAAGAACAAGAACGGAAATGCCGACAATGGAGCTAACGGAGAGGCGCACGCTCAACAGTGAGGGAGGACTTGCCGAAAAGTGATGCCACAGAGCTGGATGTTTGGGAAATAATCATTACCATCGCTTGTACTTGTCAGCTGTATATCTGTACGTGTATCATACCTCTCGTTGTACTATCACTTCAAGACCTTCTATATTTGATCGGCATGGGCGTAGTTGTTGAAGACAGCCAATGAGATGAAAAGTCGGGGCCTTGGTGGCACTGCTACCGATACGAAATGGGAAAGGGGTCTCAACTCACTATCATGAACCAGGATATGAAGCCCGAGTTTCTGTTTCTCACTGATCTCCATACTTACATTCTGTCCTTCCTTCCTTATCAAGATATCCTTCGGTGTACATCTGTGGCACTTTTACTTGCTGATCCCCCTATGTACTGACAATTGTCTTGCAGGTATGTAGAGACCTTCACCAGATGTACCTGTCATCTCCCGAGCTCCAATATATTGTTGAACTCGGTGGTCAACAATTGCTTCCTGTCGATCTCCCTCTCGATAATCACACTCCTACTATCTCAGAGCGTTTGCAACTCCTGAGGGACAGAGCTCACGCATGGTTCAAATTGAACACTCAACCTGTCGAACACGTCGATGTCTCAAACAAGTACATCATGAAACTTACAGCCATGTCAAATGGACATTTCTGCCTCATGGACGACCCGACCCTGCATCATAATGACTATCCGAGTCTACGGGGTCAGACCATCTTCAAGATCTTTCCGATACTACAAGAGCCCTCACAGCAAGTGTTTGATCGTGTATGGCATTCAGACACACTGTCCTCAGTTTGTGCATCGAATCTGCTGCGACGTGAAGACTTACATCGTCGAAGGACCCATGACGAGTCCAGCGAGTTGTGGTCGAGGCTTTGGGCCTGGAATGGTCTGTTGGAGGAGGTAATTGCAAGATGACCGTGACATGCAGTCAGCGTGAGAACATGATAAGAGAACAAATTTCTTTCCTGTTGACACCCCTCTCGTCTCCGCTTTGCTCTGAGCGTTGTCTCCACGATGAACTGTGACTGTCTTCGAAGAAAGTCACGCAGTGCACGTCATCAGTGGCCCGCCAATTAATGACTAGTTGACTCCTGAGGCCTAATTCCCATACCGAGTCAGGAGTCAGGACCAACCATTGTTGCCTACCTCGTCCACACCCTGACTTCCGACAATTCCACTCAGGCCAGCGCATAAGTCTGTCCTTAAAGAACTCGGAGATTACACGAGGATGATGTTTATTCAAGGGATGCGGGAAGTCCATGAGACGCGAAAACGTGAGGCAGCCCAACGCCTTGAGATGGCACAAGAATGGCGACGAAGCAGAGTCAAGGTGAGTAATTAATCAGTTGTAAGCATATTTCAGATTTCATTCTTTCCCGACTACAGACATTTTATCGCCGTCTTGTCGACAAAGGTCTGATCGACGAAGATGGTGCGAAGAACTTACCAGATGACACCCTGGATTGCCCTATCTGCCCATCGAAGCAGACATCATGCAATATGTGCAGATTCATTTCCTGCGCCAACATTAATTGTCAAGCCTCCTCTACTATCCCCATCGTACGGTGTTTCAATCATCACGAGACGAAATTCTGTACTTCATGTTTGGAGTGTCCGGGCATTCTGCCTCGCATGGGCAAGTGTCCTATATGCGCAAACTGCTTCTGTTCAGCTGAGCTTGAGTGGTGCGTCGGGCGCCCGGTTTCTAATGGCGACACACGCGGAACCGAACCTTCCTCACCAGTTATCGAACCTTCCTCACCGATCACCAATTTAACCCGCTCACACCCAGCGCGTCCCTTATTTTGCCGGACTAGTCGTTGTATAGAGGAAAGTAAAGCGACCGGAAAAAATGGCGCTCGTTGTAGCAATGAAGATTGCTGGTATTACTGGCAGCTCCACATCAGGACTTGCCCTGATTGTATCACACAAGATGATTTCACGTGTCCATGTGGTGGATACTGGGCTTGCGCTGACTGCACGTTGTTCGCTGCAACATGTGCCCCTGAAACGACCTATGCGTGCCCTGGGTGTGGCCGGCGTTTCTGCTGTGCGTGCTCATATGTCGGAGCTTGCGAGCTGTGCTCACGTGGGGGGCTCTGTGACGACTGTAAGGGGCATGAAGAAAATATAGGAGTGAAGCAGACCGTTTTCAGGTGCCAAGGCTGTGGATTTTATCTGTGCGAGGAATGCGCTGGTATTGATGAGAAATCGTGTTGCGAATACGACAGAAGTGTTTGCAAGCTCTGTCGACACGACGATATGAAAACACTGACGAGCTTGTTTTGGGGTTTCATCTCTGCATCATAGAAAAATTAGATGGAACCGTAACTATGTGCGTCATGAGGGAGCAGACCAAATATAATATAATCATGATGTGGGCGAAAGATAACAAAAATCCGAAGAGTTCGGTAATTTTGGGAAGACCTTTGTTTTGAAGTTCACCGGCAAGCATGCGGAGAAGGTTTCGTCGGTAAGCGCGTCAAACTATTTGATATGTCTCCGGTGGTAGCATCTGAGATTCAGACTTCAGTGTCACTCACACTGACGATATAAGACCATATGTGACTCACTATGCCCGCTATCATATCTTCAACACACTTGCAATACTCCATACAATGATGTGTTCGTCAGTTCCTGTTGATAATTTGGGGAGTACGATACCGAGTACGCCTCACAGCCTACTTGTAGAGATCCGAGGACTGATTCGCCCGTCTCCCACTGTTACACACATACCGTATCGTCCGATGATGCACTTGCAAATGTCTCGTTGTCTGGTACGAATACGATGCTCCAGACATGGAAGGAGATCGGTACTCTTTGCTTCGTCAATTTCCCAGACCAGGATCCGTCCGTTCTACGCTCCACTCACAAACCAGCGCTCATTGGGGGGGGGGGGGGACGCTGCCACTGTTCAAACTGTGCCATGGTGACCCAACAAGGGCTTCCCCACTTGTTGTCCTGTGTCCAAATCCCACATCCAAAGATTCTCATCACCAGAACCAGCAACGAGGAGACAGGAATCGGGGACGAGAGCTACGCTGTCTATCCAGTCTTCGTGGCAATTAAGCGTCACTTCTCGCCTTCGTGAGTAGTGGTTTCTACCGCCATTATTCTGTATCTTGTTCAGCAGGAGCGAGGAACACGCACTTACATGCTCTCTATACACGTGGCTGCTGAGCCCTATATTTCTGCCTTGCTGTAAACACTTGGTTGCTTGAAACTTTCTTGCTCATGGCCTCCGTCCATGATTCAGTATCCCCCAAACCTGCTGCTGTCAAACGGGAGGATAAGTTGGCATTGCAGTGAGTTACAGTCTCGCTAAACTCACCTGTGATGCAACGTCACTGCGTGATTGCTTTCTGTCAAATGCTGAAAATAAGTACAGCACCGAATCCTGTAGGTATACCATGTACATTTCACAGCAGGCAATACCAGGCACCATGACCACTTGCGCTCTCTTCGGGATGTCATATTAGCTTACTTGATTTCTCAGATGACAATAAAGCCATACCTGGGATGCCTTCTGAGCCTCCCGCACCGCTGGAAACACCATTATGACGTGTGTTATCTTTGTCACAACGCCATACAGCTCGGGCTGTAGCCCAGATCCCCCTGAGATCATACCCCGAATCCTGAACATCGCCGTTTTTTATTGGTCGTGTGCACCTTGGGGTAATGATATGCCGCTCAGCAGTTCACAAGCCCATTCCTCTTTGGCATCGTGCGAACAGCCGCGGCTCGTGCGCGCATGGCCTTCAGCACTGCAAAATTCTGCATTTAAACATCTCACGAGAGAAGATCTGGTTTCACATTCGCTGGTGCTTTGAAGCGCGAGAGGAAAGCCGACCGCGGCGACCGGTCAATTCTCGGAATTGCCATGCGAATGATGGGTTTGGATATGATATTTCAAGAGATTTTATTGGCTTGGATGTGTAGAAATGACGATCAGGGCAGAGAGCTGCGAATATTTGAAGTTGCCGGTGTTTCAGACAGAATGTTCTGGAGGAGTCATGATTACAACAAACTTGTAAACTTTAACTTTCAAATTCTTACAGTCGTCGCTACTATATTGGTCTGTTCATCTTTGAACACAACAGCCTCTGATCTCTTTTTTTATTATAACCAAAATCCGAGCAAGATGGTCATGCCAAGTTCTACCGCAAACTGGCACTGGAAAAATAAAAACGTCACTTCATGGGCAAAGGAATGGTTCGAGCGAGAGCTGACGGCTATCGTGATCGAAGGAACAGAGGGAAACGTCACGATTTCTTCTGTGAGGATTGAAGATGGTGATGTCGAGCTCGGTCAGCGCAAGTCAAAGTATGCATCCTGTTCTCTCTGCATTTTGTGCATTCATGAAGAGATCATTTCAGGTTGATCACGATATACGACATTCAAATGAAGGTAGATTGGCGAGGGGCCACGAGTGATGGGACAGATGTAGCTGGAAAACTCAGTATCCCAGAAGTCTCGCATGAAATCACGCTGGATAAGCTGTCGGACTATGTTGTATGTTTCTCAATACCCGACGCGAAGATCGTGAAGTTGAAGTGTTTTAATCGCAGTATGACTGGACACTGGACACTGCTTCTAGTCCTGAAGTCAATGCGCTCTTCGCTTTCGTCAAGACACGTCTCCCACCTGCTCTCGAGGCCAAGTTTGCCGAGTTCCCTGTAGCGCTCATCGATACCCATGGAAAGGATCTTACTGTCAGCGGGCAATCTAGCCTCCCGGGTACACCACCTCCTTCTACCGAGGCAACTGCTGCGACGGCCTCATCAGCCTCTACGACAGTTCCAAAACCCGCCCCCGTCAAACAATCTCAAACTAACATTAACACGTCCAGTGTGGTTAAGGAGGCGACGTTTATGGCCGCTTCAGACGATCTCTTCGGACTCTTTACGGACGAAAGGAGAATTCCTTCGTGGACCCGTGCACCGGCTCAGGTAATTCGGGAGCACGTCCATAAGGAAATCAGGCTGATATGGTTGCTTTGGTAGTCTGCAGCGCAAGCAGACACTGAGTACTCGTTGTTTGGTGGTGGTGTCAAGGGAAAGTACGTGTCACTGACGCCAGGCAAGGAGATTGTGCAGACTTGGGCTTTGCAAAGTCCTACGTGGCCATCAGGTCGGATATTCTTCTTCCTTCGTGTTATCTCAGAAGCGCCTGAATCTTATTGTGCCAGAGCACTTTGCAACACTGACAACGACTTTCGAGCAGTCGTCTGATTCGACGAAAGTGACGTTTACTCTTGACGGTGTGCCGAAAGGCATGGAAGACGAACTCACGAGGAATTTAGAGGGATACTAGTACGTGCGCGTCTTTGGGAGTGCTTTCATGCACTGACTTTTTTCCAGCATACACGGTCTCAAATCTATTGGGTACGTACAGCTCATATCCTACACCAGACCTTTATCATCATCCACCCGTTCTCTTACTGGCACTCCTTCCAAACCTACGAGTTCTGCTTCATCAGCTGCGACGGCTCTAGGGATAGCCGTGGTGGTCCTTGTCGCGGCGTTCACCCTACCTTACCTCTCAGTATCTCCGATCACCTTGCGTTCTTCTGCGAAATAACGTTATTTGTATACTGATAATGCTATGCTTCTGTGCTTTTGGTTTTGATACAGGTTGGGCACAGTTCTCTGAACGAGTCGCTTCGCGCGGTGAAAGGAAAGGAAATGTCACTGAGTGTACCGTAGGTCATAGAGGGTGTGTCTAGGTGATCAAGAAGAAGAAATGTGCGGTGTAGGAGGATTTATAGAGTAGAACGAAGCGTGGAATGATGTATAGAATTGGCAGAAATGGATACATTTCGAGTCTTTTGTGGATTTAGAAGCGGTGCCAGTAACACGTAAACTCGGACCTCGGACCCCGATATGAACAATTTTGGTTCTCGGTTGGCCCTCGGTTTGGTTGGCCGTTCTTCGTCTTGACCTTCTCGTCGTCGTTTGCACCACCAACTCTTTACATACTTTTCCCTCAATCCACATTTCATTTCGAAGCTATGGCTGCAGCAACTGTCGAGGAAATCCGTGCGACGTCTTATGTCGGTTTCGACTCTATCACGCAGCAGATTGAGCACAAGCTCTTGAAACGTGGTTTCCAGTTCAATGTCATCGTTGTTGGTGAGTCTTATGGTTGTTAATGTATCTACGGGGTTGAATGAAACGTGTGGCGGCTAGGACAAACTGGTCTTGGGAAGTCGACGCTGATCAACACCATCTTTGCGTCGCACCTTATTGACTCGAAGGGTCGGTTGGAGTCGAACGAGCCTGTTCGGCAGACCACTGAGATTCAGGCTGTCTCGCATGGTCAGTCAACGTTTTCCGAGTCGTGCAGAGCAGTATTCACGTCACGGTTCCACTAGTTATTGTTGAAAATGGCGTTAAATTGCGTCTCAACATTGTTGACACGCCTGGGTACGGCGACCAGGTCAACAACGAGAACTGGTAGGTTCCTTTACGCGTGTTTTTGGACTGTCGATGATAGGTGTCGTGCAGTTGGGATCCTATTGTGAAGTACATCAAGGACCAGCATAGTGCGTATTTACGCAAGGAGTTAACGGCCATGCGTGACCGGTATATCCTGGACACGCGTATCCACTGCTGTCTGTACTTCATCAGCCCAACGGGACATTCGCTTCGTGCCATTGACGTCATTGTGATGAAGAAGCTGAGTGAGGTTGTGAACGTCGTGCCTGTGATTGCGAAGGCGGACAGCTTGACCTTGGAGGAGAGGGTTGCGTTCAAGCAGAAGGTCGGTGAGATCTTATGAACCTTGGTTCATTGGCTGACCGAATTGAAGATTCGCGCGGAGCTTGTGTACCACAACATTCGTTTGTATCCCTTCGATACAGATGAGACTGATGAGGAGGAAATTCAGTTGAACGAATCAATCAGAGTACGTGTGTTTGTATTGAAATCTGATTGGTGCTGAGACTCTTTTTAGAGCGTGATTCCCTTCGCTGTCGTCGGCTCTGAGAGGAGTGTGATTATTGACGGCAAGTCTGTGCGGGGCCGGAAGAACCGATGGGGCGTGGTTAATGTCGAGGATGAAAACCACTGCGAGTTCATGCACCTGCGAAACTTCCTCACGAGGTTTGTGGCACATGCCGAATATTCCGGAGCCGCATTCTCACCGTGGCGTATTACAGGACACACCTGCAAGATCTAATTGAGACGACAGCCCAGATCCACTATGAGGCTTTCCGTTCAAAGCAATTGCTTGCTCTCAAGGAGGGTGTACAGCAAAGACCGCCCACCAACCAATAGAGCACATTATTCTCCTGGTTGCGATTGGTATGAGTGGCAGTGTTTGAGATTAAAATATCAAACTAATGAAGCACAGGAAAATGCAAACCATTGATACCCTGTTGGTTCCGTACTAGCTTTTGCGTTCGTTTGTTTTCCAATGGATTTTTTACTAGTTGTTGCGTTACTCGCCTGCACGTTCATTTTGCGTTCTAGTAATCTCATACCTTAATATATAAGCGATTTTCTTGCGTCATATGCATTATTAAGTAAAAGGTTTTACATAAATAAGTCCTTGCCGAGGCCGCCGTTCCGTAAAATTACCTGCGTATTGGGTTCAGCCAGCACTCCAAGGTAAGAGAGGGAGGGGGCCCGACTCTCATGGTCAGCGCTCAGGCCTCAGGCACCAGCAAATTAGTTTGAAACTAAACAGAGGGGAATCAACGGATCTGAGGCGTGGGTCAGCCACAGTTGTCATCAATGAATAATCAGTCATCGGGCGCTGCTTCGGCAAATAGTACGTATACACTATGACTCTATAAACAAATCCCTTCTTTCCATTAATACTACTCCTCCTCCTTCCTCCCTTCTCAGAGTCCAGGTGCTCATATGGCAAAGTATCGCTCTAGCGTTACTGCCTTGTACAACAAAGTTGTCAACTTCAACGTAGAGTCTTTATTCTCCCGCCATCCTGGCCCGGGCATACCTCGGACTGTCTTCTTCAACCAGAATCTCCCAGATGGCTACTTTGATATAAAGGGCAAGCCAAAGAAAGAGCATATCTACCCCACTAACCAGGTCATCTCATCCAAGTACACAATCATAACATTTCTGCCCAGAAACCTCCTAGAACAGTTCAGGCGAATAGCCAACATGTATGTCTCCACTTTTTGCACCGCCTCACTCACTCCAATGACTGACCACATTCTGCAGTTTCTTTGCATTCATAGCCATTCTGCAGTTCTTTCCCGAATTCTCCACCATCTCTCCAGGTCTCGTAATAATACCCATCCTTATCGTCCTTAGCATCACCGCTATAAAGGATGGCTACGAGGACGTCAAACGACATCAGTCAGACCGTCACGTCAACCATTCGCAGGTTCGCGTCCTTGCCGGTGGCGATTGGGTTAACCCGAATTTGAATGGTAGAAAAAGTCGGACCTTCGTCAGGGGTATCGTCCCAAGACGCCGTCCAAAGCGGAGAGACGTTGAGGCTGGTAGTGCAACCAAACAGGATCCTGATATCGAGTACGACCGCGCGGATTCCATGGAGGAGGTTGAACATCATATGTTTGGAGATGCCGGCGAAAATATTAGGCCCCATTGGCACAAAACCATGTGGGAGGATATCCGGGTTGGCGACTTTGTCAGAATCATGAACGATGAGCCTATTCCGGCTGATCTCCTCATATGCGCCACCTCCGAGGACGAGAACGTGGCGTTTGTCGAGACAAAGAACCTTGATGGAGAGACGAATCTCAAGTCCAGAAACGCATGTCCTGCCCTTACTGACCTCCACACTGCCGCCGCTTGTGTTTCCACACTCAACCCATTCACTATCGACTGCGATCGACCGGATACGAACATGTACAGGTTCAATGCTACTGTTACTCGCAATGGAGAAAAGTCCTCAGTGGACGTGCAGACGGTTCTTCTTCGCGGCACGGTACTCCGGAACACAGACTGGGTCATCGGTGTTGTTCTTTTCACTGGCACTGAGACCAAGATCGTCCTGAATTCTGGTGGCACGCCCAGTAAGCGGAGTCGAGTCGAGAAGCAGATCAATCCCCAGGTGTAAGTCTTTTCCATCTTGGGTCTCTTCTGTACCTGACACATGATGTTCTTCCAGCTTGGCGAATCTAGCTATTCTGGCTATTATGGCAGTCGTATGTGGCATCGCGGATTCCCAGATCGAAGCCGTGCAATACGCAGAGGGTGCCCCTTGGCTATACGGCGATAACGTGTCTAATGATAACCCAAGGATTAACGGACTGATCACTTGGGCATTTGCGCTGATCACGTTTGTGTTCATGATCCCTTCTTCTATTCAAAACTGATCGATCATCACAGGTTCCAAAACATTGTACCCATATCCCTGTACATCTCAATAGAGTTTGTGAAGACGTGTCAGGCGCTCTTCATCTACTTTGACTACGACATTTTCTACGTAAAGAAGAACCAACCGACCATTGCCCGAAGTTACAACTTGTCCGATGACCTTGGGCAGATAGAGTACATATTTTCTGACAAGACCGGTACTCTGACACAGGTGCGCTTGCTGTGGCTCATCTGCATCCCCGTTTAACATTCCTTGTAGAATTCTATGGTCTTCAGAGAGTGTTCCATCGCAGGAACGGTCTATCACGGTGATCCTGAAGAGGATGAGGACGAAGACATCAAGAAACCCTTAGGGAACAGTACAGATGTCCTTCGTGAAACCAGCAACGACTCCTCCTATGCTTCGACCTCCGTACGTGGGGATGATCCTACCGTCCCATCTGCTGCGGATGCTACCGCCGTCAAACTCTCTAGTGGCGTCCTCAGGCATTTCAGGGACGAGCGCCTCTCCCAAGATCTCGCACGTGCAGTAGAAGCCGAACCAGATTCAGAAAACGCTGCTCAGGCGCGCTCGCTTAATGGATTTTTTTCCGTCTTGGCACTTTGTCATACTGTTCTAACCGCTGTCGACCCTGCAACAGGCGCTATCGAGTACAAAGCACAATCACCTGACGAGGCTGCCCTCGTCCAAGCCGCCGCGGACGTCGGGTTTATCTTTCGCGGACGTGAGAAGGAGATTCTGCTTTTGCAAACTCCTTTCTCGAAGGAGACAGAGCGGTATGAACTGCTTAATATTTTGGAGTTCACGAGCGCACGGAAGCGGATGAGCGTCATCATCAAGAAACTGGATGAACAAGACGGGAGACTGTTCTTGCTTACGAAAGGCGCGGATAACGTCATCTTTGAGCGGCTGAAGGCTGGTGGAGATGATTGGAAACGAACGACTGAGGCACATCTGGAGGACTTTGCGAATGCTGGATTGAGGACGTTGACTTTGGCATACAAGGTTATTCAGGGTAAGTTAAATTTAGCTCGTGCTCCTACTTTGCTAAAGGGTTTATCCAGAGGATGAATACGAGGCCTGGTCTGAACGTTATCATGAAGCCTCTACTGCCCTGGAGGACCGTGAAGACAAGATCGAGGCAGTTTGTAATGAAATAGAACAGGACCTGCGACTTCTTGGTGCCACTGCCATCGAAGATCGACTCCAGGATGGTGTGCCAGAAACGATCGCTGATCTCAAGGTCGCGGGAATTAAGGTCTGGGTTGCTACCGGTGATAAGCTCGAGACTGCCATCGGTACGTATTCATTCGCTTTTTCAGGGTCTGTCTGACAAATCTTCGATACAGCTATCGGGCGCAGTACGAATCTCATCGCTGAGGACTCCAATATCATCATCATCCGCGGTAGCGACCGCCCGGTTGAACATCAAATGATTCAGGCAGTGGAGGAATTCTTTCCAGACAGCGGCATTCTTGATGAACGTGGTATTGCGTCTAAATCACCTTCAACAGAATCGACCAGCGCCTTCCCCATGCGGCGGCTAAGCTTGGGGGTCCGTGATATTGTCGGAGACGACAACGGTAATCGACCTGGGGGATTCGTGCTTGTCATTGACGGTGCTGCGCTGGACCACGCCCTTCCGGACGACGACAACAAGGCTCTTCTTCTCCGTCTTGCTACGCAATGCGAGGGCGTCATATGTTGTCGTGTTTCTCCGCTGCAGAAAGCACTTGTGGTGAAGATGGTCAAGGATGGTCTTCACGTGATGACCCTTGCTATTGGTGATGGCGCGAACGATGTCAGCATGATTCAGGCTGCGGACGTTGGTGTCGGCATTAGTGGTGAGGAAGGTCTGCAAGCTGTCAACTCGTCAGACTATGCTATTGCACAGGTGTGTGATTTGGTTCAGTCTTGGACATGTCGCTCATGATAAAATAGTTTCGGTTTCTCAAAAAATTGCTCCTTGTCCACGGTCACTGGTCTTATGCTCGTAACGGGATCATGTTAGTTTGTTCATCTGTGCTTGATACTGGTCCTGACGCTTTTCGACTATAGGATTGTCAACTTTTTCTACAAGAATATTGTGTGTATCGGCGTTTTGTGGTGGTTCCAGATCTATTGTGGCTGGAGTTCAGCTTAGTGAGCCATGCACTGGTCTCAATCTTGCATAGCTGCTGACTTTTTTTCAAAGCGCATTTGAGTATACTTACCTGTTATTCTGGAACTCGTTCTGGACGATTGCTCCTGTCCTCGGAATTGGTCTGTTTGATCGAATAGTTGGTAAGATCTCATCACTAGACATACGAGCTATTTCTAACGAATTGCACAGATGCCGATGTTCTGATGGCCTTCCCTGAACTGTATCGGTATGGTCGCGAACGGACTTGGTTTTCTATGAAATCGTTCCTCATCTACATGCTCGATGGAGTCATACAGGTACGTTACACCTTTCCTTGGGTCGTATCACCCCCCTGACATCCATGCAGTCTGTTCCTATCTACTTTATCATCACCTATACATACTTCACGACTACTTCTCGGACTGATGGATACGGCATCGAATTGTATGAGTATTCAACGGTAAGCTTTGTTCATTTAACTAAATGTTTTGTTATTGATGGTAATCCTCGGCAGACCATGGTTTTTGCCACCGTTATAGCTGTCAGCTTGTTCAATGGCCTGAACACAAATGTCTGGACTGCCTGGGTCTTCTTTGCTGTCTTCATCGGTATCATTATTCTCTTGATATTCACGGTAAGTTCCTAGCGCTCTTCCTGTCATCTATGAGACTGACGTCTCCACAGGCTGTCTACAACGCAATCAGCCCGGGATGGACAGTGACTAACGTCTATGGCAACAATTACTACCTGTTCACATCCGCCTATTTCTGGTTGTGTCAACCCCTCGTCATCGCCATCGCTCTCCTTCCACGATACCTCTATCGCGCATGGCAATTGGGGTATGCGCCTGGGGACCTAGAGATGCTACGCTACATCCGGAAGACACGGCCCGATCTTGACATGGCAACACTCCGAAGTGAATCGACGCGCTCCAAACCATATGCGTCTTCAAGGCGGCGTACATCCTCACACATGTCACGAGCGTCGATTGCTTGTTCCAGCGTCGATAATCTATCATTAGATCTACGGATGGCACAAGATCCGCGCGGTGCAAGCCGAACAGACATGTCCACTGGTATTCGCTCCGTATACCGCGGATTCGACTTCGCGACTGAAGAAGGTGGCGTTGCAATGCGACGCATGCAGACCAATCTGTCAGAGCGGAGGCAGAGTAGCCGCAACCTGCCTTCAATACGGCAGAGCCCGCCGAAGCGCAGCCTACGTCTGTTCTCCTCTCTGCGTCGCAAAACTACTCTCAAGAAGGATGATTGATGATACTTTTCGATTTGCATGCCATGGTTTGCTTCTTTACATTTTATTCATCATTCATCGCATTGTGCTGCTACTCATCTCCCCCCTTATTCCCACTCCACGTGTATGGTCATACTCACTGTATTCCTCTTCCTCACCCACTATTTATGACACAGGGTTATCTAAACACCTCGACGACGACACACCCGATGAACATACAAATATCAGAATTACTAATACACTATATACTGTGATGTAAATGAAACAAATAAAGATAGGGTAAAAATAACATGATTTTCAAACATCGGGACTGTCGCTGTTCTGCAAGAACTTGATCTTCTTCCTGGGGCTAGGGGTGGTAATAATGACTTCGGCAATGAGCTTGCGCTTCTTGGACAAATGCGGAGGAGTTGACGTTGACGGTTCAATAACGGTAGTTGCAGGCATACAATTCGGCGTTCCAGGGTGTGCAGAGGATCGTGAGCGAGTAGAGTGTTTAGAAGAAGTTCCTTCGTCTTGGTCGTCGTCCATGCGCACGGGTGCAACGGGCAAAGCATCAGCGTCATCCTCAGATTCGCACATGCGCTGCACCTCATATTCTTCGTCGTCGGATTCAACAATATCCTTGGCTTTGCCTCGCCGCTTCTTAGTGCTTCCCTTTGACTTCCCCTTCTTCGCCGTCTTGTTTTCATCCCCTTTACCCTGCTCGTATACTGAACACAACTCCACAGCTGTTCCGGCTCGGAGAAGGACGTCGATCCAGAGCTGTAGCGTTTATGAATGTCAGCTGAGATACGTGCCCGGGAACTCGCTGACATTGACCTTTTGATTTTCCTGAAGACTATCACCTGGGCCCTTAACCTCGACGAACTTGCATTTTCCTGTATCCGCATTCCACAAAAAGAGATCTGGACCGCCGGAACAGCGCCCAGCATAATCTTCACAAAAAATATGACATATCACAGACAGCGCTGTTCCGCCAAGACACTATAACTGCGTCAATTACCAGCCTTCCCACAGCGGAATTCAAACTCACACGGACTATCTTTACAATCTCCCCTTCCTCTACCAATTCCCAATCTACACCTACGCACCATGTCTTGCGTGCTCTATGCTCTGCTTCTACTCGGTTCACAATTTCCTCTCCTCGTCCATCCTCGAGTTCCTTGAGCCTTGTTTCGATGGGATCTCGTCGAGCATGATAGAATGCGTCTTCTGCGATATCCAACGGTGCAGTCTGGAAAGGGGTCTCGAAGGCACCGGGGATGGGGAGGAAGATGATATCCCAGAAGAGGATACCAAAGAGGGTAGTGATGATTCTAGTTTCTGAGTGTATGCTGCGGAATTGAGCGATCATAAGGGTGGAAGGCGAGAAAGGCGAGAGATAGACATACCCTTTGAACCCTTGGTCTTCGTACCATTGAAGTGCGAGTGTCTCGACATTCACTTCTAGGTTATCTCGTCCAACCCAGATGGACTTTCCTTTCTCCTCTTTCCGTTCCCTTGCCTAGGAACAGGTCAATATTTGGTTTCTCATCCAGAATACGAGAACTTACCTCAGCTTTGATCGAGACAGGCGTCGCATCTACTTTTGTCACGCCAGGCTTTTTCGGCGACAAAAATTTAGTGATGTCTCCTGCTTGAGTGATAGAGACTTTTGGTTTGGCATTGTCATTGATGTTCCGCCCGGAACGGTCGAGTTTTAAACTCCCTGCACGGTGGCGCACGCGCACTCCTTCAATGGAGACCAACACAAGAGGTTGGAGGTTCCATTCGCTCGTATGCCGATCTGCAGGCTCAACTTTAAGCTTTTTTTCAAGAGCTGTCAGGCGACGGTCAAGTTTGGGGCGAAATACTATCCGGTAATCAGTCAGGACGCAACAAACATTAGCTTCAGGATCCCAACCCACCAATATGTGTATCATCATCTTTAAGAGCATCGAGGCATGCCGAAAGCGCGTCATCATATCTGACTACATGTTTCTCTAGGATCAGCGCCCGGCGCTCGTGCCATCTCCCCCGTCGTCCACGACGCCACCGCCTCTGCGCAAGCAGGGACTCGAGAACACTGAGTTCATATTCGTGTTCCCCGAGAATGCCGAGCGCATGCGCGCCTTTACAAACGAGGCGAGTTAGGACGTGCCCTACAAAAAAAGTTAAGTAAGTGGGTGCATGTGGTGGATGGAATATACACACCGCTCTCAAACCTCTCTAATCCATACCCTCTCTCTTCCCCCTCAAGACCACCTTCATCCTTCATCTTTACTAGAGCCTGCCAGTGCGGATACACTTCCTCGAAAATTTCCTTCACTAGTCGTGCCCTATGCACACGCACGGAGTCTGGTTTCTCAGTGTTGCCAGACACACCAGATCTGGATTGCGGCCTGCCCTTGCTACTTGAAGCAGGTGTTGCAAAGGTGTTTGATACAGGGGTCTGCACAGTCTTCGTAGAAATTGGTGTCTGTGGTGCTCCAGGTGCAGCACTTGGTGTTACTGGTGTCTTGAATCGAAGCTCATCCGTGGCTGGAGTCTTAAATTCCCTCTCAGCTCCCACTGCTGCAAAGTTCCCGGCGAACATGGCATCTACAATTTCTTCCTGCTCAAGCGCTTGTTCGTAAGCGAGAAGGGCATCACGTGTAGGCCAGATGTCCTTCGTACGTGTGGAGGCTATGTTTGCATAGGAGCGCTTCTTAAACCGTGAGAGCAGGGAGGGCAGAAGAAGAGCTTGGGAGGATTGAGTTCTATATGATAAGTTAGACTGTGGTATAGAGAAACGAAAAGGCACAAGAAGGTGCAGGGGGAGAAGAAGAGACGCACAGCCTGAAATATATTATGTTCGCCCGCCTCACGAACCGATGAAAGCTCTCATGTACACGCACACACTTGCCCAGTGTACCGAGAACAATATCGCGCAGTCGTTTCTGGGCTGTCTCGCGACCAAAAGGGAGGGTAGTTTGTCGAAAAATGGCTGGTGATGATGTAAAAGTTGCAGGAATTTTGGATGTCGATCGGATCTTGGACGTCGTCATAGCACAGGCGAATGATGATATTAGTGTCGACTGCGTGCAAGAACCTCTTAAAAGAGCGTGTATCATTTCGGACTGTATTTGCGGAGATTCAGAAGATCAGGCTAGACGTGACAAGGACTTGAGGACACACTTTTGAACTAGCTTTGACACGCATCTGCTTTGCGATGCAGCGTAGTTCGTCAACTCTAAGGCACTCGAGGAGGGTAGGAAGGTCCATTTGAGACTCGTCCTCTGCTAGAATGACTCCGGGCTCTGGGAGTGTTTCGACGTGGTTCATTTTGGTGTCAGCCATAGGAAGGTCTTCGAGTTTTATAGAAGAGGGACCAGCAAGAGCGTTTGCAGCAGAGAGTGTTGCATCTAAAGGTATTGGGACTTCCTCGGTCTTGATAATAAGGGGTGTAAGTGGTGTGGGTTGATACAAGTGCGGTGCAAGTATTTCCTGAGGTTGCAGAATGCGTGAAGGCAGGGAACGTGGTGCATCTGTGAGGTCTATTATTTCCCTCTCCTCTACGCTCATCTTGACGGCCTCTTCATCTATGGTGTCTACTTTGACTTGACCTGGTACAAAGCATATCTCGTTGATAGCTTGAATAAGCCCTTCTTTGCTACCTATTTCAGCTTCATATTTGAGGGAGTCTAGACGGTGCCATGCATTGAATTTTCGTAAAAGAAGCTTCGTCATAAGAAACTTTGCATTTGCTATTTATCACTGAGTTTAGCTCATGAGGTTATGGAAAGTAAACATACGCGAAAGTCTGTCATATCTCTGGAAGTAATCAAGTTCTGGAAGGTCAAATAAATGTGCCTCGGTCTCTATCAAAGTCCCGAGCATGTCTGAGAGTGCGTGTATTTAGCATGCTTGAAAATGAAATCTTGATACATGACACACCTTCAAAAAGTCGGACATATACATTGACCTTCTTGTCAGATGCGTCTCCTGTCTCCTGATCGTGGTTCAAGTTGCAGAGCTCTCCCAGGCGCTCACCTTCACATATTTCGGTTTCGTACGAGTAGTCGCCTTCAATTTCGCCACCGGAGAATATGAGTGTACTAACTGAGTCCGCTTTTGGTGAACTTGGGCTCATTGTCGGGGTTGATGTGCATGATTGAGGCGTGTTGATGTCTTGCAGTATCGCGATCACGTGGGTGTTACCATCATAATTCGGCACTAATGAGACTCGGATGTACCGCCTCGCGATGTGAAAACCATGAGAAGCTAGGGACTCTGCATGTCCCCACCGGCGATTATTTGCAAGTGACTACTGTGACTAGTATACCAAACAGCAAGGAAAACTCGGTAATAGACCCATTCGTCTGCAAGTGCAGGATGACTCAGTGGAGATGAGCATGTTGTCCAGTCACGGATCTATCGCATTGTCCTGCCGACACCATTGGTCAATACCCGTTAGTATCTGGATTGAAGACTACATTTCATTGTTGTATAAGCCACTCGTGTGCGTGCGGGATTCAGACTCCTGACGGAGAGTTTGTCTATACCCTTCTCCACTGTGCAGATTACACCCGGGTATGCGCTTACCACGCGCCAGAGGACAAGCGCTCAAGGCCCCACGCTTCCGAGTATTTGTAGGTCTGCGTTGATGACGAGGATGTCACGCAAGCGGCTCTGGAGATTTCACCCCGTAAATGAAACATTGGGGCAATGGTTCGAGTTGGCGAATGGCGTACTCAGTGAAGCTCTATTGTGAAGCTTTGGTTGTTGGGGGGGGGGGGGGGCCGTGTTTGAAGGAAATGGGGAGTTAACAACTCAATGTAGTAAGTATTGGGTTTGTGATCGTGTTGGCCGTCACTGAAATTCGTCGGTTATGTAAATACAATGTCAATTTCTCCATCATGCGTCGGTTTATACATCGTCCTCGAGACGTACAGAATCCGATTGGAGCACATCAAATTTTTGGAGAGAAGCGGAGCACTGGAAAAGATCATACAACATCCTACTAGCTACACTAGTGTATTGCGAAAGGGTATCATACAAACCAATACACCGGTCTACCCCCAAAAAATAACCTGAGGGACGCTCAGTATCCTCTCCTCAGCCTATCATTTTCTTCCCGCAACCTCTGATTCTCCTCCCTCAACTTTTTCACCTCCCCACCCCACTCCTCCATCTCCTGCCGAAGCCCGCGCCCCATTCGCAACATATCAACGTGCAGCGCTTTTATGTCTGCGTGGTTCTTGGTCTGCATGTCCACAATGAGCCCCCGGAAGAGCTCGTATGCACCGCTTGCCCCAGATTGCATAGGGAACGTGCCTGAGTTTCGCCGGAGTGGTGATGGAACCCAGGTCTGTGCCACGGGTCGGCGAGGGGAAACTTGCATTGAGAGCTTACGCTCGTGAGTCACTTGCGCCTCTTCTTCGTCTTCTTCCACGGCGTTTAATTCCTCGTACTTGCCAGCATCTTCCGCATCCACATTGACTTCTTTGTCCTTTCCCTTATCCTTACTTCCCCTGGACTTTGCAGTACCGATAACACTAAGGCCTGTGCTGCCCGTCTCTGTCCTCGTCCTCCCTACACTTGTTCTCACCCTTGGTTTCTGGGCTTCAACGACTATTCTTGCTGACTGTCTCTTTATGTCGGCTACGGGGGTTACGGGGTCTATCGGCAAATCCGGAGACGAGATTTCTGTGCGTGCATCCTCGTCTTCATCGGCAGGCGTCTTTGAGCGAGCGCTTTCCCTCGTCTTCGATGAAGAGATCGATATTGTCGACGGGGCGCGCTTTAACGAAGACCCTTTGGTTCTCGTGCCAACAGTTAAATTCGATGACGTCCTTGTAATCTCAGAACGAGTGGATGATCCAGAAGCAACCCTCGTCTCTCTCGTTTTATCTGTACGCATTGAAGCCAGTCTAGTGGAGATCGACTCAGCAGGGTGCGCATGGATACCCAAAAGCCTAGACTTTTGGGAAGATGCGGCCCGTGTATTCAATCGCATTGGGGTATCACTTGCATCATCAAAGATATTTTCCCGTGATGTAGACACACTACTGCGTAGTGCACCAGTTACTAGTTTTTGAGACGCATGTGTTAGCGCTCTCTACATGTATACCGCATAAAAGGTAACCCACTAGAACTTTCGGTGCTTCTGCCACCATGCGGTGATATAGGATTCCTCGATGGTGAGAAAGCACCTCGATTTGAGACACGCCTGGTCGGCGTACTGGTCTCTAAAAAATCCTGCTTCTTAGGTGTCCCAGCAATAGATGATTTTATTGACGAAATCCCATTCTTTCTCGGTACAGCAGCCGCCACAGGTCGGAGGGGAGAACGAACGTTTGAGGCTACTTTGGCACGAGCACGTACAGGAGAGAAGTTTGCTGATGGATTGGAAATACTTGGTTTAACAGCAGACGCAGAGGTTTTTAATCTTTTCTGCTTTTCTCGTTAGGTTGGGAAAGATAGCAAATTCAACCACTGTGTGCCAAAGATACGTACCTGAACAGCGAGACATAGTACTCCTTGTCCAGTCTCGCCCACAGAAACTCTCTTCATCTCCTTGTCCAGTTCTCTGAGATTGAGAATCCTCAGCCCATCCCGCATACCGAGGTAGATAACTGCACCCTCAGGTGAAAATGTGATCGAGGTAATGGGCTCCGAGGACAAGACTGTCTTGAATAACCTATGCCAAGGGAGTTAGTGCATAATGAGATAGAACATGTGCGTATGTACCCCTTATCCTTATCCAGATCAACAAGGCTAACGCTATCTGTGCTGGCAACAGCAACCAGCGTCTTGCTAAACGGGCTGCACGCGATGCCCACTACGTCCCGTCCAATGCTAATGGATTTTACAGGCGCGGAAGGCTTGTCTACGTCGTAAACCAGTATATCACGGCCGAGACCAAGAAGGAGGCGGGTTCGAACATGAGGATGGAATGTCATGGTGCTCACAGACCTGGGAGCACTTGTGGGGAGGGGGAGAGATTTATGTTTGGCAGGGGCGAGTAGATCGTGAATATGTACCCCATTTGAAGAGGCGGAAGCGATGAGCGTACTGTCGTTTGACACAACTAGCGCGGTAATCGTTGTTCCATGGGATTCGAGGGTTTTAAGTACTGTTGCTGATCCAGCTGCATATTCCAGCACAATCACCTTCTTCCCGACGCCCAGTACTAAATTTCCTGACGGAGTTACTGCCATAGTATTTATCTCGCTTTCCTCCCTGGATTGCACGTATATGGCCTTATCCAACCGACTTTTGGAGGTCATGAAGCGATCAATGCTAAAGGGAGAGGCGAGATAGAGAGATGAGTTATCGGGGGACCATGCTGATGCTAGATATTGAGATAGAAGAGGCTGGGTTATTGGAAGGAAAGATGGAGGATTCTTTAGAGTGACAGGAGAAGCCAATGCGAGGGCTGTCGTGGTGACCAAGGCAAGCATGTTGGTCGTGTTGTGAAGTTATCACTGGTTGATTTTCAAGGAGTGGTTGACAAGGAATGAAGGAGGACGTGCAAAGTTGTAACAGTTTCCTGGTATGACAAGTTGAATGATAAATATGTTATACAGAAGACTGATTAAACAACAATCCACGGTACGCAGGACGCGTCGGTCATGTGATACAAAACCCTCCGTCAGTCACATGATGTAAATAGCGCGAGTCTAATAATAGATTCGCTCTTGATGTTTTCGTCTACAGACTACCGTACTACCCGCAGGAGCCCATTAATGCAGTACCCATACGAACATACACCTCCATGTATGCAGTTCAGCGGGTCAAGATGATGGCACGCGTTTCTCGCTTGCCCAACTCGATAATACTATATTGATTGGTTGTCCATTCTAAGTACCTCCGCCCTCATCTCCCTTCCCTCCAGGTTCCTCACTGCCCACAGACCGCAACAAGTGCGTTCTATCTGGGTCAACACCAAGCCTACGTGCACCGGGGCACGCGATTAGTCATCCTCCCCTCCATGCCGTCGCGCCCAACCCAGCAAAGCATAATAACATAATAAGCTCCCGGTGCGGTAGTAAGCGGCTTTTGGTGCAGTTACAACATAATGTCTGTCACACCATGAATATACACACACTGCGCTAACCATGTCTCCTTCAGTTGATGCTCGCCTTGCTATCCTAGCTGTCTTACCTGCTTCCTTTGTTTTTATCACATCCCTCAAGCGACTCATTAGGAACAGACAAAACAAACTTCCCCCTGGCCCAGTGCCGCTCCCACTGTTAGGAAATGTCTTATCGATCAATACCAAGGAGCCTTGGTTGACTTATACCGAATGGGCTGCTGCTTATGGTACGTGATCACATAGTACCACGGTGCATATGTTGTGCAGATCATCGTATCAGGAGACTTGTTTTTCGTGCGACTTTTAGGCCAGGAAGTCGTGGTGATCAATTCTCAGCACGTTGCGAAAGCCTTGCTGGACAAGCGTTCTCGCATTTACTCCGATAGACCATACATAGCCACACTTGAGCCGTGCGTTCTTCTTACATTCTTCCATTTAATCATTATGGAGTACAGACAGGTTTGGTTGGTCGGTCATCTTTGGATTCGCATGCTATGGTGACGAATGGCGTCTTTGCCGACGACTCTTCCACCAAACTTTCCATACCGACTCGGCACTCAAGTTTCGTCCAATGCAGATCAAGCGGGCTCATGAGATGATCGTCAATCTAATCGATGACCCTGAACATTATCATTCTCACTTCGCAACGTCAGTCGACGTGTTTGTAAACATCGAATGATTGTTAACTTGCTCATAGATTCTCGTCATCAGTTGCGATGTCAGTGACATACGGCTATCAAACCAGTCCTCGTAATGATCCTCTGGTCCGAATCGTAGAAAATGCACTGGCTATTGGCAATCAGGTGGCAATCCCAGAGAGAGCAATCTTACTCAAAACCTTCCCCTTCTGTGAGCTCAGCTCTTTTTCTCGTGAAAATAGTTGACATTTTGCACTCCGATGCAGTACTGAAGTTACCTGACTGGTGTTGGGGATCCTCGATCAAACGCGAGGCCCAAGCCTCGACCAATCTCATGACTGAAATGACGGAGGTGCCATTTCGATATACGCAGCGACATATGGTAGGCATCTTTCGTTTCAAAAATATTAGTTTTGTCCCAGCTATTACTTACATGATCGTCAAGGCAGAAGACTTGGCCCTTGGTCAGTTTTCGATGGTGGCAGAAAATCTTCAACGAATGGAGAAGCAGGATCAGACATCCAGACCATTGTTTGAGAGTGCCTTGAAGAAAGCAGCTACTTCTGCTATCGTGGGTTCGTCATCTTTTTACGAAGGATGTTATACTGCTCTTTGATACACATCTACGCAGGTTCATACGAGACGGTTAGCGGATGTCCAAACCATATTGTCCACTGCTGAATGTCTTCGCAGGGTGCTTCGGTCTTGATGGCTTTTGCTCTCGCCATGGTGTCTTACCCAAATGTTCAACAACGCGCACAAGCGGAGATAGACTCGGTGGTTGGGCGGGACCGCTTGCCTACATTTGAAGACAGAGCGTCACTACCATATATTGAATCAGTTCTGCGGGAGACTTTGCGATGGCAGCCTGTCGCACCCATTGGTAATCTTCCTTGCTGAGGGATCAAGCCTGCACTGAAGATGATATTATAGCGCTACATGCCACCTCGGATGATGATATATATGACGGTTACTTTATTCCAAAAGGTCTGCCGTTTTTGTCTAATGAGGAGATCATCGGTAACATCATACATCAGGAGCGAATGTCATATGCAACATATGGTCAGATACATTCTGTCTAGGTTTCGAGATGCTGACGTTATATTGCAGGGGAATTGCACGGGATGAAAAGCGGTACCCCAATGCATCTGTGTTTATGCCAGAGAGGTTCATGGACGCCGATGGTGCGCTGACGGACGACGACCCGGCTGAATATTGTTTTGGCTTAGGCCGACGTAGATGTCCAGGTGGGTTGGGTTATTTCATTGCCGTATTGCATGTGATGAGCCAATACATTCTTTGATCAGGCCGGTATGCTGCTGATGCCTCAGCGTGGTCTGCTATCGTTACTATGCTGGCCACGGTAGAGTTTTTTTTTGCCAAAAATGACCAGGGAAAAGTGATCGAATTCACCCCCGAATTCACGACGGGACTCTTTCAGTACTTGTTTTCTTATGTTATTTCATCCGGTTACTAATACCGATTTAGTTCTGTTACGGTCTTTCCCTGCAGTATTTCGCCACGTTCTCATATTCATTCAGGACTCGTGGGCGCTGCTTTACGAATGGGAGAGTAACATGTATGTGACAGTGAAAGCCTTGTCATCGTCCTTTTCTATGTTCTGACTTGGGCCAACTGCCAATCAGTCTCCTAGCTGTTATTTTCGTGTCGCAATAGTACTCTCAGTGTACCTATATTTGATGCGTCCTTTTTCCAGTTCGAGTTGTGTCGACACATACCTTGTTTGAGTAGTTTTGATATTTGATTTCGTTAGCAAACTACTAAGGGCCTGTACAGACTTGTACAGACTTACGGCCATGATCAATTTTCTGCAGTGAATGTTTGAACATCGAGACGCGTCAGTCACATGATGTAAACAGCGTGAGTCTAATAATAGATTTGCTAAAGTTTGAGTTAACGTCTACTATAGTCTAGGCCCCTACCCGCAGGAGCTCATTTCACTTCACTTCCTCTTCTATCTGCAGGCGGGGTCCTTGGTTTCATTTCGCGGCTCTATACCCCGTCCTAACATATGATGTCACAGCCGGGAACGAACCTAATAAACCATTCCTCTCCAACACCAACTTCTACACATGATCTCCCTTTCACCTCACCTCCTCTAGTCACGATCGTTTATGTGCGCTGCCTGCAGTGACTAATATTCGTGGAGCGTCGTGGTCTATGCTGGTGGACATGTTTCAAGTTCGCATCGAGTTCTAACTTGCACACTTTATCCTGCAGGAAGTAAACTAGGAAGTAATTCTAGATAGTAATACTTGGTAACAACGGGAGGAGACGTAGTGAATGAAATCTTCATACGCCCCTAAACTGTTTTGCGAGAGACCAATGAGGTGCAAGAAGGCAAATAGGTATTGTATGAAACCTGTGGAATACGCATAAATATCCAGTCGATTAACATAAGTGCATGCCCAAAATTTGACTGACAAATACAACCGGCTACTGTCCCCGACACTTGTGCCATGACATGCCGTGTGTGGCACTACTCAAGTCCAGCTGCAGGGCATTGTTGGGTATTACCAGTGTGGTGCCTGGGGCATACATCGCAGACGAGTATAAAGCGAGTGGGATCCAAAGGAGAAGTCGTCCTTCGGGACCTACAATCCATCCCTCCCCATTCGGGCCTAATGAGCCCAGGGTTTGAGAATCTTGGAGAAAAGAGTTTGGGGTTGGGGCGTCGGACTCAGAATCTTGGAGAAAGGAGGAGGCGGAATTAAGGGCATGAGTCAGGTTGGATGAGAAACATATTGTAGGTACTTCAAATGGTTGGTGCTGCTTTAGAAATTCCAAATCCCACACCCGGATGGTCTTGTCGGATGACCCAGACACGATGCGTTTACCATCAGGTGAGATTGTGACAGACAGAATGCTTCCGGTGTGCCCTCGAAAAACGACTGCCTCGCCAGTCTTCAAATCCCACACCCGGATGGTCTGGTCATCCGACCCAGACACGATGCGATTGCCATCCAAGGAAATCACGACAGTGTTAACGCGCTCAGTGTGGCCTTGGAGAGCGGCGCCCACTTGTTTGTCAGTCCTCATATCCCACACACGAATAGTCTTGTCTCGTGAGCCAGATACAAGGTGACATACATCCGGCGAGATTGCAACAGAGAGGACCCAGCCAGTGTGGCCTCGGAGACGGACACGTGATACCGCGCCAGTCCCCATATCCCTCACTTGAATTGTACTGTCATCCGAACCAGACACTATGCGGTTTCCGTCCGATGAAATTGCAACACACCGAACGTAGTCAGAGTGCCCACCAAGAGAATATACATTGCCGGTCTCCATATGCCACGCCCGGACTGTCCTGTCGTCTGAACCAGATATGATATGATTTCTGTCGGGCGAAATTGCGACAGACCGCACATAGTCAGTATGGCCTCGGAAAACACCCGATGCTTTCCCAGTTTCCGCATTCCACATGCGTATGCTCTCATCAGCTGAACCCGACACAATGCCCTTCCCGTCCGGCGAGATTGCGACTGACAGAACAGGATTGATGTGCCCTTGGAGAGGGGGAACCAATGCCTTTCCGGTCTCTATATTCCACACTCGAATTGTGGTGTCGTCCGAGCCAGACACGATGGAACATCCATCGGGCGAGATTGCAACAGAATTGATAGAGGCAGTGTGACATTCGAGGGTGTTAACCGATGCCTTGCTCGTAATGGTGTCGGCATCCCACACCCGAATTGTTTTGTCGTATGAACCAGAAACTATGCGGCTTCCATCTGGTGAGATTGCGACAGACCCAACCCAACCAGTATGGCCTTGGAGAGGGGATCCTATTGCTTCACCATTCTTCGCATCCCACACTCGGATTGTCTGGTCATCTGAACCAGATAGAATGCGGCTTCCATCCGACATGATTGTGAGTGACAGAACAGCGTCAGCGTGACCTTTGAGGGGGGCACCAATTGCTTCACCAGTCTCCATATCCCACACCCGAATTGTCTTGTCGGATGACCCAGACACAATGTGTTTTCCATCAGGCGAGATTACAACAGAGAAGACAGTGCCAACATGGCCTTGGAGAGAGGCGCCCAATGCCTTGCCGGTCTCTATATCCCACACCCGGATCGTCCTGTCTTCCGAACCAGACACGATACGTTTCCCATTCGGTGAGATTGTGACAGAGTAAACCTTGTTTGTGTGGCCTTGTAGTGGGGCACCGAACGCCTCGCCAGTCTCCATGTCCCACATCCGAGTTGTCTTGTCGGCCAATCCAGACACGATACGCTTTCCATCTGGTGAGATTGCGATAGACAAAACTGAGTTAGTGTGACCTATGAGAGGAGATCCTGATGCCTCGCCAGTCTTTGCATCCCACACCCGGACTGTTTCGTCCTCCGAACCTGAAACAATGTGATGTCCATCCGGCGAGAATGCGATAGACAAAATAGAGCCAGTGTGGCCTCGAAGAGGGGCAGAAAATGCCTCGCCAGTATCCATGTCCCACACCTGAATCGTTCCATCTTCTAAACCGCACGCAATGTGTTTTCCGTCTGGCGACAATGCAACCGAGTAAACAACGTCATTCGCACGGAGTATCTTCTCCATCTGAGGCCAATTTTCGACATGGCCAGCAACAATGCGGGGGGTGCAAGAAAACTTGGAGGCGAACTTGCGGAACATTCTGGACTGCGTTGGGGCGAACGGCAGAGCGGACAAGTATAAATGGGGAGTGCTGCGTAGAATGGTGATTGCGAAAGTTCGGACGAAACGCAGCGTATCCCTGGTAGCGTGACCAACATGCGTGAATTCAGCATGACCCTGCAACCACCCCACTACTCGTAAGAATTCATTGAGAAAAGAACAAACTTGAACTACGCACCGAAAACCAATCTGCAACAGACGAGAGGGTCACTACCGAGCCACCAAGGCCCTTCATCAGGGCCAGCGCTTCCAACCACCAAAGAAGGCGCTCTTCATCGAAGAAAGCTTCAACTTCCTTGGCGAGCGACAACTCGAAGGACACGGAGCCAACATGTGTGCCCCAGAATCGACATGAGTATGATAATTCAGTTGAAATAGAATCCTTCACTCGTTTCTCCAATTCAGGGACAGATGAGTTAGGTAAGTAAGAACTCTCTAAGGAGCATATGTTGAAGCGAAGTCCACCCTCCATGACTCGAAGTGAAGCAAAGGCAAGATCATTGTGTATTGATGAGGCATCAATGAAGAAGCCATGGCTCCGCGATTTGTCTGTGAGAAAGTCATAGAAGGATGCGTGGAGGGGACGTATGGGAGTATGGGAGTCCGAAGTGCCAGTCAAAAGGGACCCCAGTGGCCCAAGGACCCGGCCCACTTCGTAATCGCAAGTCCCTTCGAGAAAATGGAGTCGCATGGCCGTCAACGCAGGCATGGGCAGGGGTTCCAACGAGGCAAGGATTTGCCCCATCACTGAGCAAAACACCGGGATAGCTTCTCTGCGCTCGTCCTCCGGCATGATTTCTCCCAAGATGCGTGCATACATAATATCCAACAGACGCGTTCCTTTTTCAGATGTTCCTGCAATCATAGCTTTGTAATGGCCCACCGGACCCACGCCCACTTTGTTCGTACCCTTGATGTACTCACAGGCGAGACGGGCCCATTCAAACAGGCCATCTGATTTCAGAGCGAGCGCCTTAAAGTGTACATCGCTCAAGACGTGACGCAGGTCTTCCAGCTTGTGGGAGATATAAAGCTGAATGTCGAGTTCTGTAGACAAAGACGAGACATCATCCAAGGAAACGTGGCGAACATGTGGTGCAGCATGCAGAGTGTTATGAATGTCTTCAAGTGGACAGGAAATGAGGAGAATGCGGAAGTTGGTTGGAAGTTCAACTAGTTGTGAGGTTGAACTGTTCAGTTTGCCAGCGAGTAGACGAAGAATCTGTTCCCGAGAATCAGCTTCACCGCTCTCATCCAACGCATCGATGACAATGAGCACGGGTGCAGCAATGGCTTTTGAGGCTATGCTCGTCGGCCCAATGATGAGTTCCTGCCACTGTTTTGTGATATCTAGAGTGCGCTTGAGTCCGTCGTGATCACGAACTGCTTGCGCCAAGGCTCGTCGCACGATAGGGTTGCAGTCCGCTAATTCTCTTGCGATGGTCGTGAATATTTTGTCTTGACGCCGATCCGCTTGCCGAGTGCGATCGAAGCAGAAACATGAGCCAAGACCACCGTTTTCGATATACCAGTTGGCTATTGTATGGGCAACGGCCGATTTACCCTTGCCTGCTGTGCCAGACAACCATAATACGCGTGGAGCGCCCTCCTCGGTGCTACTGATCCAATTCTGAATATCCTTCAAAAGGTCTCGCCGAGTATTTGGCAAACAGCATTTACACGTATTCAATCCGGCGCCTGTTGCGTACTCCATGCCTACAAGGTCCAGACTCTCAGCTATGCCAGAGGTCGTGGAATGTCAGATAAGGCTCAACAAAATCTAAGAGCGTCTCTTACCCATATGGTGGACGATCACAACGGTGTCACGAGCCACTCGGTCTCGGAATTGTTGCATGAGACCATCGAGAACATTGCTGTAGCTCTTAATCGTTGTATCCGTTTCGTCGAAAATGTGCTTGCCGAGCCTTATCCCTATACAAACAGGCACCATTGAGTCCCAGAAGGCGAAGCAGTGGGATCAACCCACAGGCACTCTTCGTCTCGGAGTAATGGCTGATGAAATCAGCGCACTCCAGTGTCTGCTGCGCTATCTTCCCATATATCGCTAGCATTGACTGAATCTTGGCCAATTCCTCCTCTTCCGTGATGAAAATATAGACTTCAGATATCTTTGAGAGTAAACTGGAAACAGCGACATCACGGTCTGCCTGATCAAGAATCATCTGTCATGGAAAATCTTGTCGCCCTGCGATGGTGATGATTGAGAAAGAAGCCTACCTTGGATGCGCAAGTGAAGATACTCAATGCCGCCTTCGCGTAGGGATGGACCTGTGTGTGAATGTTAGTCGCGTACAGCAAAGAGATACGTGACTGTACATTCGCGATCTCGTTGGCAATGAAATTGAATGCCTTCAAAGGTCGAAGCAACGCGGAGAACGTGTCAATTGCATCAGAAACAGACGGTAGATTGTTGATTGCGGAAGAGGTATCTTGGACTATTGTTGGGACCTGGCCAATGCCTGCGACACCTTTGGTAGTTTCGGTGATTCTTTCGTTAACAAGCTTCAGGTCGAGATGTTCGGCCTGGTTATAAAAGTTAACATATCATCAAAAAAGACGGATCATAATATTGCGAACTACGTTGGACGAATTTACTTCTGTAATCCCCGAATTGGAAGATTTTTCAGGATTCGGTTCGAGCGTTGGAGCGGTGATATCCTGCAGAAGTGAAGGGTAGCAATCATGGTACACAGAGCATACTCAGAGATGAGATCGTGGATACCTTGTTTGACTGAATGAATTGAATGTCTTGTGGGCTGGAACTTGCAGTCGTGGTTTCAGGGTTGAGAGACTGTCGAGCGCTTCGAGCGAAGCGCTTGGTCACCTTGTCGAGTAACTTGGGAACTGACCCCAAAAATCGTCCACGAGACCCATTCCTCGAATCCGGGAGAGAGAACAGCTGTGATCATTACAAATAATGCATAGTTCGAAAGACAGAGGTCCATACATCTTGGCTGGCTGCCCTCCTGTCTCTCTCCTGTACCAAAGGACGGTCTGGATGACTTGGCTTCAACCATCCCCAACGGGTCTTATGATGAGGACTGTTTTCATCCATTGAGAAAGTGTGATGGACAGATGAGTGTGCGTGTCAAAAGATTCCTTGGTGAAAAAGGAGCGAGGGTGAGTGGAGCCAAAGATAGACATGCACTGGCTGCATGTCTGCCGCAATGAGTATCATTATTGAATGATGTGTCTGGAAGGGTCCGTTAAAAATCGTGCGGGAACGTTACATAATGATCGATTCAGGACTTGATCGATAAGATCATCGACGCGTGCCGGAAACTCATCCGCAGGCTCCGGTTCCGCACTTTGCTATTACATAATGCTAGGTTTATACCCATGTACAAATTGGATCGTAGTACATAGCCGATCGAGACCATGACACACCCGGGCCTAAGTTCTCACTTGACAATATATTGATTAGCTGTCCATTCAAATTTCTAAGCACCCCCGCCCTCATCTCCCTTTCCACAGACCTCCACACGTCGCCGACCGTGACGAGCGCCTGCTATCTGGGATCAGCGCCAAGCCTACGACAGCGAGGTATGGATAAGTATTTCAATAAGCTCTCGGCGCGGTTTTCCGTGCAGTTAAAACTCAATGCCTGTCGCGTCTTGTATACCCACACACTGCTCTAACCATGTTTCCTTCAGTTGATGCTCGCCTTGCTATGCTCGCCGTCTTACCTGCTTTCTTTGTTTTTATCACATCCCTCAAGCGGTTCATTAGGAACAGACAAAACAAACTTCCCCCTGGCCCAGTGCCGCTCCCACTGTTAGGAAATGTCTTATCGATCAACACCAAGGAGCCTTGGTTGACTTATACCGAATGGGCTGCTGCTTATGGTACGTGGTCACATAATACCGCGGTACATATGTTATGCAGATCATTATATCAGGAGACTTGGTTTTCGTGCGACTTCTAGGCCAGGAAGTCGTGGTGATCAATTCCCAGCACGTTGCGGAAGCCTTGCTGGACAAGCGTTCTCGCATTTACTCCGATAGACCATACATAGCCACACTTGAGCCGTGCGTTCTTCTAAAATTCCTCCATTTAATCATTATGGAGTACGTACAGGTTTGGTTGGTCGGTCATCTTTGCATTCGCAGGCTACAGTGACGAATGGCGTCTTTGTCGACGACTTTTCCACCAAACTTTCCATACTGACTCTGCAATCAAGTTTCGTCCAATGCAGATCAAGCGGGCTCATGAGATGATCGTCAATCTAATCGATGAACCTGAACATTATCATTCTCACTTCGCAACGTCAGTCAACGAGTTTGCAAACATCAAATGATTATCAACCTGTCAATAGATTCTCGTCATCAGTTGCATTGTCAGTGACATACGGCTACCAAACCAGTCCTCGTGATGATCCTCTGGTCCGAATGGTAGAAAACGCACTGGCTATTGGCTTTCAGGTGGTAACCCCAGAGAGAGCAATCTTGCTCAAAACCTTCCCCTTCTGTGAGCTCATCTCTTTTTCTCATGAAAATAATTGACATTCTGTACTCTGATGCAGTGCTGAAGTTACCTGACTGGTGTTGGGGATCCTCGATCAAACGCGAGGCCCAAGCTTCGACCAATCTCATGACTGAAATGACGGAGGTGCCATTTCGATATACGCAGCAGCATATGGTAGGCATCTTTTGTTTTATTCCCAGCTATTAATTACATGGTCGGCAAGACCGAAGACTCGGCCCTTGGTCAGTTTTCGATGGTAGCAGAAAACCTTCAACGAATGGAGAAGCAGGATCAGACATCCAGACCATTGTTTGAGAGTGCCTTGAAGAAAGCAGCTACTTCTGCTATTGTAGGTTCGTCATCTTTTTTTGAAGGATGTATACTGCTCTTTGATACACATCTATGTAGGTTCATACGAGACGGTTAGCGGATGTCCGAACCATATTGTCAACCGCTGAATGTCTTCGCAGAGTACTTCGGTTTTGATGGCTTTTGCTCTCGCCATGGTGTCTTACCCAGATGTTCAAAAGCGCGCACAAGCGGAGATCGACTCAGTTGTTGGGCGGGACCGCTTACCTACATTTGAAGACAGAACGTCACTACCATATATTGAATCCGTTCTGCGAGAGACTTTGCGATGGCAGCCTGTCGGGCCCATTGGTAATCTTCCTCGCTGAGGAATCAAGCCTGCACTGAAGATGGTGTTATAGCGCCGCATGCCACCTCGAGTGATGATATATATAACGGTTACTTTATTCCAAAAGGTCTGCCATTTTTGTCTAATGAACAGATCATCAGTAACATCATACATCAGGAGTGACTGTCATATGCAACATATGGTCAGATACATTCTGTCCAGGTTTCGAGATACTGACATTATATTGCAGGGGAATTACACGGGATGAAAAGCGGTACCCCAATGCATCTGTGTTTATGCCAGAGAGGTTCATGGACGCCGATGGTGCACTGACGGACGACGACCCGGCTGAATATTGTTTTGGCTTAGGCAGACGTAGATGTCCAGGTAGGTTGAGTTATTTCACTGCCGTATTGCATGTGATGAGCCAATACATTCTTTGATCAGGCCGGTATACTGCTGATGCCTCAGCGTGGTCTGCTATCGTTACTATGCTGGCCACGGTGGAGTTTTCTTTTGCCAAAAATGACCAGGGCAAAGTGATCGAATTCACCCCTCAATTCACGACGGGACTCTTTCAGTACTTGTTTTCTTGTGTTATTTCATTCGGTTACTAATATCGATTTAGTTCTGTTACGGTCTTTCCCTGCAGTATTTCGCCACGTTCTCATGTTCATTCAGGACTCGTGGGTGCTGCTTTACGAATGGGAGAGTAATGTGTATGTGACAGTGAAAGGCTTGGGCCACTGCCAATCAGTCTCCTAGGTATTCTTCTCGTGCCGCAGTTGCTCTCAGTGTACCTATATTCGATGCGTCCTTTTTCCAGTTCGAGTTGTGTCGGCACATACTTAGTACCATGTTTACAAAGTATATGTCTTCCCCTTCTATGATCATGTGACAATTTGAAATAAGCCCAGCGTGAGTCTAATAATAGATTCACTCACGCCGCCCCTCCCAACTTGAAGCACTCGTATACCTAGTACCCGCAGCAGCTCGTTTCACTTTCTCTCCTCCGCAGGCGACATTTTCTGTTCAGTAACCGCAGAAAAATAACTAACTCGTTCGACTTTCCAGATATTGCCCGACGTAGCAAATTCTTGAGAGTCAGTTCGATATATGGTATTTCCTCAGGCTTTCGTGCGAGCTGGGTGAGCTTCTTGGAATGCTTTATCTTCTTGAGTGGTTAAAACTTGTTCTGCTAGGTCGGCTCGCCCTCAGTTAGCAGGAGCATTGAGAGGAGAGACACTTATTAACTTAAACGCGCTGTGGTGAGCGGTGATCAAGTATCTCTATCAGCCTGCGATTGTCTGCCTCGTTGTAGACTCGATATGCGGGTCTCCTTGCTCACCGCCTCAGTTTACTGGCATGGTTAGCTCAGGCTAGTTTGCCTACTCTATCCTCCGAGGAAGCGAGGTTTTCTGCGTCTCTACGATACTTTCGTGAATTGACTCAAGTTTTCCTCCCCATTGCGAGTCCTCGATAGGGAAAATATCGGACTCGCGGTGTGTTTTGCTTTCGGCGATCAATGCTAAGCGCTGTTATATCAGACTGTCACGATCAGTGTCAGTTCTTCACTGTTCTTGAGTGCAATCCTTCTGGACGCCTTTTCAGCCATCTCCTGATCGACACCATAGACTAGTTTCTCGTCAACGAGGTATCCTGGCGTGCATCTGGAATGACTTGACTCATCTTGACGTTTGTGTTTTCATGCACTTTCCTCAATTACTTGACGTCTACACCTAGTTTGAGCGGGGACTAATAAATACTTCATTTTCGCCGCTTTGGAATCTGTAACTGCAGAGATCTCCACATACATGGCAAAGAAATCAAACACTCAGTCATGGTCCTATGCTGGATCGAATGGAGTGCACCTCATCCGAGACCAACCGTATCGAAAACTCTGTGCTCGTTAGATGAATCAGTCCCGGAATTTTTGTATCAATGCGAGTCTGCGCCCCATGACCACCGAGCGGGTACTACTTATTTCACCTTCGAAGTTCGATTCGCGTTCCGTTCGATGCTTAGTCTTATAATACCTCCGGCGCACGTCTACGCTCGTTCTATGTGACAACAAGTTATAGGAAGTTAGACCCCGTCGACAATGTAGGCAGTCTGTGTCAAGCAACATTATAAATGCCATTCATAGCTCATTCGAAGATCGAAAACCAATAAACCGAAACAAATTCTAGAAGCTAGGGTGTCGTGACATCGTGATATTGCTCGCTGACATCCTATCAAGGCAATTCCCTGTTACAAAGTACATAAAGAGCAGGCACTGAGAGTTGGTCGCATTACAAGATACTCGAGGACGTAGAAAAATTAGCTGCGCCATACAGAATACAGATTATTGACGGATTACACATATTTTACGAGCTCAATCAGGGAGTCCACTTGTCCGAGGAAAGATCAAAGTGGAGTACAATCTAGAAGCCTATACCATCGCTCACTTTTCGCGATCCAACTCTTGACGGTGAAACGCATTTTGGGGGAAACGACTGGCAGGACCTTCGACTCCGCATACATGTCATGCCTTTGCCCGAGGTTGCCGATAACGGGTTGTAGGCGAGCTACAAGTCGATCGAGAGCATCTTTATCTGTTTCCAAGTCGGTAGCGGGCAGTCCAAACAGAAGTGTAGACTTTGCAGCCGCTCAGAGCTTGACAGAATGTGCAAAATGAAATAAGAAACTTACAGATTCGTTGCTGGGAGAAACCGTAATTGTGTTTTTTTCATCATCTTCCAATTGGAAAAGCAGGCTGTAAAGCCATTTGCAATGAGTATCGAGCATGTCATCGCAGTCGATACAGCGTTTCCAGGGCCGCCGTATCCTATAGAACACATTAGCGTCGCCTAGGGAAAGAATCGGCTTAAGCTGACTTGGTATTGCACTTCATGCACCGCAGGTACGTGGCTTGATCCAAATCGAAGGGATAAAAATCGGTCACCCGCGCAACGACCGTGAATGTGTTGGGACGGACGGTGCTGGCGATAACTTGTTTCAGAGTGAGATCCTGGAATGTCTCGGGAGTACGAGGGCGTGATGTTGTGGCGGAATTGGCCGCTGGTTCGACGGACACCCCGTCTCGTTTCATTTCTAACTTCCACTTCTCCTTGCGTCTGTTGTAGGAGTATCAGCGACAAGTAAAATGTCAACAGTTCCGCTAACACGTACTGAAGAAGAGCTTGTACGTCCTCCTTCTTGCGGTCATCGGCTGCAATGATCAGTCGTTCGTCGCCCCCTAGACGCCCAAAGTCACCCTTAACACCTATCCTGTTAATCAATCGCAGATTCTTGATTCTATACGTCGTGCCTGGCTGAAGGTCGCGTGCTCTCCCTTTCTGCCCACCCTCCAGGACAATCTTGACAATCCGGCGGTCGAGACCAAGTGCCCAGGGTGCCGACTCTGCTGGGTTGAAGAGGTTGGGATTGAATGTGTAATCTGTCACATAAACAACCGGCTCTTCCCCAGGGGCAAGATCAACATGAAGAAGCTGTAGAACGTGTTATGAAGTGAAAGACGAAGTGTTTATCTGACCCACCTCAACAGTGCAGTGGAAGAACGCGACCTCTCCGTCAACATCTTCAATCAACTTAGTGTCAAACCGTGCAGAAGAGCTGGACACCCCTCCCCCTTGCTCAAACTTCTTTTTCCGCCTGGAGAACATACGGTAAATGATATGATTGACCAGCCGACAGCACCACTCACTCTAGCAATGCGCGAAAATGCAAGTTTTTGCCATGTTCGGCCTCATCAAGCTTTTTTGACTTGTGTGTTTCCACCAATTTACTGTGGAGATGATTATCGGAGTCTGTCCTCACGCGTGCGTTTGGGAGGCTCCAGAATTCCCCGGGCTGCATTGTATTTGCGAGGAGCCTCGCGCTATCCCACATCTCTATCTTGAAAACGTATGCTGACAGTTCCGGAGAGCACCAGTTTGCTTGTGGTGGTTTGGCGTGAGGGTTTATGGTGTAGTCAGTCACATACAAGGTGTTGGGTCCACTGGTGTTTTCATAGCTGTGCAAAACCTAGACTTTTGTAAGCTCCACATTTACGGAAAGTTGTCTGTAAACTCACTTCGACGGTGCAATCGAAATAACCTTGAGGAGAAGTCTCCGGGGTGACCTCAGAGATGAGATGATGCTCTCGCGAAGGGCGTGAGACGCACTGCACGGTTGTGATACCTCGTTCTTTGGCATGTATCGTCTGCCACCAGTCGGCAAGCTGAGCGCAGTACTGCGCTTCTTTGCCTTGCTCACTCGGCTCGTAGTAAGGTGAGTACATGTATCCAGATCCTTCGTCTGGTGTCCCAGAATGCGGGGCGTCAATTCTGTCAGGAACGCGGAAACGCCGGGCTTGGGTATCATAGGTGGCCCAGCGCAACTTATCATGGTACCCTACGCCATTGAAGCCGCCACTATACGGGGAGGTCTGATCAAATATCGTGAGTGAGTGAAATCAGTACAGGGGATTGATCGATACCTTAAGCCTCCGAAAGAGGACTATATCGCCAACTTCAGCCTGAGGGAGCCACGCCGTGTGCTTCTTCTGGAAACAATTGACCCTGAAGCTATAAGTCACGAATTCTATATTGTCTTCCATGCAGGAAGGGTCGACGATGGTGAAATTACGGCACCACTCTGGTACTACGATGAGCAAAGAACCAACAATAAATGCTGAGGGAATCCTACCTTCTGAGCGAGTGAATGTCGTGGGCTTGATTGACGTAACTACACCAATGATGTTGAAGAATCCCGGTCCCGGCTCAATCTTCTTGATTGGCATGAACACATCTCCCTACAGACAGATTTCGAATGAACTCGTGCTGAACTTGTCTAAAGATACGAAACTCACCCCTTGCGTAGTCATTCCAGCCTTCATAGCCAGCGGTTCATGATTACGTGCAGGACCGTTTGCAGGAGGCGGTGAGGGTACGGTCACCGGCACTGGTGCTATCCTCTCGGACGACGAACTGGTCTTTCCAGAACTCGAGCTCGTGCGCTCGTTAGAGGATACTTGTGGTGGTGACCGTACATCGGTGGGGGGCGATGATGGTGGTCGCGGAACGATCGCCTCTGCTTGTGGTATCGCTATCTCATGCCCGTCCGATTTACGTTTGGCCTTGAGAGCGGATGACTTCTGTGCTTGCTTTTTCCGCCTGCGTCTTTGCCCTCTTGGTAAATCCATTTCTGGTGACTGCTCGCCAGGTTGAGGAAGATTCGCAGCTCGCGAATCGAGATGCTGACGGGACGCAGGAACAGGCGTTGGTTCTTCTCGCGCTTTCTGATTAGCAACGATTTCCGACTGCGGGCTTTTAGATGGGGGATCTGTGTTTGACATTTCCACGTCTTCTGTGGAATGTTGCGGGACAATGTCCCCGACACGCGGAATGTCGCCGGTAGCGCTATACCAGTCCACTAAGAATGCATCAGCACAAATTACTTCTGTAAACGTAAAACAGCATAAAAAATCACCTTCCCAAGTACTGAATACCTTCCCAATTTCGGGTCCTGACATGAGCATGGCTGCGATCCCATCTTTGAATACGAGCCTGACGGGCAGATAGAAAGGTGCAGAAGACTGTGTCCTTGGCTGAATCTGTGCACCCTTAAGAGAAAGGCAGATTCTGTCATTGACAGCGAATGGGAAGGGCATTAATTCGTCGACTTTGGACGAAATGAGAACGAGAAAGCGGTAGGTGTCGCCGTGTTCACACATCTCGACATTCACCTGGCGTTTGTTACCGATGCAGGGAAAAACCATGTGAATTTTGGCTTCAATATTGTTGGTTTCATCTGTCGCGGGGTCGAGAAGGTCAGTTGCATTCTTTCGACGTGTTTCATCGAATAGCGCGAGGTTGTCCTCCAGGCGAGATCTTTTTGGAGGGGATCCTTCTTCCACAGATGTTCTTTTCATGACTGCGTTTGAATGTGAACAACGTGTGCACAGAGAAGAACTGTTAAGTTGATAAAGCTGAGAGATGAAGAAATTGTAACTGACTTCGGAAATGTACTACGACGCGATGTAACGCGGGTTGACCCCCAGGCACTTTCAATATATAGAGTTAGATCGATCCTGGCAGGACCCCAGGAAACCCTCACCATGACCAGCACACTTCCCTTACCAACTCTATTCTCCAGGGCGCTTGCAACAGCCTCAAAGGCCGCAAATCTACCCACTATCGAAGATGAAACACAGGTGCATTTTCATCTTGGACCACATGCTGTATCTCGTTTATATGACAATACTACAAAGGAACTAATCCAATCAGCCGTAACTGATCTCAAGGAGCTGGACCGGCGTGTCGCAGCCCTTTCACTGTTCAGTTCCAATGACGTTCTTGAGGACATATCCACCAGGAATTTGGTTTACTTGTTTGCACGATATGTTCTGGCTGAGGTGCAGAATCGCATGAAGACGACAGATAGGGACGAGCGCATAACTGTTCTCAAGAAGACACAGGTGAATTCTCTATTTCAGTTGATCAATCAAAAGGTCTTAAGCTGTGATCAGGTCCATCTGAGATCATTCATCCATGATTTGGATAACTATTGCTTAGTACCTGAGGTGGATCGTGCGCTGTACGCACAGAGCGCATCTTCCATCAAGGACGCGGCTAAACGGCGAGAAGTCAAGATCAAGCAGTTCAAGGCAGAGAAGGACTTGCGTGCGCGAATCGAAGCTGTACGAAAACGACGGAAGCAGATACCCATCGGAGACCTGTCCCAAAGTGATTTTGATCTTATTCGGTCATTACTCCCGTCAACCGTTACTGCTCAAGCGAGCGACGAGGACGAGGAGGATGATTCAGAGACAGATGAGATCCTTCGGGAAGCAGTATTACTACTACTACGATTAAACTATTCCCAAGCATACTCTCAGCTCGAGAGTATGGATCAGGAGCTTGAACTCCTGCGTATCGCCCCACCTCCTCCCAGGCCAGGTCCACCCTCAGACGACAGAAAAAATAAACTGAAGGACCAGGATGACATGTGGAAACTGGACACAAAATCTTCCGTCGGTGAGAGCGGACCATTACTTGACTCTAGCGGGAAGGTACCAAAGCATTACATTCCCACCACCAAATGAAGTTGATCGTCGTGATAGCCCCTGAGGCCATTTACCATCCTTCCTGCAGGCGGATCAGATCGCATACGTCTGCAATCGCAGGTCTTTGGACCTGATCACCGACTTCCAACGATGAGTATCGACGAGTACCTCAGAATTGAACAAGAACGCGGGAACATACTCACAGGGGGAGGGTAAGTTCTCGCCATTTCAGTTACTTAGACACACTAATTAATCTGCGCAGCCCACAATCGGAGGAACAGCCAACGTCTTCAGAACAACTGACGATGGACTCCGAAACGGACGGTACAATCTTTGGTGAGACGAAATTGGAAGAGAAACGCCAGAAAGACGAACAGTGGGCACAGTTCAAGGATGCAAATCCGCGTGGAGCGGGAAACACGATGAATCGTGGTTGAGGGGGTTAACGGTGAGAAAAGAGAGTTCGTTGCATTGTGTCACAAATGATCTGTAATGCGACGAGGAGGGGCAGTAGAACGCACTCGTTGCAACACGGGCAAGCAAATCAGGTATCATGAGGGGGTAGTACGTATCATTACATGGAAAACACTGAATCAGCAATTGCACTGTGATGCCTCTGGTACGGCGGCAGCCTGCTGTGTCGTAACATCGATTTCTACAATGAAAGGTCAATTCCTTAATCAGCGATACGGCGTGAAAAACATACTTGTATTCTGAGCATCTGCTTGGCCTTCTTTCTCCATCCCAGGTAATGATAGAGCAATCTTCTTGAACAAGCTCTTTACATTGTGTCCAGCTTTCGCTGACGTTTCCATGAACATGATGTTCATTTGTGTGGATTTTGCAGTTGCCTCTTCTACAGTGACTTGGCTGATTGCTGTGTCAGACGACTTCATATTACAGACGAGAGGACAAACCGTTTCTCCGACAGATCGGCCTTGTTGCCGACGAGTACAATAATGACATCGTTCCCCCGTTCTGACCGAACGTCGTCTATCCATTTTGACGTTGAAAGGAAGGATTGTCGATCTTTCCACCATTGAGCACCTGTCACACTTTTGTGAACTGAACTCACTCACTAGTGATATCATACACGACTATAGCTACGGACGAATCTCGGATGTACGATGGTATTAGTGAACGGAAGCGCTCCTGAAGTGATACAGATCAGCCAATAACTACCAACACAACCAACTACCGCACGTCACACGCACCTGTCCGGCAGTGTCCCACAATTGTAACCGCACCGTCCGGTCCTCCAGGTACATAGTCTTGCTCAGGAAGTCAATACCGATGGTGGCCTGGTAGGTGTTGTCAAACGTATCGTACATGAATCTACGCCTATGTCAAAATAGGCAACGGGCCCAGAATCCACCCCAACTGACCTGGTGATGAGACTGGTCTTCCCGACGCTCTGGTCGCCAAGAAGGACGATCTTGGTGCGTTTCGGGGGCGTCGAGGAGAAGTCGGCGGTTGCGGGTGTTGATGGAGCGTCCATTTGTGGAGTACAATCTTGGCCTTATGCCTAAACCGTGTACAACAGTGATAAAACAAGGCGATTGGTTTGCCAAGTGCCTGCTAAAGACCTCTGAATGTGAAAGTCGGTTCGGTTGAGCTCTGTCATGGCAGTGTGTTTATCCGTGTTTGCTCTGTTATTACTGCCAGTTGTATGTAATCCACGTGATATTCTACACAGAAATCTTCTGAATCACTCCATCAACCTCGAGACCCTGGGGCCTGCAACCAAGTTGAACCAACCCAACCTGATTTTGAATAGGACATGCAATGAAACTTTCAGACAAGATCGCGACATACAACTCGTCGCGTCCTTTCTACACCTTTGAGTTCTTTCCTCCTCGGACTGACCAGGTTCGTGTGTGATGTTTCCTTATTATTCTCATCCTTCAAAATCTATATCAGGGGTTCGAGAATTTAATTCCACGTATATCTCGCCTGTCAGTTTTAAATCCCCTTGCAATAAGTGTAACATGGGGAGCTGGAGGTTCGACGAGAGAACGAAGCATTGATCTTGCAGGTCTGACTCAATCAGAATATGGAATCGACACCGTTTTGCACTTGACATGCACAAATATGCTCCCAGGGATGGTGGATGATGCTCTCAGGGTGAGCTCCTTCCCACGAATCTCCGGGCTACGGTGAACACCGCCTTAACAGGCGGCAAAAGTGCGGGGTATACAGAATGTGCTGGCGCTACGTGGTGGTGAGCACCATGATTCTCGTCAGAGACGTTGTTCGTGCCGCTGATATTTTTACTACGTAAGATCCGTCTCGAGGAACCGAACATTGGACACCCGTCGACTCTCAATTTACTCGCGGAATTGATCTTGTGAAGTACATCCGTTCATCTCCGGAGTTTTCCTCCCACTTTTGTATTGGCGTTGCAGGTAGGGGCCCTTAGCTTTGAACTCCTTATGTGACTGATATACGTGTAATAATAGCCTACCCAGAAGGTCACCCAGACCGCGAGACTGACGAAGACGGTAGCTTAAATGTCCTGAAAGAGAAGGTTGATGCTGGAGCAGATTTTATCGTCACGCAACTATTCTATGACGCAGACCCGTTTCTCGAATGGGTTGACAAAGTTAGAGCAAAAGGTTAGTAGCAACTTACGGTGTCGACCATGTCCTTCTGATCGGATCGCAGGCATCACTGTACCCATCATACCCGGTGTCATGCCTATCCAAACGTATTCTTCCTTTTTGCGCTTGATCAAGCTATGCGGAGTCAAGGTTCCCCCATCCGTCATGGCTGCTTTGGAGCCTATTTGTGTAAGTACTCCAATCATATGCCATTGCCCTTTTAATCAGAGGACAGCATGATGACCAGCTTGTCAAGGACTATGGTGTAGGCCTTGCTGTTGACATCATTCGGAAGATTACCTCCACAGGAACAATCAAGGGAATTCACTTTTGCACTCTAAACCTGGAGAAGAGTGTCCAACTTGTGATAGAGAAACTGCAGTGGGCAGGCAGCAGCCCAACAACGAAGAATAAATTGATCGCTGTAAGTCTCGTTAATCTATGGTCGAGGTCAAGTCGCTGATTGTAACTCAGGATGCTCCAGGACCGATGATTCATGTGCAGCTCACTAACTCTTCCGATTTGGTCATCGATCCCACCACAGCAACAAACACAGCAACAAGTGCGCTGACGTCTAAGCAAACTTCGGACCCAGATCCCGGCCGAGGGGAGCTGAATAATGCAGCAACATGGGACGATTTCCCGAACGGTCGTTTTGGTGACTACAAGAGCCCTGCGTTCGGTGCTCAAGATCAGTGGGGTGGTAGTGGCCTGTCTGTGCGACTTGTCTTTCTGCCCAGCCTAACCACCGTGCTGACAGATTTTTGCAGCAGTATGAAGGTCTTAGTGAATGGGGCCATCCCAAAAGTACTGATGACCTTACTTCGCTCATTTTGCGCTACCTTCATTCTGAGGTGTCATCGTCCCCATTTTCTTCCTTACCACTTTCTCCAGAGTCGCTGACTATCCTGCCCCACCTCGAGCAGCTCACGAAGCGCGGGTGGTGGACGATTTCCTCGCAACCCGCAGTAGACGGAGCGTGCTCTACTGATGAAATTTTCGGGTGGGGTCCGAGAGGTGGGTATGTTTATCAAAAAGGGTTTGTGGAGTTTTTCGTGGAAAAGCAAGATCTAGAGAAGATCGAGAAAAAGATCAAGGAAAAGGGGCAAGGTTGGGTGCACTATTTCGCCGGAAATCTGCAAGTGAGTATTCCCTTAAATATTGCACCAGTTTTGTGGACTAATGCGAGTACAGGGAGAATGTAGAAGTAATGTACCCGACGACGGCAGGAATGCAGTCACTTGGGGTATGTTTCCCGGGCAAGAAATCACCCAGACGACCATAATCGAGCGCGAATCTTTCCTGACGTGGAAGGTATGCGTTGTCTTCAGACTCATTCTGCCCATATTTGTACTGACAATACGAATGTAGGATGAAGCATTCTCTATCTGGGCTGAGTGGGCCTCTTTCTACCCACCAGGGTCCGAGGAAAGAGAGCTATTGAATTCTGTTCGCAGGGAGCGGTGGCTAGTGAGCATTGTGCATCATGACTACAAGAGACCAGATGCGCTATGGACGTTCCTACTGGATGGAGAACTATGACGCGTGTACTAGCATGTTCTAGTTTGTCGAAATACTGTTTACATAACTGGGGAAAATTACGATTATGTCGAGAAATTTACGGTGGCGCTCAGCCAAAAAGCCACGCGAGGGCACGTGACACCAATCGATTACCTTTTCGAGGCGGGATTCGCTGACCTCGCTGGCACATGACCAGATTCGTGTGACGGCGTGAGTTCTGACTGAAAAACAGAGCGCAAAAAGGAGCACAGCCAGGCCATACTGTAAGAATGATACATTAAATACCTACAATTGTAGATGAAATGTGATACAATAATTACTGAAGTCCATAGATACCTATCATTGTAGGGCTGATATATCAATGGAGGACTAGTCCACACCCGTTCTGCCTTCGGCACAGGAAGCAAAAAAGAGTGCTTCGCACTCTTTTTTTAGCTTCCTGGCCTCAGCTTCATCCCAATAATTCTGAAGGCTCCTGATGAGTGTTGTTCCTTCGTCACAGGAAGCCAAGGAGGGCTGTGCCCTCCTTTGGCTTCCTGGCCTCAGGCTGCATCCTAATAAATTGTGTATTTTGAATATGCCCTGATAGTGGATTTTGAAAATACATTTATGAGCAGCATTTCAAAAAAACTAAAAGTAGTACATAAGATCAGTCAATTCTACATTCTTTGAGCAGGAGTTTGACAGAAGTAAAATTACAAAAAATATGTAACAGTATCATTGAATGTATTCATTTTCCCATTTTTCCGTGCCTCCCGTCTCCCGTCTCCCGTCTCCCGTCTCCCGTCTCCCGTCTCCCGTCTCCCGTCTCCCGTCTCCCGTCTCCCGTCTCCCGTCTCCCGTCTCCCGTCTCCCGTCTCCCGTCTCCCGTCTCCCGTCTCCCGTCTCCCGTCTCCCGTCTCCCGTCTCCCGTCTCCCGTCTCCCGTCTCCCGTCTCCCGTCTCCCGTCTCCCGTCTCCCGTCTCCCGTCTCCCGTCTCCCGTCTCCCGTCTCCCGTTCCCAGTTTCCCATTCCTCCCATTCTCCAGTTTTTGAGTCTCTAAGTGGTCTTTTTCTACCTTTTGTTATTTTTTCATAACCTTCTGTCATTCATCTCCCAATCTCTTTTATTTCATATTTGTTTTCCCCATCTGTAATTTTGTATTATATGTTGTTCCATTATTTGCTGTATGTATACAAATACTATCATAACAATTACAGTAGGGACAAAACTCAGATCTAATCACATATCTGCCTTGCCCTGCTCAAACACATCTTTTTTCATTATTTAATGCAATGTACATATACAGTTACCAAGGTCGTGTTAAGTTCCCAAAGGGCGACACTATTTGAGTCGGCGCTCGAAAACACGTGACAAAACCACGCGAGTTGCCAAATTGAGGTTAAGCGAGCTAAGCGCAAACCACATGGCCTTTGGCGAAATAGGCGAGATAAACGAAATAAACGAAATACGCGAAATAGGCGCAAACCACGCGAGCGCACGACTCCTCCCGAAACCGTCGCACTTTACTTCTTAGATCCTGTCAGGACACTCCCATAATAATCTCACACCCCTAATTTTCGCATTTTTGACCACCTACTGTGGGAATTTCCCCACAACACTTAAAAATAGATTGCTTCTCCACATTTTCGCATTTTTAGCCACCCCACTACACCTAAAACATCACCCATTTTAGGAATCTCCACAATATCAATTATTCCCACACCCTCCCCACCTCACTGCAGCTTCACCACCACACCACAATAGGTCCCCTCTTGTATTTAAGTAGTAGTTTGGTATATATATGTACAATATAATGTAATAGACCACTTTTTTTGCTTATTTGTGTGCCTGCTCCTCCTCTAGAGGCCATTTAACATATGTTAGAGTAAAGAACACTTTCGCACTTTTGCCCCTTTGGTGAGAAAGTGTTCTATTATATTCAAAACATGTTTATGAGCATATATGAGTATATTCCCATCTTTATTTGACCCCCTGAAGCGCCCTACATCAATAGATATAGCACATATGCAAGAAAACACAGAATATGTTCCTATTTAATTATTTCTAGGTGGACAGACTTGGAAAAATGATTCCCAGTATCTATTCAACAATATGAACAATGTATCAGGAGCCCAGGACCATGGGATAATTCCCTGTTGCATGGTGTGCCCCCCCTCTCCTGGTGATTTACCCCCTGTGAAAAATTTTCCTGCAGGACCGGACCTTAATTGAGGTGAGGGGTCTATTTCTATGTATATTTGGAGTAGATCTATCATATAGCTGGCCCAGAACACACATAGGATCCTGCTACAAGAACAAAAACATAGAAAATCTCACTTTTGACACTTTTGATGTTTTTTAGTATCTTACTCTTGCATAAATAACCATCCCTGCTCACATATTATCAGTAGTACATTCACACATATGTTCTATGCCAAGGATCAGCCCTACATAGGGCACAAATTTGATATCTGATGTACAGGAGGTATTTCTACTGATAGGAAACCTACAGAGTAATCCAGCCTGTGATAAGTGATCAGATACCTGGGATACCTCTTATATATGTCCCTAATGATGGAATTGAAGTTTTAGAAAGATCAGTGAAGGACTGACTGAATGACAAGTAAAATGACATATGTGTGAAAAGTGACAATTGACATCTTTTGACACAAAGTCACATTTATATATGGTACAGGGCAAATATTTCATTAAAAATATGTAGGATATATGATAGACTACTAAATGAACCTATGCTACATACTGCCCTGAGGTTAGAGGGTGATGGAAGGAATGTGATGTATATTTGAGTTGACCCAGCATTAAAGTCCTACTGCTGCCCAACTGACCATTTTCGATGTTTTGAGTCTTTGAACTTTCCCACACTCAATTTCTTATCTATTTCACTTCCTCAGCACTCAATTCTTGTTGGATTGTTTTGTAAATTTAGGTATATGATAGTGAATGTACTTTAAATCTACTCCAAGTGTCTGATTATTAAATTTCGACGTTTTGAAAGTATGGGCTCCTTATCAGTAGAAATACCTCCTGTACATCAGATATCAAATTTGTGCCCTATGTAGGGCTGATCCTTGGCATAGAACATATGTGTGAATGTACTACTGATAATATGTGAGCAGGGATGGTTATTTATGCAAGAGTAAGATACTAAAAAACATCAAAAGTGTCAAAAGTGAGATTTTCTATGTTTTTGTTCTTGTAGCAGGATCCTATGTGTGTTCTGGGCCAGCTATATGATAGATCTACTCCAAATATACATAGAAATAGACCCCTCACCTCAATTAAGGTCCGGTCCTGCAGGAAAATTTTTCACAGGGGGTAAATCACCAGGAGAGGGGGGGCACACCATGCAACAGGGAATTATCCCATGGTCCTGGGCTCCTGATACATTGTTCATATTGTTGAATAGATACTGGGAATCATTTTTCCAAGTCTGTCCACCTAGAAATAATTAAATAGGAACATATTCTGTGTTTTCTTGCATATGTGCTATATCTATTGATGTAGGGCGCTTCAGGGGGTCAAATAAAGATGGGAATATACTCATATATGCTCATAAACATGTTTTGAATATAATAGAACACTTTCTCACCAAAGGGGCAAAAGTGCGAAAGTGTTCTTTACTCTAACATATGTTAAATGGCCTCTAGAGGAGGAGCAGGCACACAAATAAGCAAAAAAAGTGGTCTATTACATTATATTGTACATATATATACCAAACTACTACTTAAATACAAGAGGGGACCTATTGTGGTGTGGTGGTGAAGCTGCAGTGAGGTGGGGAGGGTGTGGGAATAATTGATATTGTGGAGATTCCTAAAATGGGTGATGTTTTAGGTGTAGTGGGGTGGCTAAAAATGCGAAAATGTGGAGAAGCAATCTATTTTTAAGTGTTGTGGGGAAATTCCCACAGTAGGTGGTCAAAAATGCGAAAATTAGGGGTGTGAGATTATTATGGGAGTGTCCTGACAGGATCCTCCATTGATATATCAGCCCTACAATGATAGGTATCTATGGACTTCAGTAATTATTGTATCACATTTCATCTACAATTGTAAGAAGTGATACATCAAACCTACAGGTACAGGTGGCACAGCGCTCGTGATTAACAACAGCGAGTAAGGTAGTGGACATTATAATCAACTACAGACGGCAGCGAGTGGTAAGCCTCATTGGCTCTCATCAAGCTCTCACCTAGATCCAACCCTATGCACCCTACTACAGCTTAGAATAGATGAATGGGTTTGCCCATCGTGCTCTTGATATGCAGCGACGAAACATTTTGTCATGTTCTTCTTGAGAAGCGAAACGAGGAAGTTGTCAGCCAAAGTGTCATTTGTTGCGAGAGACGCGGTCCCCTCGTGCAGCGAGTGCCTTGTTCACGGCCTTCAGAAGTTGTGTGTGGCCGAGCTCAGCCTCTGGATAGGCTGCAAGGAAGTGCGCCTCATTTGACTCATACCTGGAAGCAAAACAGAAGGTGAGTAGTACTGGAATAGCGGATACCAGCAGGGACTTACTGATTGATGAATTCCAGCGCGATGGTCGCCCTTTGGTGGTACTTTGACGCGAACCGTCTATTGGCACCTTGGTACCACTCCCTTGGCCAATCCTTCAATGGTGTTGTCAGTCCTCGGTCCTGATCGCCAACAAGCCAGTGCTCGACAATTTCCTTCCAGGATTTGTTCTTTGGGCTGGAAGTGCCGTTGGGATGAGCGACTGGAACCCGAGGGATCACGAGGCCAGGTGTAGGGAGTTTCTGTGAACTGGACACCGTGGTGGAGGCTCGGGGCCGTCGTGATGTGCTGGAGGTGGATAGGGCCACGGTAGGCATCGGACTGACAATGGGTCTGGGTGAGAGTGGCTGTTCGGCTGTGGTGGGTGCTCCTCCGACAGGTTGAGTGGTATATGGTGGAGTCGTTGTGCGGGAGGCACACTCAGAGACACTGGTAAAGCGGTGGCTTGAATTGAGGTGTTGGAGGGCGATTGCTGTGCTGCAGGCAGCCTGCACTACAACACTTGTTAGGGAGTGCATGTCATTGCGCAGGCTGTTGACATCTGCCGCAACAGATGCGTGCACCATGCGAAGCTCTTCTGTGGACGCTGGTCTGGTAAGTGCATGTTCACCAGCAAGAGAGGCATCAGCGCCACGAGAGATGGGGGAAAGGGCATCACTATAGTCGGTTTCGTATGAGTGTAGTTCGTCGAGAAGGTAGCGAACGAGTGTGTCACGCTGAAAATAAACATGACAAGAAAAAAAACAGCCATGTCAGTGAAGCATCAGGTGTGAGCACAAGAAACGTACATGCTCGCCATCAGCCCATCCACCCCACCAACGAACTTTAGCAAGTGTCCACCGTTGACCTACTGGAGCGAACATAAACCAATATTGTGCACCCCCCCCCCCGACGAAAGCAGTGAGTTGAAAAGTTACCACGGATTCCAGCGCCAGTAGTAGACTCGTTGATCCATTTTTGTACAGTATCGTGGGAGATCGGCTGTCCAGGATGCATAACACCATTTGCACTCATGGCAGGAAAGAGGAAGTCGTTTGGCAGGAGGGTGCGCCCATAATGGAATAATTCGAGCCATTTGATCCAAATCATCGTCCAAAAGAAACTGTCGCACGCTGGTGCATCAGGCCGTGGATAAATCTTGTAATGATTTGCTGGTAAGGTCATTTAGTCACGCACTATCAGCTCCAATTTGATACAAGCAACTCACATCTTAAGTCCGCCTCCCATTGGCCTTTGTCTACCTTTTTCTGCCACCCCTTCCGGTTCACGAGAAAGATCTCAAAGTACGGCGTGCACTTACTCAGTGTTAGCGTCTCATTTGCAAGGTACGTCTTGAGCACACCGTCCAAAACAGTAGTATCGAGTGAGATGTCCTTTCGTTGCAGTTTGACAAGCTCAAAACACCTGCCAATATAGCAAGTCAGATCGCGCATGGACCACAAACGAGCAGGATCGCACCTTGTCCATAATGTCCATCCGTTTGATGCGAATGTGACTTGCTCGAGATGGCGGGTGAGTTTCGTTCTCATTTCTAAGTCTAGACAAATATCTGACGGCTGAGCGCCATTCATCACCTTCTCAATCATCTGCAGGGCAATATCCAGCGGACATGCAGCCTGGTGCCATCGGAATGCCCGATCCATGTAGTCCTTCGTCATCGCCATCGAGTGAGTCCGATCTCCACCCTCTGCACTTGCCTTATGCTTGATGGACGACAGCACATCGTAGATGTCTGCAGAATCAGCGGGATTTCCTTCCCAGCGCTGTTTCGCCTCGTTGAAGTGCCATTTGCCACGATAGGTATCGCCATCTCTAAACATAGGTCAGTGCTTGTGTGCTCATGTTCGTGTATGTACTCACGATAACTCCCACATCTTCTTGAATGCTGAACGGATGCTCTCAACCGTAGTTTTGCTGAGGTTCTCGTGGAATCCTTTCAGGGACATGTACAGCGCAAGTGCTTTGTCAGAGCACCTGTTCGGTACGTTCTCAAATGCATCTTTGAATGCAAGGTCCTCATACACGTCATTGTCGGCAGTTATTTCAGCAGTTGTGAGCAGCGGAACGAGTGAGCCTTGAAAGATGTCATCCCTCCGAGTCTCACTGACAGTAGAACTTTCAAAGTGGCTTGCCAGCCATTCCCGTCCACGACGAACATGCCCGGCATAGTTCGTCCTCGTGTTGCTTGCCTGGAGGTGAGTTTTGATACCATGTTCCTTACACCTCTGTACATCTGCTAACGCTGTCTTCTCGGCAGCCGATCTCTTCTTTCGCCTGTGAACGGTGTCTGGTGGCTGTTTGTCTTCGGTAGAATTTTTCTTTAGCCGTGTCATGTTCTGTGAGCGCAAAACGAGTGAGTGGTGTGGTATGAAGCTAGTTTAGATTTTCAGGACAGAGATCATGTTAGGGGCCTCTAGCTAATTTATATTCAATGCCATCTCACATTTCACTCAGTTCAGCGTGCGAGAGTGAGCACAAATGACATTAAGATTCGTGTTAATGCTATACCAACAATTTATAGACTAATATACTGCTGTACCACTTCCGGTACCATGTGCTGGAGTATCACCTTTGGAACATGCATATACATGGCAGACAACTGCCCAGGAGTAGCTGCATTTCCCAGAGTATTGCGCCCCAAGCGCCAACAGTCAACCTTAATGTTGTAAACGTCGATGTCATGCCTCAAAGCCATAAGCGTCGACTGAGAAAGGACTTTGAGCTTCGGCTGAAGGTTTGGCTGGTCTGTTGAGCGCTGTGGCAACTAAAACACAAGTGTTAGAGGCTGCCTACACGAGCACAGTGCTGCTTACCTTGCATAGCGCACGTAGATAGGTACCCTCCCATATGCCCCCATACATCTTCTCAATGATCACATCATCCTCCCAGCCCAAATGCTGACGGCAAAAGTCCGCAAGATTCGCAAGATCTGGTTGATAGAACGAGATGTCCCAGGGCAATGCAGCTGCACCGGCCGAAAAAGATGTGAAAGCGTGAACATACTTGCTGACTACTGAACGCTGAGGGAAACCTTGAGGAATGTGGTCCGCAACTGCCTTGTACCTGCGCTCAAGCGAATTGTAAGGATTAGTAGAAAGTAGGGTACGGAGATCCTCAACGAGCTCCTTAGCCCGCTCAGAGAATTCATCTGGCGTCATTGTGAGGAAGGCATCAAGCATCATCTGGCCGATTTTACTGTGCAGTGCCACCTTGTGCGCGATTTCAATACCACAGCCAGGCACACCACCATCATAATCACCGCCTACGAGCAGGGCAATTAGCAGTCGGTCTCCTCGGGTTAATGAGCAGCCATGTTCAAGGCCATCCTCCGTGAACACCTGGATGTTGAGATAGTCTTTGTCGTTTTTCGCACTGACGAGAATCAACGGCAGCACATCAACAGGAAAATGGCAGCATACCTTCTAATGATGCATGGAGCTCCGAAGATCAAGATATCGCTGTCCTCAGTCATCACAGCATCGATGACACCATGTACATTCATGGCAGCCAGCTCTGCTTCGGCTTCACTTGGGGCCTGGTATGGCACTGATGAGATGGCGACATCGTAAGAGGAGAGAACGTACTTCAGTCCAGTGAAAGCCAAACAACTCCAGCATGCGCTGGAAGTCACAGGTGAGCCAGTGGGGGCTGCTTCTAACCTTGCGACCTTTGTCTGGCAAGCGCTCGAGGCCATCAAAGACAAAGACTGCATGCAGCGGCAGCTTCAGCAGTGTCTGCAGTCGAAAGAACAATGTCCGCAATTCGGGCGACTTTCCAGCTCCTGCATGATTGATCCGAAAGACAGCGCAGACGCTGTGCATCCACAGGCTAACAGCATGAGTGAGTTCAATGAACATACAAAAGAAGAGAAGCATCATACCTAGCATCAATCCCAATCTTGAATAATCGGAGCTTGTGGTCGCCTTCGACGTCTTCAGTCTTCAGCTCTGACACTGCGAGTTCCTTGAGAGTTCGGTTTTCAGCAGATAAAGTGACTCGCTGTGATGAACATCAGTACCCGCAGCCCACAGCAAGAAAATCTCAGCTCACCTCCCATAGTCCGTGTATTCCCATGATGAGTCGTGATGGTAGTAGACAACAACGAAAGTTTCTTGAAAGGGGGGCGAATAGAAAGGGGTAGATTTGGTCGTCACCTGACCACCAGCAGTCTGAAGTTAGACATGAGCTTAATGATACGAGGAATACGTCGGGAGTATGCTGGAATATCTCGGAGTTAGCAAGACCATACTGCTTGGCACTCCGCCTTGTCAATTTTGGAGTCCTGGAGGACCTTCTTGACCAGCTCGAGCGTGCTGCATAACAGGTCCGTGCACAGCTTCTCGAAATGGGCGTAAGTGAGAGAACTAAAGTAGGAGTCAATCTTGATGGAAGTCTGGGTGGCTGATGATAGCATAAGAAAATCACTCACCCTTCTTGTGCTTGCGCTTGAACCCTTGTGTGAAGTGGTTGACGAGTCGGTTGCCAAAGTCCTCACCACCCAAGTGAGTGTTACCAGCAGTGGTCTTCACCTCGAATATACCCTCCTCGATGGTCAAGAGCGACACATCAAAGGTTCCTCCTCCAAGATCGAAGATGAGGATGTTGCCCTCACCGATAACCTTTTTGTCGAGACCATATGCGATGGCAGCAGCAGTGGGCTGGTTGATGATATGGAGGACGTTCATTCCAGAGATAGTACCAGCGTCTTTTGTAGCCTGTCTCTGAGAGTCGTCAAAGTAGGCAGGGATGGTGACAATGGCATCGCTGATATTGTAGCCCAAGTAGGACTCAGCGGTCTCCTTCATCTTAAGAAGAACCATCGACAAGATTTCCTTGGGAGAAAACTCCTTCTGCTCCACTCGGATGGAAGGCTTACCAGCCTTGTTGAAAACAGTGAAGGGGAAGTGCTTGACGTCCGACTGGACCTCAGCATCAGAAATACTACCAAGATGTGTTAGCATAAGAAATGAAAGAGGTCAAAACTTACATTTTGTGGGGGCTCATAGCAGCCTGGTTCGGGGCAGCATCACCAATACAAAGAACGTTCATTCCAGAGATGGTACCAGCGTCTTTTGTAGCCTGTCTCTGAGAGTCGTCAAAGTAGGCAGGGACGGTGACAACGGTGTTGCTGATATTGTAGCCCAAGTAGGACTCAGCGGTCTCCTTCATCTTAAGAAGAACCATCGACGAGATTTCCTTGGGAGAAAACTCCTGCTCCACTTGGACGCAAGGCTTACCAGCCTTGTTGAAAACAGCAAAGGGGAAGTGCTTGATGTCCGACTGGACCTTGGCATCAAAAACACTACCAAGATATGGTTAGCACAAGAAATGGAAAAAAGAGGTCAAAACTTACACGTTGTGGGGGCTCATAGTGTTACAATAACATGTAACCGAGAACCCCTCCTACGGAGGTCATCATGACCTTAGCCCCTATCCCACCATATGCACCGTCTTGGAAGACTTACCGACTCAACGGAGACTCGTAGAGACGCCTAGAAACGGCCTGGATGCTGTTAGATGACCTAGACCAGCCTAGGCTACATCTGAACGGACCTAGATGGTCCTCGACCCGGATCATGAGGAAGCTCTGCCTCATGGTCAGAAGAGAAGCCGCATGCCTTAGCATGCGCAGTTAGACTCAAAGGCATGCTACGCCTTGAGGACAGATAAGAGAGGCATGGTAAGCCTCATGTATAGATAATCGACCGCATGGCATCAGATAAGATGCCCTTGTATAGACACACTCATACCTACCTACCGAACGTAGTATTGGTCTGTGCACACGGACGACAGTATATAGAGCAGACAGAATCATGTATATTCCCTACTTGATTCTACTAGGTTTTATCCAGAACTTCCTCTGAAAGACAGTCCCAGTCCTTCAGTCTAAGCCGCACCTTAAGGAAAGCCGACGCTACCTTAAGTGGAACCCCCGAACCTCTCAGACGAGAGAAGATCCCCGTCTCTCCAGTAGCGAGCCCGCTATCAGATTAGGCAATCCGCCTAGGGAGAGCTCGAACTATCCTAGTCCGTAACACATAGTAGCGGCCTGGTTCTGGTCAGCGTCACCAATCCACTGTTTGTTGTTGGCATAAAGTCCTGAGGCCCTGTAAAGTACAAGTGAGAACCACAAATGAATAAAATAAAAAATAAAAAAAAGTACCTTCTCCAGGAGAGGTGTTGATGTTGTTGGAGGTGTTCACCTGTGGTATTGCACATGGCAGGGACTAAAGAGTTGCACAGCGGAGGAAGGTGAAGTCACGTGATTGTGACACCTAAGCCACCCATTTATGGTAACTGTGTAGGATGAGTCGGAGGGAGAGGAGGGTAAGGACATATTACATGTAAAGTACTGTAAAGTGCGATTTTGAGTGGGTAAAGTGAGTAAAGTGCAGGAGAAGGAGAAATACACTGTAAATTTTGTAAATTTTGTAAATCTCGGACTTTCGGGCAGGCTCCCAGCTGGGTGTGGATGCAGCCGCCAACATTGTGAATTTTTTTGCTTCCATGATTAGGTGCCTGGCAGATGTTTTATATCCCGACATGTACTCTGTATATATATAATTAATACCTGAGGAGTCTGCTTCATCTGCCGGATGGTGATTTGACTGCAGAACTTGAGGAGTCTGCTTGGTCTGTTGGTGATTTGCATTGATACTTCAATGCTTGCAATTTTCTATTACTAGTAATTTAATGTTCTACACTAGTGGCGTTCAAAGTAATTTCCTGAAAACTCGGTAAGCTCGGTAAGCTCCGTGAAACGTCGGCTAAAGTATCTTGAGTTTCGCTGAAGTTCAGGGTTAGTCAAGTACGGCGAACATCGGCATGTCGTCGGAGTGTTAAATGTAATGCCTGCCCTACGACCACGACTTCGTCGGTCTGCACGCCTGCAGACCATCTCTCAAAACATCAACGTACCGTGTCGCAAGGACAACAGGAAACAAATGGACCCACCAACTCGTGGAAGGGGGAGACGGGGAAGGGGAGGGGGAGGGGGTAATATACAAGACTCGTCACCAGCCACGATTTCGTGGCATAACGTCCCTATGCGCACCAACAAGCTCGTCGATTTCCTCGTCGAGCATCCGCCAGACTGTGCCATATTATTTGCGACCGAGAGTAAGAAGTCCAGCAACTATCACGCTGACTTGGGCCGTGCATCAGGCAAGGACAAAGGGGAGATCTACAGTGTGATTGCAAAGGTAATCTTTCACGACGATGCTACATATGGGAGTTGGTATGCCACCAACCCCATCAAGTTCCGTGACTCTGTGGCCAATCGCATCGCATCGTAAGTACTTCTCCGTCTATCGCAACTGTGCTAACTGGATGATCTGAAGTCTACGGACTAAATTCCGCGATATTCGTGCCGAATTCGAGTCTACAGGTGCGGGCATCGTGCCAATTGACTCGGAGACGTCTGACAACTTACATCGTGAGTATCCCACTCATGTCTTATCGATACCGCTAACAAAATTCGTAGGTAAAATCGAGAAAGAATTTCCATGGTACAATGACCTCTACCGGATATGGGGATCCAACCCCTCGTTTTCTGCCAAAACGAGCTCATCGAAACCAGGTGCTGACCACGCCGGTGACCTATTCGCGCTAACTCGTCCTGCGGGAGGTTCACGGAACCCTCCTTCAGGCACCCATCCGCAACTCAACATAATCATCCCTAACCCTGCCATAGGCAGTGCTGGTTCCCCGCAGCTCGATTACACGGTTCGTCCCTCGGGTCCTTCTACCTCACGCGCAGGTGACAACACTCATGTCCAACAAACGGACTATGCCCGCCCTCCTCCAAGTGTTGGAGGCAGCTCAGCTGACTCCCCTGTGCAAACGCCTTATGTGCCTCTTCCCCGAAGTGGTCCTGTTACCCCCCTGGAACCAAACCACTCCCCTCAATACGCTCAGGGAGCCAGCGGTGCTGGCTCCTCCCCACAACGGGGCTTTTCTCAAGCTCCTGCAAGCAACTGTGCAGGCAGCACGACAAGCTCCCCCCTCCACTTCGGCCATACGCCCCTTCCTCCCAGTAGCCGGTCATTCGGCCATGAAGATTATTCTCCGGCCCCCCTGGGATCTGATGATGACCCACCTTTCGATGATGGCCCCCTTGCTCATGGTATGGGGGACCTTTGTATGGACGACACAGACGAAGTTCATCGTGACGAGGAGAATGTATATAATTTGGACAGCCCGCCCAGATCGAAAAAGGCGCGCGGAAAGAAGCGGCAGCTACCTTCCTCTCCCACTCCGTCGCCTCCCAAGGCACCCCCTCCCCGCACCTCCAACCACGACAGTCGCAGCTCATTCAAGTCCCACGTCAATCACGTCATCATGCGCGAGAGCGCTTCTTCCCCCACCTCTTCATCGAAGGCTTCGTTGCAACGGTCCAATCCGTCCTCCCCTCGGCAGGCGTCTCCGACGTCCCAAACGTCGCTCTCCGAGAGACCGAGCAGCAGGGAGTCGGTGAAGAAGCGTCTCCGAACGGAGGTTCAGGAACAAGTTGAGATGTTGAATGACGACTTAGAGAGAGTGCACTCCGAGAAGCTCACCTTATACCAGCTCAAGAACGAGCGCCTGATGGTCAAGCTCAACGCCAATCGCCAAGACAAGGAGCACCATTTCATACGCGAGGAGCGCGCCCACGAGCGCGCGGACGCCGCGCTCGTCCATCAACGGCTGCAGGAGAGCAAGGACCAGGAGATTCGTTTGCGGGAAGCGGATGCGAAGGCTCTCGAGTTAGAGAGGCAGGTGATGCTCTTGCGCATTGAATATGCCAAGATCAACAAGCCATGATGTTCCTGCACGCACTTCGTCATATGTTTTTTTTCGCCGTTTCTTTTTGCTACATGTTGTCATTTGTTCGCCGCTATTTGATAATCCTACAACCTACTTACTAGCATGTATGTAGTACATTTTTATGTCAAAGCTATACCTGTTTCAACTTATCCTTGCCTATGCTGAGCATCTGAGTGAGGACTGTCAAACAATTGATCCATCAACCTGGCCCTGTGTGCTTGACCAGGAGTGCCTGCATATGAGCTATCACCCACCACTTCATTACCATCTGGTCCTTCATATTCTGGATGCAGAGTATGTTTCCCTTCTTGAATGGCCCATCTGGTTGTAGGTTTGTTGCGTTTTTCTTCAAATTTGATGATCATATTGTGAAGGATAAGGCAACACCTAACCCAATGCAGAGTAATCTGGAGGTCTTTCTGGGTCTGCATAGGGTGACGAAGCTCCTTAAGAGACTGAAAACGCCCCTTCAAAGCAGCAAATGTGTGCTCGACGCGGACACGGACCTAGATGAATTAAAATCAATGAAAATCAGTAAAAATTCCAAAAAATCAGCAGAAAAATTAGAAGATACCCTAGATAGGTGAATATTGAAGGTCTTCTGGTCCCTTGTCAACCTGCCATTCCGAGGCTTCTTGAAAGGTGGAATACACCACTTCTCAAGTGGATATGCACTATCAGCCCAAATCCAATGGTCATCAGGAAGAAGTGTGTCGTGTTCCTGGTAAACACGAGTAGATTTGAAGGCATAAGCATCGTGTGTACTTCCAGGGTGACCAAGTGAATAGTCGGCAATGAGGAGATTATGGGGCATAATGATTGCCTGAATTTTTCATTAGTTTCTAACCGTTAGAATAAGAGAGAGAAAATACCTGACAGTTGAGGGAATAGTTAGACTTCCTGTCATAAAACGCCTCACCATAAAGACCAGGTTTTTCATACAAATTAATAGCGGAGCCATCAATTGCAAGGATACCATTTCTCCACTCTGGGCAAGACTTGGCCTCAACATATTGCCGAGCACGCTCAGCATCCTCAGAGTCAGGAGCAGGGAAATGAATGAATGTGTCATGCTGATCAAGGAGGGCAATCATCACACGGTTACTGCAATTGATTACCGATCCAACACTGACACCAGCCCATTGGCCCACATCATCTGGTGAGATAGCGTTGCCGTAATGGCCAGCACGGTTGAGAAATATAGCCAGTTGAATGGCAATGGGAAGTTGAGGGTTGTTTGACCGGTTAGTGAAAATAGGGTGATCAGAAATTTGATCGAGGATATCATCGAAGATGTCAGGATTAACGCGTAATTTCTTGCGGAAGAGGTGGTGCCGAGAGTGCCCAAAGTCATGAAGGAGCTGAATCTGGGGGGCTCGCATAGGAGGTGCATCCGGTTTATGAAGAACACGGGCCCTAGTGACCTCATCGCGAAGAGCTGTGATGGTATCATGAAGGCGGTTGTAATGGGTAGTGAAGCCGTCAGATCCATCACTGGAAGAAGAATCTGAAAGGTCGGATAATTGTGGGGTAAGAGGAGATGGAGGAGTGACCATCAGATCAAGGCCAAGATCAGAATCAGAATCAAAATCAGAATCAGAGTCAGAGGAGTCGGAATCATAGAGATCATTAAGGGTAATGCGAGTACGCTCTAGCCTGGCCTTGGCTAAGGCTAGTTCAGCCTCATCCAGTTGCTCAAGCAGCTGATTGCGCATAGAGAGACGAGGCATCTGGGGATCAGGAGAGAGATAAGCTTATCACCTGCATCGATAGGGGACACTGTTGCCGGAAATGGCAACATTTTCAAGCGGAGATTCAATTTTAGTTGGCGGCTCTTCCGCTCGATGACGAGCACAGCGACAACGCTCTACACGCCTGACATCCACTGCCTGCACCTTCGTCTCGCACCCTCGCAGCGCACCCTCGTCGCACACCATCGTTTGCGCCCCACACCTTCGTCCTGCACCCCTTGTAAGAAAAACTCCACTTCCCTCCCATCTTTAGTACTTCGTTCGGCCCAACTGCTCTACTCTACTCTACCCCCACCTTATCTAACCCCATGAGCTACTGGGAAGGCGTTAGCGGGGGCTGCGCAACTGGTTTTAGCATTTACCGTCCCACTATCAAACTTCCCCTAGATGAACTTTTAGGTGAGGAGTACGACGGCGAAGACGACCAAATGGCTGACGCCCCCATCGAGCAACTAGACGATACGAAGGAGGATGGCAACAGCAACAGTAATAATGTCCCCACCCAACCTGAGGGCGAGTCCCTCCTTGGCGGGTCTGCTTCTGCTGAACAAGACGTTCTCATGAGCGATTCTCGTCAGCAGCAGCAACCACAGCCATCTACTCCTGATCTGTTCCCGGTCCCGCAAGTTCCTTCTCACTCTCATACTCACGCTCAATCACACCCGCGTACTCGTGGCAAGGACCATTCCAGCAAGACGCCCACAAACCGTCCTGTACTAACTGTACAAACGTCTGCCACTAAGAAGACTGGTAAAGCTGGACGGCGTGCTTCTGGGAGCGTGAAGAGTCCCTCGTCTGCTGCTCCCTCAGCATCTGCTCTCAAGCACTCTGCTGCTGCGAGCGCGAAACATACTGCAACTGCGACGGTGCCTGCTTCCGCTACCGCAACAAGCCTTAATCCACTTCTCACCTTCGTCCTGCACCTTCGTCCTGTCCCTTTGTCTCACACCTTCATCCTGCGCCATTTGCCTCGCACCTTTTGTCTTGCACCCTTATCACATCGAATAGCTTTTGTGTACATTACATGTATATAACTATTGCTATTTCATCATGATGTTTGACCGCATTTTTTACCACTAAGTCTCGTTCTGAAGTCCGACTGTGATGCCGACCTAAGCCGCACTTATGTCAACATTTCTTTGAATTCTTAATCGAAGTTTGCCGACGTTTCATGGAGCTTACCGAGCTTACCGAGTTTTCAGGAAATTACTTTGAACGCCACTACTATGTACTTCGGACTTTCGATGCACGTGCCGTAATTTTTCGCCTTAGGACGAAAAATCGCGTAAGGGTATGCATGCGGCAGGACAATGCAGAATTCCAACCGTATGTCACGTGACGTGGGATTCCCTTTTTTTTTCAATGAATCTGAGACGAATCCCTTTTACAGAATTTACATTAGCTAATCGTAAATTTCGCCAGATATCCCGACTTAACTGGGGAAAATTACGATTAGCTAATGAAAATTTTGTAAATGAACCCGGCGAACCAGGTCCGACGAGCAGGGCAGAAAGTCCAGAGTGTAACCGGGTTCAAAAGCTCAGTGCTTGGAAAATGCCTCGCCGTTCATCGTTCTACTTTGGGTTCCGCTATAATGCCTCGTTTGATCTCGATGTGTTTCCCTGGTGCCAGTTCAAGGGTTGAAACAACAGGTCTTCAAGTGCTGGAGATCAAATTGGAAGCAAATACGCACAACGCCACCATTATCCTTGCGTAGCATGGTGTTCGACTCTCTGGAACGTTCGTACTTCCAGATTGGAATCGCCATCAATTCCCTGGCCTTCTGGCAGCGGCGCCCTGGCAACCTTGCAGGTGCAGGATGAGTTCGCTTTCCAACGATAGTCCTCCGAGATCTGGAGCTCAGCACAAACAATGCATCTGTTGCCTGAAACATATTAGTAGCTTCCTTGCCCTGAGGGTGCGAATAGGCTGCTTAAAATCTTTGTAACCCTCTCTGTATCGGAGTCACTATTGGCGGTCTTGGTCTCTGGGTTCACTGAGTCCTTGGCTGGTGCAGCTACGGGTGAACGACGATAGCCGACACCATTTGCCGACTTAACCGTTTTCTGCCTGGAGTTCAGAACGACAAATGGAACGAAAGTTCACCAAAACATACGAATAGTGGAGTGCTGCCCCCGTCGTTACTTGTCACGGCGTGGGTAGCCTGCTGCCAAATCTCTGAAATCCTCTCTGCATCGTAGTCGCCATATCAGCGGGTCCTACTTGCTACTTGCGAGGTTGCAGCTGTCACGGTTCAATGGCAGGATTCTTACGCTGTGCGTCCACCGGCAACGATTATCAATTCCGTCATATATCCCCTTCCTCGTCGATTGGTTTATAGACGGACTTCACAGGGATCACCATTCCACGGTATTTTCAGAGGCAGCGCTGAATTAGGTATCCCCTCCAGGGCAGAAGATGGAACGTCAACGCCTGTAATGAGAACAGGCTTGCATCGGCGATACGGACATGGTGTTGGGCTATTCTCTGGATGAAATGTGACCTTGGCAGGTTATTCAACCTATGCTGCCTTGGTCATACCATGCAGTTAAATCTTTGAATCTGGTGCAAAACTTTTAAATTGATATTGCAAGTTGCGGACCGGTTCCGGTGCTGTGATGAATCGGCGGTTTTCTACGGTGCGTTGTGGCGCATACCGTTGAAGCAACTCATTGGAGCAAGACGCTTCGACTGCTGATCGGGCTCATTACCCAAAAACACACACACTAGAGCTATCTCGACTATTAAATGGCGGACTTATTCAATGGACGCCAGCGCATTGCCAGCACGGCTCTCTTCACAATGCATTGTTTAAATCCGTGGTAACTGCACGCTTGACATTCCTACGAGCCCTTGTCATTCTGCATAACTGCCCAGAAACCACCATGTCTGCCTCCACAGGCTATTACCTAGAGGACGAGGAGAAATCTATTGCCAGGCTCGAAGATGCTCGAGATGTGTATGCGATCGAGGCAGCGCCAGATCGCGTGATCGTAAAGCGTTTTGGTAGATTAGGACCTTTCCTATCGAGACTCTTTGCAAGCGGTATCGAGGCCCATGGAGTAGAGCGTGTGCTAGAAAACCAGCGAGAATCAAAAAATGCCTGGAATAAGTACGTATTCGAGTTCCACCGTATACTTGATCTGAGCCCAGTGTAGCATCCTAATGTGGTGGTCAGTCTGCATCACACGACCGATATTCGTACTTTTACTTGACCTTTTTGTAGGTCCGTTAACACAGTGTTTGATATCATTCCCATCGGCGTGCTTGCACGGTCCACCTTTACTTTGAGTTTCGGGTAGGTCACTCGGCCGGGCACTGTCGCAACCACACTTATTCTCCCGAGTAATGCTGTAGCTACTATCCTCTGCTTTGGCGCTCTCGGGGCCGTCGCAACAGCATTTGTTGCTACCCTCGGCCCCATAACAGGCCTCCGTACCATGGTCATCACCCGTTTCAGCTCGGGATATCTCGGTTGTACCATCTACTCAGTCCTCAACATCCTCACGCAGTGCGTTTATTCTCCCTCGTTTTTTTTCATATTTTGCTGAGCATTGTCCAGGCTTGGCTTTGCCACAACGACTGTCATCCTCGGAGGACAAACGCTGTCCAACATCAACCCTGGTACTCTTCCTTCCGTCGTTGGAATCATCATCATTGGCGTGTGCTCCCTCATCCCGTGCGTTGTTGGGTACAATATGGTGCACTTCTACGAGCGCTATGCATGGATAATTACCCTGATCGGCATGCTCTTCCTCTGTGGTCTTGGCGGAAAAGCTGGATATAACATCAACGCGCAAAAGCCGCTTCAAGAGGAAATGGGGCACGCCCTCACAGCAGACATTCTCAGCTTTGGTGGGATCGTATTCGGCTTATTTACTGGGGTGGGTTAAATTACCATTTATATTTATTCGACGACTGCTAAACTGTCATGTAAACGGTTACCAGTGGGCGCCAATTGCAGCGGACTTCAACTGTCGGCTGCCTGCCGATACATCACCCATGCGCGTGTTTCTACTCACTTTCTTCGGCTTGTTCATCCCTATCTGCTTTGTCACAATTCTCGGCGCCGCCCTCATGACCATTACAGACCCTGCATATGTCGCAGCGTTCAGAAGCGGCTCAACAGGCGGCCTCGTTGCGCAGGTCCTGTCGCCATTGGGTCACTTTGGCCAGTTCATCCTCGTCCTGCTCTCGCTTTCTGTCGTGTAAGAACGAGTGAACGCCTTTGCCTGTTCGCACTAAACCAGTTATAGTGCCAACAACATCCCAAATACTTACTCCGCTGGCTTGTCCATGCAGGCACTTGGACGCCCGTTCGCCATTATTCCGCGCTTCTTCTGGGTACTTCTGGCCTTCGTGGCGTACACTACAGCTGGAGTTGCAGGCCGCGAGCATTTTAGTACTATCCTTTCCAATTTCCTCAGAATTCTCGGCGACTGGACGGCATTCTTCATCGTGATCGTAGCTGAGGAACACTTTATCTTCCGGCGGAAAAACGGGCCGCTTGGTGGGTACAACTTGGATGATTACGATACGCCGTCGAAGTGAGTTCAGCTGCTAGTGGTTCTTCTGAATGAAGGTCGTGACCTCACAATCCTCTTTTCACTTCTTAAGACTACCAGTAGGCGTAGCGGGTATACTTGCGGGGTGCTTTGGTGCCGCAGGTGCTGTCATTGGGATGTCTCAGGCGGGTCATCAGCACCGCATTAGTCCATCCATGTGCACTGACTCATCATTTTGTTCATAGGAGTTGTATACAGGCCCACTTGGAGAGATGGTAGGAGCAGAGATCGGGTTTGAGGTGTGCATTATCTTTGGTTGTTTGGACATTGACTCGCTCACAGGATTCAAGCTCGCAGCAGTATTTTCAGCTGTAACTTACTTTCCGTTACGTGCGCTTGAAATTAGGCTCACTGGCCGATGAATGGAAGGTCTTCTGGTGCTGGTACGAAGGTCATGACATATCTATGTGTGTAGTTTAAGATAGACGGCCAGATTATCAGGTACAGCAAATAGAGGTGTTTCAAAACGTTGAGTGTAGGACCCCTTCCTAGCGTTGTTAGCAGAACCTGGTAGCTGGGGCAGAAGTTGGTAGAAGCTGAAAAGTGCTACAGGAGCACGCGTGAGAATGAAATGAATATATGATAAATTGTATAGTTGTTGATGCAAATCCTAGCTATATCTAGTACCCGATTGATTTAGAACTACGTGTTCAAATCCACGGCTGAGCTAGCTAGTAAGTCTCAGGAAGCTGGTTGAATTTTGGCCGCCTCGAAAATGTCCCTAACTCATGCATAGCTGTAGATCATATTTCAAGTATATATACATTTTGTCCGCTTAATTTCCTTGACACGCACTCACATCGAGAACTCACGACAACAATCTTCCGAAACAGCCGGGCCTAGCCCTTACTGATGTCACTGATGCGGCCACACTGGCACACGGCTTGAGTTTAACAGTCACGTGTCGACATTGAGCGTGACAAGAAATGTCACGTCCTGACCTGATTGTGACAGACGCGCCTTTGAGACGCGACTAGTACACTCTAGTACATACCAACAACACAATGTCTCTCCCGGTACTCAACATACCCATTAATTACGATGATGAACTAGGTATGTTTGCTCGATAAATTAATGATGGAGCTAATATGTTCACAGATAAAATACAGAACTTTTTATCCACATATGTGGGCACACACAAGCAATGGGACGAGGGTTTTGCAGATATGGCGCTCAGCGATGACGAGGATGACCAGCAAGATGCTAGCAGGAAAAGTCTCAAATACATGCAGCAGCTTGTACGTGTGATGCAGGAATCAGGACGCGTCTTTACTCAACGTTTGATTCATCAGCAACGCATAGCAAATCGTGAGCAGCAAATGCTCACCATTGACATGGAAGACATCCACCAGGCACGAGATCTTCGCATCTTCCTGATATCCTATATGTGATGATATTTTTTAAAGCACGAGAAAACGGTCGTTGAACTGGTATCTCGGATACGAAACAACACTCGGCGCTACGTCGCGCTTTTCAGTGAAGCCGTAGACAAGCTTATGCCACCTCCAACCAAGGACATTAGTGAACATGATGAAGTAATCGATGTTATCCTGCACCAAAGGCGAGAGCGGAATGAGCAGACTGAAGGCAGTCAAGAGGGCTTCCCCGACCATCTCTTGCGGCGATAGTACGTGGTGACATTGCCAATGTTCATTTGAGAGCTGACTTTTTATTCAAGCAATCTTTATTTCCAGCCTCTTCGGTCCGACGTTGCTCTGGCCGTCCGAGAGGTCAAGGGAACCTATCTTGGCAGGTTGATCACTGTTCGGGGCATCGTTACCCGTGTGTCAGAAGTCAAACCACTGCTCCTTGTGAACGCCTACACTTGCGATGTTTGCGGTTCCGAAACATTCCAGCAGATATCCAGCAAAACTTTTTCTCCCATTACGGACTGTCCGAACGAACAGGAGTGCAAGAAGAACGGTATACGTGGCTCCCTTCACATGCAGACTCGAGCATGTCGATTTAGTCCTTTCCAAGAAGTTAAAATTCAAGAGATGGTGAGTCATGGACACCTGCTTTTTTATGGACATTAACAACTTCCAGGCCGACCAAGTGCCAGTAGGACACATACCTCGATCCATGACTATACATGTGCACGGCAACCTGACACGCCAAATGAACCCAGGGGATGTTGTCCACCTTGGGGGTATCTTCCTTCCAATTCCCTACACAGGATTCCAGGCCATCCGAGCTGGACTGCTCACAGACACCTACCTCGAAGGACACCACATCCACCAACTCAAGAAGCAGTATAGCGAAATGGAGATGACGCCACAAATACAGGCACAGATCGCGGAGATGCAGGCAGACCCGTCGCTGTACAACAAGCTTGCCCAGAATATCGCGCCCGAAATATATGGACATACGGATGTGAAGAAAGCCTTGTTGCTGTTGCTTGTGGGAGGTGTAACAAAGACGATGGGTGACGGGATGAAGATTCGTGGCGACCTCAATATATGCCTGATGGGTGATCCTGGTGTGGCCAAGTCGCAGCTACTGAAGTACATCTCGAAGATCGCTCCTCGAGGAGTCTACACCACGGGTAAAGGTTCATCAGGAGTTGGTCTTACAGCCGCGGTCATGAGAGACCCGGTTACCGATGAGATGGTTCTTGGTGAGTTTATTTCGGTCTTGCTTCAACACTCGGTTTGACAGTACTGAAGAGGGCGGTGCCCTGGTTCTCGCCGACAACGGCATTTGCTGCATCGACGAATTTGACAAGATGGAGGAAACAGACAGAACTGCGATTCACGAAGTCATGGAACAACAAACAATCTCTATCTCAAAAGCTGGAATATCGACGACTCTGAATGCTCGCACATCCATACTTGCGGCCGCGAACCCTCTGTATGGCCGGTATAACCCGAAAGTGTCGCCTGTTGAAAACATCAATCTGCCCGCTGCGCTCCTATCTCGTTTTGATCTTTTATTCCTCATCCTGGACAAGCCGACTAGAGAAGACGATGAGCGACTGGCGCAACATGTGACCCATGTGCACATGTTCAACTGCCATCCAGAGCTTGAGTACGATGTTGTTGACCCTGTCCTTATGAGGTGAGCATGGGTGTTGAAGACATTTATTTCAATTTAACGAGCCTCTTGGCAGACACTACATCGCACAAGCTCGCCAACGCCGTCCTACCGTTCCCTCAGACGTCTCCAGCTACATCGTCGACTCCTATGTCCGTCTTCGCAAGCTCTCGAAAGACGAGGCTGCACAAAAGAAATCCCATACTTACACTTCCGCACGTACGCTCCTCGGTGTGCTTCGTCTCGCACAATCTCTCGCACGCCTGCGCTTCGCAGACATCGTGCAGCGGGCTGATGTCGACGAGGCACTCAGGCTTATGGAGTGTAGCAAAGAGAGCCTGCACGATGATGATGACAAGGAGTATGAGCCTGATCGGTCGGTTGTCAGTCAGATCTTCAGGCTCATCAAAAGCATGTCGAACGAGGGCGGGAGGAAACGGAGAAAGAGACAGAAGAGGTTTGGTCGAGGCCCCGGCGGGGAACGCGAGATGGACGTTGACTCGGACGAAGAGGAGGATGATGGGGAAGAACTCGCTCTCATTGACGTTCGGTCCCGTGTGTTGGGTGCTGGATATACTGAGGCGCAGCTTAATGATACCATTGCGGAGGTGAGTATATACACGTATCTGATGACAAGGCTTTTCTGACACCTGTTTCCAGTATGAAGCCATCGATGTCTGGACACGTGTAGCAAATGGCGCAAAACTGCGCTTCATTCTTGATTAAGGCGTCTTGTATAGGGCACTTACGCTGTGACTTTTCTATCGATCGATCCTTTTGTGAATGTAACATCTATTGTGCAAGTTTCCATGAAGTCTTTTGCGTCTCAAAGCTTCCGCACTTGTCAACGATATGGGTAATGCGACTAATGGAATTAAAACAAACAAACAAAACAAAATCGAAGGGTTGGTGAGAAGAATAGTGGTGGTAGCCCCCCCTCAAAGAACAACATTTGATAACCACAGTGCAATACATCGTGGACTGTGTCTTTAGCTACAAGATAGACCTTAGTATCAATCTGCAAACCTAACTGTTCGAGGTCGTTTCAAAGCCCGGTCTGCTGTATTATCTGGCTGATTACTAGTATTGATGACATCGAAATTTGGGGCTGATGATGCGACCAAATCTTCTGAGGTGTGGGTAGATGTGAGCTTTTGCCTTTGGGGGTCTACGTGCATTAGCAAGGATATCTGTATTGATGAAGAAAAACACTCTGGTTCTGTTGGAACAGCCAAAAAGTGAGGGTTCTAAGAAAAAAGGTCCTTATGAGTGATCCAATGACCAATTATAACTAAATTGCACGTACCTCCAGGAAATGACGCATCCCCACTTCAGTAGTCATCCTTGGAATTTTGCTAGATCCCTTCAGAAAATGTCGTCTGGAGACCATTGCTTCTTCTGCAGTGTGTCTGATTACAAGAGTCTTCACTAAGTATAGCGATGCGATGAACAAAACCATTAACCATCATTCAGGAAGAATTGACCTACCAGTAATTGGTTTTGTCTGTCCAATACGGTGCGCTCGCTGATAACTCTTTCGGCAACAATTGTCTAATCTGAAACAAAATCTTACCTTTATGGCTTGTGCCTCAACATCAGGGTGCCAGACAGGCTCGCAGAAGATTACTCGAGAAGCAGATATCAAATTCCTGTCAAATATTGGGGACCACAAAAATGAATGCAGATAAGATATACTCACAGACCACGAGCACCAAGCTTCAACTCCATCAGGAAAACACGGAATGTCTCAGAGGACTCAAAAGTCATGACACATTGCTCTCGCAGTGGCGGAGACATATCCGTTGCATATCGGAGGTACTTGATTTCAATCAAAGAGAGTGCCTCTGCGATGTGGGCGAGAGTGAGTGGCGAATTAGAGAATATGAGGAATTTTTCCTTCTCTGAATGCTCCAGAACCTAGAAAGAAGGATGGGAGGTGGGTGACACATGATAGTGCTGTGTACTAACCTCGGATAAGATGAAGTTCAATTTGGTGGATAGAGATGGCCCGATGTATGTTTCTAACAATAGCGACGAGCGGAGTAGAGATGGCGAAGGAGCAGAATGATGCCCCAACTTGTGGCGAACGAAGATGTCGATGTCTGTTTCAGGTACATCCTCTGTTTGATATACTTTCTCTTTCTCCTTTATGACCTCCAACTCGTCTTTAACGTCAGACACCATCTTTTTCATCTGCGCGGCGTTTGTGACATCATGTATTTGTGTCAATTTCTTCTCGCATCGTGCTCGTTCATTTGAATCCAATTCTCTTCCTTCCTCAACCAATTGACCTAGACTCATCAAAGGTCGACTGCGAATGAGAGCTCGTAGATCACACAGCCGGTTCGCGTGCATGAGATCGTGAACACGAGATCTGTCCTTCAACCTTCCCCGTGTCCAAGCTTCGAAGACAGCTGCATCCATCCCCGTCACGCGGAAAGGTACATCTTCATGTAGTTGCATAGCGCGCCACAGAGGATCTTTCGCTGTTGCCTCTCTGTGAGACGTCACTAAGTATCAAGTATACAATGACAAGGAGAGTAGACTAACGCGTGTGTTAGTGCTTCTTCTAATAGCGCCATATCATGATCAGGCACTTTGGCTTCGATGGCACGAGCCAGAAATTTAGGGGCCTCGCGTCGTATTTGATCGACGTTAAACAAAATATCGGACACCGACCAGAACATTCCTCTAAGTTTTGATTTCGATTTCAGTTATTAACTTCTCTAGGCCCAAGAACTTACTGTGACAAGTTGTCTATGGCATTCTGAAGACTTTTTGCATTCTAATGTAAAATCAGAGTCAGTGTTCAAATCGTGCGAATAATTTGAAAGTTTTTCACCCTGGGGTGGAAGATGTAATCCTTCAAGCGATATGAGTGAAATTTCAGATACATGGCCAGACACGCACCTGGCCCTCGCGTTCAGAGTCAATAGCGTTAATTGCAATACTGGCTTGCATTGCATTGTAAGACTTCGCAGCGTAGGCATCGAGATCCATGTAAACGGGTGTATGCCGCATGGGAGGTAGAACTACTTCTTCCTCAACGTCTTCAATCCTGGGAAAGATAAGCCTTACAGTCTCTAGCAGTATACAATGTGGCTAACCTGTGACGAACCATGACCATCTCCATGATCTGACTCAGTACTTTGACTGCGCCTACGCGAGGCCCGCGACGATCGCAAAGAGGTGCAGAAACATGACTACCGAACAATTTGAGATCAGAATGGAACTGGGGAACGGCGAGGAAGTCGCTGATCATTGCCCCGAGTTTTCGCAAGTTGACGTAGTCATACGTCCCCCATACCCTGACTATGTTCTCCGCGCCGCTATCAGAAATTGAAGAGGTATCGGATGCAGAGCAATCCGTTATAGTAGGTAATGGGTAAGTGCTGTCAACGGCGATATCATTTTCTATGTCCTCATCCTGCTTGCGCCCCAAGCTCAACCCTAGTATATTCGATGTTGGCGTTCCGGTTACAATCCATTTACGTTCGATGCTTAGCTCACGAACGAAGTAATTTAATGTGGCGGCCGAGTTTCCTGAGGTATGGCCTTCGTCTATCACCAACCTCTTCCAGCGGATTTGAAGAAGAGGTGATACAGCTGGATCGCTGGGACAACGACAGTTTGGTACGCGGCTGCCAGTAAACGGAGCACACGTGCAGGGTTTAAGTTTATGTAATTGAGCAACTTTGTTGTTCACCGACTCCCTGCGAAAACCTGAATGTAATAAATAAGCACTGAAAAAACACATGGAGTATCGAAACGCACGACTATCCGTCATAATGATCAACTTGAATATTTACAAATTAGCAATGCAGTGTCGGTGCAGATACAATGCTACGTACGTCATAATCAGACGCCAAAGCCTTCGCACTTGGGATTTTCGTTGTTTGGTGGACGACAAGATATCTCAACGTGCTATGACAATGTTTCAAAATTTCCCTGTCCCATTGTCCAAGTAGATTAACGGGCACAACAACAAGTGTTGCTGTCGTTAGGTGCATTAGTCGGGGGTATTCTGAGACTCGACGTCTTGTGCGAGAAGAACCAAGACCATGCATGGGTGATCTAACAGTGTAGTGGTGATAGAATGGCGTGTTTGCTTGAAGGAGCTGCCAGAGGTTAGACGCCTCTAATTGTTCTTCGTGTGATCGGGTGTCCACCTTGTCACCCCACGTCCTTATATGGTGAAGAAGAATTTCGACGAGAGATGGAACACGTGTTACATCGAGCGCCAAACTTTTATGCATGCCGGCCCTTCTTCGAGCATTATGGTACTCATCTGCAGGGAAGGTGCGATAGGCCAAGGGAGACATGACGGGGCGGTAGTCCAATAGCGATTCTTCTGGCTGAGATAGTTGATTGAGGGTAGCGAGGATCAAGCCCAAGACCATCACCGTCTTTCCCGTGCCTATGGGCGGCCATATATAAGTCGAGGAGTTGAGAATAATCTGGCACTTACCTAGTTCTTCGCATAAGATGCCACCCTTACATCGAGCAACTGTTGGGCATTCACGCGCAGCGGTAAGGGTTGAAGGTTGGAAGTAATAGCGTTCGCCATGCATATTTGAGATCGGGATGTATAAAGGGTCTTGAACAGGCTGGTTGCTCAACTCCTTCTCGATCATCATGGCTACGGACTGTCTCTGGTACTCATACAAAGTACTGCGAAGACCCCCAATTTCGTGTCTCACAGCAATTTTTGAAGAGACCAACGACGGCAGGTCATTATAGATCTCCGCCATTGTGCGATTATCCTGTGTGATGAAATATGCAGCTACTAGAGACCGATCACAGTGTCAGAAGTGCTTACAATATCCCTTGGCAAGAAATAATTCTGAGGCTGACTGACTGAAGAGAGCTCTTCTGCATTCCAAGAACGTTGGTCCTGTACAATCGAAGGTAGTAAGGCCTGAAGGTGACGGTGACCCTCTTTCAAAATAACTTCGGTACGATATCGTAGGCTTTCTTTGACAATTGGAGAATCGGTAGGTACGAGGTATATTCGAATGTATAACACTCGTTGACTCGTTCCAAGACGACAGGTAGCACGCAGAAATTGATGTTCAGTCAGAAAAGAGATCTTACAAAATACATCATCCTCTACACAAACAGGCAGCTGTTGCGATGGTACTGGATGCCAGGTGTCACTTTCGTGACTATGAGCGCAGTGCAAATGGCGGCCTTGAACATCTACACTGATGGTTCCCGCAGATAACAGATTATCGAGGGCAAAGGGGTTCGATTTGTCGTGCTCGTTGTCCACGCCATCTCCTACACATGCCTGACAGCACAGTAGACAGGATCTCACTCCGTCCATGTATGCAGGCTGTCCTCAGACAGAGGTGATGGTGATGACGGTCAGTGGAATGATTGCTGAGACAGACTTGCTGTAGTACAACTTGAAGTCACTAGCCGCAACGCCGGAGATAACAATTCGTAACGTAGGTGTGGGAATGACATTCCTTTCTTGGTATTTTGTTGCTGGCTGGCTTGGTTGAAATGAGGAAAACAGGACAACTCTATCCTTCTCATAATGTCAGTGCCTCTTGCAAGGGTCAGCCGTCATGAAGTGCGCCTCGCGCCGTCACGGATATGCTGTCGGGCAGTCTTGAACATCAGACATAACTCAAACACAGCGGTCTCCGAGGCAGAACAACAGAACTTGTCCTGGTCAAAATATCTAGAGATTCGCAAAAGTAAACGAAAATGGGAAACTGTGAGATACTCTAGCTGGAATTTATGTTTGCGTTTTCTTATAGGCTATGAACGCATGACAGGCCGTTACCATTCCGGCATGTATTCTCGGGTTGGTGGGAGGACTTGCATACTTTGGTTCTCTGGAGTCAGACGCGACGAAGCCTATCATGGTGTGTAATACATTGTTATATGCTTGTATTTCTTTCTCATAGAAGCAGGGGATAGATCCGTTGTTTTTCTACAGCGGTTGCACGGTCTCATGCATGGGTAAGACATTTTGTTTATGTCAAGGCGACCTTCATTAATTCAGCCTAGGACTCGGATATCTCATTGGCCCCACTATCGGGGCTGCAGGTTGGAGAATGACCCACCGTCGCACAATGAACCTCATAGAAGCTAAAGACCGGGAATTTCACCGACACATAGTGAAGAATCGCGTAGATCCCACAGCTCAAAGTGCCACGAACCCTGTGCCAGATTTCTATGGTAAGTACTGATGCTCGAATTGTGAATGTGAAACGTGTTTTATGCCCGCGGTACCACAGGTGAAAAGATTGGATCTCTCCACCAATATCGACAAGTGCGTATGCTTCTTAGCTTCCCCTACAATGAATTTACTATTTCGTACAGTGGTTGCGTGACCAAGCTAGGTTTAGACGGAAAGCACGATTTGCGGAGGAATGAGATGTTTATGTCCTAAGATTGCTGAGTAACTTTGCACCTTACCCTCCATAATTGACATTGTATTTGGTAAATCGTGTTTCAATAGTAACTGACAGATTTACCATGCATGCTTCGTCCTCACCTCTCAGTCTCAACGTGCTCCGTAAACGAATTAACCATAGAATAAATTAAGGGTTACTAAAGAGCGGAATACGCATTAAACCTATGCAGTGAGGTCTCCGAAGAGATGTCAAAAAAGGGGATACCTAAAACCAAAGCGAAGCCAAATGTAGCTAGTGGACTGTAGTAGGATTCCGCTGAGTTTGCAGTTGACATCATAAGCAGTCGTCCTGAATCATCATGGTTATGCAAAAGTTGCAGTAATTCAAACATCCCAATCTCGTGTTCCCTTTTCCTTCGTCCAGAGACCTCTAACCTGATATCCACTTACAGAGAGAGCATAGGGCTGAGGGGACGACGGAGATGATATGTTAATGGCGCGGTCCACCTCACGAGTCCCGGGTGACCTTGGAGGAGCAGACTTAGGTCTGGGGTCAACAAAGGGATCTTGAGATGGTATAGAAACGAGAGATGGCGGTGGAGAACGTGATCGCTTGGGAGGAAGTGGCTTGGATTCTTTGGCAGCTTCTCTTACATACTCAGGACCGCTAATCGAGCGAAACTGTGGTGCCCAGCCAACACCAGCAGGTGCCGCGACAGTGTCAAGAGCTAGGGGATTAGTTGTAGACGGTGCAAGCCATTTATCTTTCTGTCGTTCTACATCTCCCCTATCCGCAACGTCAGCGTTGCCCTTGATGGATTTCCTTCTCAGCACTCGTATGCGCCAGAACGCGATGCCTGATAGATGTAAAGCCCACATGACATCATTGGCATAGAGGATCACATACCAAGGACGATAAACACAAGGATTGAAAGTGCGATAAGGGTTTGGCTTGAAACAGGGAAATTCTTTGAAGTGGCTACAGGCGTCGTTGTCGGTGGAAGTGCCCATTCAGGTCCTTCAGGGATAGTAGTAGGTGAAGGTGCGGAAGATGTACTAGAGACAGCGCTAGCGTTAGAATCGCGCCGTTGCAGAAAACGGGCGATCCTGCGCCCTTCCCGCTGAACGAGACGCATAGAGTATGTCATGGAGAAGACGAAGGAAAAGAAAAAGGAAGTATGTTTTGGAGGAAAGATGAATGAATCTAAGTGGCCATGGACTCTTGAAGTCACGTCTGTCATACATAATTAGCCCTTAGCAACAATCTTTGCACCGCCGGATTGAAAGCGCTGAGGATAATCATCATCCCTGGACCCTGGACATATAAAGCGCTTCAGGAGTGTCACTGATTAATTTGATGTAACTCGTGAGGTGCCAACTTCAGAAGAAAATCGGACCTGAAGTCAAGTTCAGCCTGTGTTCTCCGCTTCAATACTGATACGGCCGGGAGTCATGTAGTTCGGAACCAACTGGAAATACTTATTGGGCTTCAGGCAAGCTGTTCTTCCTGAAATGTTGAATCGACCTGAATCATGAATCTCGCATAGCCTCGCAGTGCCACCGTGACACGATAGAACGCGCTCGGAGTCGGGGCTATGCACAACTGTCTTCCTTTGATTCAAGGGTCTGCCTACGTAGCGCCGTGGAGACCGTCACTAATGCACATTGGAACGATGTGATCAAGCGAAGAGATGAAACTTCTGGTGCTATTGTGTGACCGGAGATCAAGACTCAGTCTCTAAATCGGACAACACGTTCATGACCTTAGCGAAATTTGATTGGTACGTGACTAAGTGAACTGAATAAGCCCTGACGACAAACAAGTGTGGTACGAATCATGTGTAGTGCGTGCGCAACATACAAGGGTATCATAACGAAGACAAAGCAGCCTCCTGTGTCCGACACGTGTGCCAAGACGTGCCATGCGCAAGACGACTCAAATCGAACTGCGAGACATGATCGTGTATTACCAGCGTGTTTCCTGGAACATACATCATCGGGTGGAAATTGCGTGGGATCCAGAGAAGAAGCCGTCCGTCAGGACCTACAACCCAACCATCCTCATTCGCAGCAACAGAGACTGGGGTCGAAGAATCTTGGAGAAAGGATGAGGCGGAATGAAGAGCGTAGGATGGGTTAGATGAAAGGCATATTGCAGGCGCTTTGGAAAGGTGGGGCTGGTTAAGGAATTCTACATCCCACACACGGATGGTCTTGTCTTCTGAACCAGATACAATGCGCTTGCCGTCGAGTGAGATTGCCACAGACCGAACACTTTCGGTGTGCCCTTGGAAAGTGGGACCCACAGTAAGCGGCGATTGTGGCTAGTGCTGCCGTGGTCCGGTTCGGTCCGGTTCACAGAGGGTCGAGCGAGAACCAAGAACCGGACCTAGGTCCGGTTCTACCAGACTCGACGAACCTCGAACTGGACCTTGGTGAACGGTTCAGAATGGTCAGGTCCGGTCATTTTCAGGTTCGAACGTGAACCGAACCAGATTTATTTACAATAGCGGTCCTCAAAGTTAAAATCATAGAAATTGCGAGAGGTAAGAGTTTTGCGAGTTGCCGATAATTAAATCTCCGACGATGACAAATCAAACTCATACATACCGTGACCCATCATCATCGTACCCTACGGTGACCATCATATCTATAACTATTGACTTTCGAGGGCGCAGACACGGTCTCCGGACTTCAATAATAACATCTTCAACATGCCTCGAGAATCGGATCGAAAAAGGCTACTACGTAGCCTGAAGAAAACCACAAATGATCTTACAGTCGCGCGATACATGGAGTTCGTCGAATTCATGGTTGATGAGCTACTTGAGGATGGCTCTGATAAGGGATCGGATGATGATACTACCGGTAGTCATGGAGGGTCAGATGTCAGCATACGGACTGCGTCGCCAACATGGCCAGAGTCCCCTACGTCATCCGTCATATCCACTTTGTCCATCAGCTCTCTAACATCGCTTTCGACAGCGTATTCCGATGTTCTATCGCTCGATATCCCGGACATGTGTGATCAAGTGTTTACGCATTTTATTGATGCGATCGGGGCACTGCACGATGAAGTGGAGAAGTGTCGGGTACTTGACGTGCGTCCATCTCTGACTCGCGCACCGCAGCTACACCTGCTGCAAGAATGGGCGCTGTTATCACCTGAAAAGTTTCGCCGCAAGCTTCGCGTTGATGCAGAGGTGTTCGATGAACTCACGACGTTAATCCAAGCCCACCCCATTTTCCATAATAATTCGAACAATCCACAACTTCCTGTTGCAGTCCAGCTCGCGATCTTTCTCAATGGTGTCGGCCATTATGGCAATGCTGCGACTACCGAAGACATATCTGATTGGGCTGGAGTGTCCGTAGGGACCGTCTACAACTGCTACAAACGAGTCATGATCGCGATCTTGCAACTGCACGATCGCGCCATTCATTTTGATCCGCTCGATCGTGAGGATCAGATCGAGCGAGAGCGGGCAAAAGCGTACGTGGAGCAGAGGACATGTCGTGAGTGGCGCGGCGGTTTTCTTTGTGTAGATGGGACTCCGTCCCCTCTACACGAGAAGCCTGGTTGGCACGGTGAAGGGTTCTTTGACAAGAACTCTGACTACTCTCTAACAGCGCAGGTAAGTATCTACTATCGGCTCAGTGTGCAGCGCAGTGACTTACAATTCGAAAGGTCGTCGTATTTCCCCACAATCTGCGTATCATCGACTATGTCATTGGCGTACCCGGGAGTCTTCACGACTCGAACGTATTTGCACGAACGAGGGTCTCCCGGGATCCCAAGTCGTTTTTTGGTGCGGGAGAGTGGTTGTGGGCAGACTCGGCGTATGCTGCGCGAACTTGGTGTGTGCCGCCGTATAAACGGCCAGCGGGAGGGTGCTTGACGGCCGAGCAAAAGACATTCAATTATAACCTGTCAACAGTGAGCATCGATACTAATATACTTTCGTAGTCCTCACCCAGTGTCTAGGTCCGTGTTCGTTCAGAGCACTTTTTCGGCTCTATCAAGGGCCGGTTCCAATCACTGCGGGAGCTTCGCATCCCGATCCAAAGCCAGAAGGACCTCGACTATGCAAACATGTGGATCCGTTCGTGCTTCATTCTGCACAACTTAATTGTTGAAATTGAGGAAAAAAGAAACCGCGAAGACTCAAACATACGCTTCTATCAGCCAACTCGGAGGTCCAGGCGAGCTGACAGTGACGGAGGAGAGGATGATCAGCAAGAGGGTGGCGCAGTAGGTGATCAGACTTACATTGGAACTGTGGGGCAGGATTTTCGTAACATGTTAAAGACGCGGTTGCTTTCGTCGTTGGAGCGAAGGTAGTTAGTATTATATTAAATGTACTTGTACCTATACATCTTCCTTTTGGCTCGCAAGGTCATGCTTGAGATTTTCTCGAGAAAGGAGCGTTTTAGTGAGTGCTCTTTGTCAAGTAGAAGTTCTTCGTCCTCTTTAGTACCTAAAGAGGGGTCAGTCATGCTTGAGATTTTCTCGAGAAAGGAGCGTTTTGGCGAGCTCTAGGAGGGGTCGGTTGAGCTTGAGATTTTCTTGAGAAAGGAGTGTTTTGGCGAGCTCTCTGAGTTGGCACCATCGAGTACAAAATGGAATGCATTTCCTGAAAACCTGTTACATGACGACATAGTACAAACCTACTTAGTTTTGATCAAGACCACGCTCCAAGGCAATACGACGAATTCGAGCCTCCTCCTCCTCCCGACGTGCACGAGATAGCTCAATCTCAATTCTTGCAAATTCAATTTGTTGAGTCATCCTCTCCTGCTGGTGGAGATGATCTTGGTCAGATAGACGCATCGCATGCTCCCGCTCATCACGAGCACTGCGGGCCTTGAGATCACGAGCCCAAATTTCGGTCTCAAGTTTCATGCGTTTATAGCGTTCTTGCTCCACACGACCCTCACGTTTGCTGTTAAGGTGTGTCATTAGGGACTCTGCCGTCTGAGACATCCTATCTGCAGCAGCAGAGGTCTGATCAAGAACGCTGCCACCAGGGCGTTTGCGTGATGAAGAGGGGGGGCGACTAGATTGAGGCGAAGCACTCTGAGTAGGTGCATGTGCACGAGACTGCTTTGTAGAAAGAGAAGGTGAACTTGCGCGACTTCCTTTGAGTGAGCTGACACGAAGAGACTGCAGCGCTCGGCTAGCACCAATGTCCGAGTCTTCCGAGTCAATGGGTGTGGACTGGGGGCTAGGTGATGACTCCTTGAAATCAGAAAAAAAAGGTGAATTCTGGGTGGTGCTGTGATGGGGTACTGGTGAGCGCTCAGGAGAGTTCAATGATATCACGCCGTGTGTGTTGGAAGTTGCGATGGGAGGGAGTTGGGGTCGTTGGTACCAGTGTGGTAATGGAGCTAGTGAGAATGAGTTGGGCGTGTCGCTAGGACCATGGTCCGAAAATAACAGCGGCGATGGTGCTGACAACGGTGATTCGAGTGACTCCATGCAGGGGGGCTGGTCAACCATCATATCATCTGGCGCATCTATAACGCCAGCATCACCTGTAGTACGAGCGCTAATCTCAACTATTTCTCCGTCTTCGATATCCTCGTCTGTGTGAGTGTCGTCGTCGCCTGTGGCTGGTGCTGGTGGTTGCTTTGAAATAGCAAAGTGTTCTAATGCAGCGGCCGCAAAATCTTGCCCTGTATCCGCAGTAGAGAAGGCGTAATTGAAAGCTGGGTTTGTGCGCCACCAGCCATGAAGCTCAGGCCACCAGGGAAATTTTTCAAGCTTTGTATCTGACAGAGATATTATTAAGACATGTGCAGTTCAACAGCAGCTAAAACTTACCGATCAACGACTTCATCGTTGGATCCTCTTGCAGCTCCGCATACGTCTTTCCAGCTCCTGACTGCTTGAGCTCCTTGTTGAACTCATTATATTTTTTCTTGAGCCTAAAACATCTGATCAGTGATTCTAGTGGGAGGGGGGACAATGCAGGGCTGAGATACGTACGTGCCAAAACGAGTTGAAACTGGTTTAATAAATGCCTTTGGGTCCTCCTTGAAGAGTCGTTGGACCTCCGGATCCTCGTCATTTGAAAATACAGCTTGTGCGACCTGTGAATAGAAGGTATCTCTCGAAGTTCCACTCTGCTTCTTCTTCCGACCTTGCTCCTTGGCGTCCTTTGCAGAATCGGAGAAAAGCTTGATGCGTGCGTCTTCATTTTCCTTGCACCAGGCAAGTAGACGTTCCGTACGAGCACTACGAACCCCCTCCCAATGGATAGTGCATTTCTTCCCAGTGTCCATACTGGCAGACGCACTGGCTCGGACTCCACCACCTCGACCTCTCTGTCCAGAGCGTGACATGATTCAGGGCGTTTATTACGACAACGATTAATGATCGGATTGATGCTTTGGCGCTGTCGACGCCAGCAATGACGATGTCGAGCACACACGCTGACAGATGCTGACAGGGCAGAGCGGAGTTTGAAAGCTGCCGTACCGGCAACATCCAATTTCGCAAAATCTTGCTGTGAATTTTTTTCTACGTTTGACTTTGAGAACCGCTAATGAGCAAAAAAAACATAGGTAGGATGTTGGACTTAGCCGTACATGATGAAGGTACGAGCACAGGTGAGAAAGCTTAGTAATATGTACAGGAATGAGTAATGTAGGGAACACCGACTTACCCGGGAATAGCCGGAGCAGTGTCGATTTGTAATCATAGCACGGAACAAACACAAGTCCGTTCGAGGACCGGTAACATAGTATTAGCGAATCGTAGTATATAATCTGTACAATTATTTAGATTCAATTCAGTCAAAATATAATATTCAAATCCTACTCTAAAAGTCTACATACTTCTACAGGTTATGAGCCCTGCTTCGACTATGGATAGTACCATGCTCCCCAGCTCCAGCTCCGCACTCTACAATATACCCCAGCTTGCCGAAGATGGCTCGAACTGGATCACGTATAAACAAAGGGCGAAGACGGTGATCGGCGCTCGAGGTTTGATGCGGTACCTAGACGGTCGAATTACGAAGCCAGTCCCATATGGGACAAACACAAGTGGCCAGGTCACGAAGCCAGACGGCTCGATACCAACAGCTACTGAAATTGAAGACTTAGAGAAGAAAATCGACGAACATTATCAAAAAGACTCACTAGTTAGACAGCATATATTCAGCACGATAACAGATCGGCTGTTGCTGCGAGTCCAGCACCTGGATGAAGTCTCCGAAATATGGAAAGAGATAGCCGCTATGCACGAAGGCAAAACGGAACTAGTGCAAATAGACTTGCGCCGAAAGCTGCAAGAAATGAGATGTGAGGAAGGAGGAGATGTCAAAGCGCATTTCGGAGAGATTTACCGAATTCGCGAGTCGCTGGCAGGAATGGGAGTAACGATCGAAGACAAGGATTTTTCGGCCATCATTATGGGGTCTCTTCCAGAGACATACAGGCCCCTACTCTCATCTATCAATGCTGCAGCAAGAATCTCGAAAACACCACTCACCTCCTATGAACTCGTCAACGTCATCTCTGAAGAACACGAGCATAGACAGTTGATAAATCAGAAGCCAACAAAGAAGGGTGGGAACAGCGCATTCTCGGCCAAGGACAGTACGAAAAGGAATCGTACAAACACCGCAAGCAAGGATGTCACGTGTTTCAACTGCGAGAGGAAGGGTCATTACAAAACCGATTGTTGGAGACCTGGAGGAGGGAAAGAAGGTCAGGGACCAAGGCAAAGTGGAAAGGCACCAAGGCAAACGGCTAATGCGGCAGACAAGATCGAAAGAGCAAATGATTATGCTTTTGTCACGTCAGATCTAGCAAACGTGGCAAAAAGGATCAACATACCTGCCGAGAGACAAGGAGCCATTATCGATTCGGGCGCAACGTCCCATTTCTGCCCCGACCGCTCGAAGTTCATAACATTCACCTCCATCGAAGCACAAGATGTGCACACTGCAGACGGTTCTACCATCAGCGCCATAGGAAAAGGGGATATAAAGATAGACCTACCTTTGGGAACAAAGAAGACCACTGTGACTCTCAAAGACACCCTATATACGCCAAAGATGGCATTCACGTTAATATCGGCCAACAGGATCGCTACCGCCGGTTTCGCATTACACCTCGAAGATAACATGTGCAGGATATTGACCCCAGCACCAGAGCGAAGACCCATAGCCGAAATTCCTCAAATAGAAGGACTATATCGAATCGCGGCATCAGTGACCCATAGCGCAAACTCAGCAATAACGAAACATACCATCGATGAATTACACCGAGCATTGGGACATGTATCCCACGAAGCGATCACAAATGCTATAAAGAAGGGCATGATCAGAGGTATAACGTTAGATGAAAGTTCAAACCCTACCTTTTGCGAAACGTGCGCAAAGGCCAAAGCCACTCGACAACCATTTCCAAACGAGTCAAAGACCAGATCATCCGCATATGGGGACCTCGTCCATACAGATCTATGGGGTCCGGCACAAACCGAAACGATAAACGGATGCCTGTATTATATCACCTTTACAGATGATTTTAGTCGGGAAACGAGGGTAACATTCCTGAAGAGAAAGAGCGACGCACTTACCGCATTCAAGGAATACGAGGCTTATGTAAGCCGACAATATAATGCGCGTCTGCGCAAAGTACGGTCGGATCGAGGAGGAGAGTACCTAAGCAAGGAGTTTGATGAATATCTGAAGGAAAAAGGAATAAAGAGACAACTCACCGTGCACGATTCCCCACAGCAGAATGGTGTAGCCGAAAGACTAAATCGAACATTAGTCGAACACGCGCGAGCCATGCTACTCGAAAAGGACCTACCAAAGTTTTTATGGGCCGAAGCCGTCAATTACACAACATGGCTCAAAAATCGCCTACCTTCGAGGGCAATCCCAGGATACACGTCCTATGAATTGCTACACAAAGCAAAACCAAGTTTAGTAAACGCACGGGAATTCGGCGCACGACTCTATGTGCACTCACCGGATGGAGGAAAGCTCGAAGCTAGAGCAGAAGAAGGTCAATTTGTGGGAATAGACGAGGAAAGTAAAGCTTACCGAGTATACTGGCCGAAGAAGAGAAGAGTATCTGTCGAACGCAATGTTAGCTTTGTCCCGCCGGACGTCATCGTTCGTAACGACATACTGGACGAGGGGGAGTATAACCAGGAAGAACGGATCAACATACCGAATATCGTCCAGCCCGTCGCAACATCCCAAGTCCCACAAACACCAAGCCAACCTCCCAAAACGCCACCCCAGAGTACACAGCAACTTCCAGACCCAATAACGCCCAGAACCACGAGAGTACGACCCCCTGCAGGATACTACAAAGCGTTAAATGAAGGAGAAAGAGCAACCATAGCAATGGAAAACTCACCGGACAACACTCAATCGAATTCTTTTCCATATGTGGCCATGGCAGCCGCAGAAAAGGAACCGACGCTTAGAGAAGCGTTAAATGGACCAGACGCGGAGGAATGGCAACAAGCCATAGACTATGAGATTGGTCAATTAGAGAAACTCAAGACATGGGAAATTGTGGACCCACCTAAAGGCGCGAATATAATACCTTGCCATTTTGTCCTAGCGACAAAGCGTGGACCAAACGGCGAGAAGGTAAAGCTGCGTGCGAGACTTGTCGCAAATGGTCAGCGCCAAGAGTACGGCGTAGACTATCAAGAAACGTTCGCACCTACCTCAAGTATGACGACAATTCGTACTGTCCTAACGATGGCAGCTAAGCACAACTGGGAAATACATCAAGTCGATGTTAAAAGTGCTTACCTCAATGCCAAGCTCAATGACGACATATATATGCGCGCGCCGCCAGGATACTTGAACGAAGGAGACGAAGGAAAGGTATTAAAGCTATTGCGTAGCTTATATGGCCTAAAGCAGGCCGGTTTTGAATGGTCCGAGGAGCTAGAAGAATTTTTCCTCAGTAACGACTTCACGCGCTCGCAAGTCGATCAAGCTGTATACTATCGACAAGCCGAAGAAGAACATACCGTTATCACTGTTTCCGTCGATGACATGGCCGTCACATCGAAACACCTAAAGCACATCCAAAAGTTCAAAGATCAGCTTCGTGAACGATTCGAGATTTCAGACCTGGGAGAGCTTACCTGGCTCCTAGGATTAAAGGTGGAAAGGGACCGGGAAAGGAGAACTATAACACTATCCCAAGAAGCGTATATAAACGCGATTGTCGAAAGGTTCCGACTCGAAAACGCGAAACCTGCCTCCACACCAATGGAAACTGGAGTAGTTCTAACGAAAGAATCATCAGACCATTCGGCAGGCACCGAATCTCAAATACCCGAACAACACGTACCGTATCAACAGGCTATCGGATCGCTGATGTATGCAACGACATGTACACGCCCCGATATAGCCTTTGCCGTCTCGATACTCTCGCAATTCATGCGAGAACCAGCTAGTGCGCACTGGGAAGCTGCAAAAAGGGTCATACGTTATCTGAAAGGGACAAAAGATTTTAAACTCACCTTAGGAAAAACAGACGACGGACTTCAAGCTTTTTGTGATGCGGATTGGGCATCACAGCCGCACAGGCATTCTATGTCAGGGAGTATCGTGACATTATATGGCTCACCAATCGCTTGGAGCGCGCGGAAACAGGCGCTGATTGCCTTATCCACTGCGGAAGCAGAATACATAGCGCTGACGTCGGTAGCGCGCGAAATCCTATACCTGAAAGCTCTCATCAGCGAGCTATACGAACCCATAGACGAATGTATCCCCACCTACTGCGATAATCAAGGTGCAATAGCGTTAGCATCAAACAACAAATATCACGGACGTACCAAGCATATAGATCTGCGCTATCACTTCATCCGCGGCCTCGTCCAAAACAATATCCTTCAACTCCAATATTGTCCAACGGCCGAAAACGTTGCGGACGCCTTTACGAAAGCGCTGCCGGCACCAAGGTTCAAAGAGCTGAGGGAGAAGATGAGGATAGGCTGTGCTCGAGGGGGAGTGTTGGACTTAGCCGTACATGATGAAGGTACGAGCACAGGTGAGAAAGCTTAGTAATATGTACAGGAATGAGTAATGTAGGGAACACCG